>NC_134269.1:208752781-209085281 GCF_031893055.1 Leptodactylus fuscus | reverse complement strand
AAGGAGCCTGTCGATAGGAACCCGGGGGGGCTCAGGATTCTGGGTCCCTCATTTCGATCTGAACGATCAGATCACCCCCCCCCCCCCCCCCCCATTACTGTGTGTATAGGCTTCAACAGCGAGGAAGAATATTAGAATTTTTTGAAAATTTTTCATTTGACCTCTAGGTGTCGCTGTTTCCACTGCGAAATATGGAAAGGGATTGTGGGAGGCCAATTTTTGAAATACTGGAAGGTGCCCTGATACTTTGTTATGCTTGGTGCAGGGCCTTAGGGGGTGGGGCGTGCTCCTCCTCTTTAGGCCTAACACAGTGTATACATTTCACCTGGACTGTTCCTTTAACCCCTCAATTTCTCAGCCTATTTTGGCCTAATGGACGAGGCATGCTTTTTATGGGTTTTTTCATCATTGATGCAGCCATACGATGGCTTGTTTTTGCCAAGACAAGTCGTATTTTTGCATTTCTTCTTCCCTTCTGATATCGTTTCTTTAATGCAGCTTACATTTCCCTTTGTGCCACTTTCTCTGTTTACCTAAGGGCAGCAAGTGCTAAATCAATACTTATGCCCCCTAAGACACTGCAGAATTTCTATGATTCGTATGTGATGCAGCTTCAGCCTATTTTCTGCTTGTGTTTTTTCCCCATTAACAGGAGGCAGCAATGTAAGGATTTACATGATTGAAATACACTGGAGATTTTGCACACAGTACTCACAGATAGTATAGACAGCTTTATCCAATGGAAATCACTGGAAAATCTGCACACAGCACTCACAGATAGTATAGGCAGATTTACCTGATCAAAATACAATGAAGATTCTGCATCCTACACTTACAGACAGTAAAGCTGAGTTCAAATGGAGTTTTTTTGTCTGAAATTTGAGGCGGTGCAGTGCACTGGCATCCAGTCGCAGCACTCCGCTCTGGATTAGGCCCAAATTAATGGGCCTAGTCAGCAGGAAGTGTCGTCAGGCGGACCTCCGCATATCCGCCTGAAGAATGAGCATGTCGCTTTTTTTTCCTGGGAGCCAAAACAGACCACTTGTGGAGAAAAAAACCCGAAAAAAACAACTCACACTTATTTCAATGGGAGCTGTTTTTTGGGTCAGGATTTTTGGCCTCAAAATCCTGACCAAAAAACGCTGTGTGAACCTAGCCTAAAGATAGCTTTATCTGATAAAAAATACACTGTAGATTCTGCATGCAGCACTCACAGATAGGCTAGTCTTACACGGCCGTAATGTAAGTCTGCAAATGGTCCGCAATTGAGGGTTTTCAAATGCGGACCATTTGCGGACACATTATATTCAATATGGCTTCTTACACCACCGGATATCCGTGGTGTGGCCGGGCCGCAACCATGGTCCGCAATTTATAGGACATGTCCGTAATGGCCGTGAATTGTGCGCAGGACATGGACATCTGTGGAGCCTATGTTGCCGATCAGCAACTAGTGTGCTAGTATAGTTGCGGACCGTACATTCAATACAGTCCTGTAAGACCAGCCATATTGTACACAGTTTTATCTGATAGAGATATAGTGGAGATTCTGCATTCAGCACTCACAGATAATGTAGACAATTTTATCTAATAGAGATAAAGTGGAGATTCTGCATGCAGCACTCACAGATAATATAGATAGCGGTGTTTAATAATCATTATATGGAATAACCTATTCATTCTATGAAGAAATAATATCTTTGGCAGCACCAGAAGGATATACAAAGGAACAAGTAGGTGGAGCTTGGTGGGGAGGTGTTTGAGAGCTGAATGTTGTCCTGTTTGTCACAGAAATAGTCAAAAAGAGTTGTCTTGACAGGTGAGGGCGCCTCTAGGACTTGTACAACGCTATAGGATCTTGAACACATCTTGCAGATTCCTTAGAAATTTCTCTTATCCTCTTTTATGCATGGTGCGGCTCAGAA
The DNA here is from genome assembly GCF_031893055.1 of Leptodactylus fuscus. Classification (NCBI taxonomy): domain Eukaryota; kingdom Metazoa; phylum Chordata; class Amphibia; order Anura; family Leptodactylidae; genus Leptodactylus; species Leptodactylus fuscus. The sequence goes on along the minus strand of NC_134269.1, from coordinate 209,083,356 downwards.
GAGGATCATAAATTGTCACCATTTTACATTGATTGCGAGTGAAAATTCTCCCCCTTCCCGCTCTACCTGGATTTCTTTGGTAAGTTATTTCCCCCACTGTGCCGCAGACAACAACACCGCCATCTCTTCACAGCGGGGCTTAATTGTGCCGTTTGTGGTGTACTATGTAGATCTCAGCATGGGGGCCAAGAGTGAGGCTACAGATTGAGTATGGGGGGGTGTTTAAGGAATAGCTCAGTTCCTTGTCTAAGACAAACAGAAAGATATTAGTTAAGACCAAGGCGGCTACAACTGTACAAGCCACTAGTCATACTGGATTTTTGGTAATATTTGCATACATTAGCATTGCGTACAGGCTGCTGCTTTCATGATCCTCAGGGGGCGCTGCATTCAGCACTCACAACAAATAATTAGAAAGCTCCATCCTGTACATCAGCAGACCTGTCCACTTTCCTTGCATTCCCCATAAAGTACCAATTCTGTGTGTCGTTCCTCTGTTATTCCTCCTGGAAACGTATGAATACATTGACAGCTGGGTGTTACCTTTCCCCTCTTCAATAGAAAGTGATCAATAATGATTGTAAAGTGCCAGAGTATGAAGGGGTAGACCATATTAGAAAACCTCTTCATTCCTGGCAAAATTTGGCATCCGAATCCAAGCGCCAGTTTCTAATTGCTATGCCTTCAATTCTTAACGTGGACAAACACTTTTAGACATATTTTATTTGATGACCCCCCAAAAAAATCACAAATTGACTTAGAGAAGTTTTGCTTTTTTTTTATTGACATACAAAGAATAGCCACTAGGAGGCAGAACTGTTGAAAGGATCCATGTACAGGCAGCACCAGCTGATAAGATGGAGGAGCATTGGCTTTCTTGGTGGACTGTCCCTTTGAGTTCAATGATAATTGGTCTATTATTTAGGTTCTGTTTGATCAAGTTTTGGATAAAACCGTAAGTGACATCAATATACTGCCCTATATACAGTGCCACCACACCGCCTCCATACCCAGTGTCTACTGACTTCCCTATATACAGTGCCACCACACCGCCTCCATACCCAGTGTCTACTGACTTCCCTATATAGAGTATCACCACACCGCCTCCATAACCGGTTTGTATCAGCTGCCCTATATACAGTACTGCCTCTATAACCAGTGCCTACCAGTGGCTCTATAAACAGTACCACCACCACACCAACTCCATACCCAGTGCCTGCCAGCGTCCCTATATACAATACCATCACCACACTGCCTCCATACCAAGTGCCTTCCAGCTTCCCTATATACAGTACCACCACACTGCCTCCATAGCCAGTGCCTACCAGCTGCCCCATATACAGTACCATCACCACCACACTGCCTCCATACCCAGTATCTACTGACTTCCCTATATAGAGTATCACCACCACACCGCCTCCATAACCGGTTTGTATCAGCTGCCCTATATACAGTATCACAAACAGACTGCCTCTATAACCAGTGCCTACCAGTGGCTCTATAAACAGTAGCACCACCACACCACCTCCATACCCAGTGCCTACCAGCTGCCCCATATACAGTACCACCACCACACCACCTCCATACCCAGTGCCTACCAGCTGCCCCATATAAAGTACCACCACCACACCACCTCCATACCCAGTGCCTACCAGCTGCCCCATATACAGTACCACCACCACACCACCTCCATCGCCATGTTGGTGTGAGCTCTGTATCCTCCTATACATTGGGGCTAATATATGTAACAGATCCTTCAGGTTCCGCTCTGCCCGTATCACTGAGTCCAGTTTTCCACATCCCATTAGAGGTCCACAGGGACCGGAGATTGCTGCGGCATCTGGATGGAGTATTCTCTTACACTGTAACCCATAACCGCGACAGTGATCATGTTCCTTCACCTAGTATATCTATAACCAAACTATCTACTGGTTCTACTATCTGCAGGAGTGGACGTGACCTCACATAACCTCAATTCTGGCCATTTCCTAGCTGAGATATCTGGGGTGTTGTTATCTGTCCCTATATCTGCCTGGCAACCCCGGATGGTATTTACGAAGATCCTTGAGCCATTATTCCGGCATAGGTTGTACCTACTGTTTGGTGCACCGGCTATGACCAAGTGCTCCCAGTTATAAGCTATGTGTCAATAGCGCCCAACCTGCGCCTTGATCTCCTCGCGCGGTATTTCGGTCTCCCTATTGTGATCACACTGTAGTACGCTGCGCTTCTATTTCCAGCAGATTTTCCTCGTATCTTCAGTTCCGTGACTTAGCATAAGACACATTTACATGGACGGCTCATTTCATCATGTCAGCTCTTACTGATCTCAGCGTCTTCCTCATGTACGAGGACCTGACAGCTCTCGTGTGTGGTGCGGTAAACGCGTCCTGTCATCTGACATGTCTTCTGAATACTTGTAGTCCCCTAGAAATAACTAATAACTGTGCTGTTCCTCTGTTATTCTTCCTGGAATCCTTGCAAGAGTCTTAGGCCTTCCAAATTAGATCGGTGGGAGTCTGATCCCTGACACCCCCACCAATAATCTATCAAGCAAATGGGACTGAGCCGCAGTACCAGACACAGCCACTACCAAACATATGGCGTTGTGCCTTGTAAACAATGAAGGCAATCAGCTGAGGGTTTTCAGGCCCATCAATTGAAAATCGGTCGGGGTCCAACATCCAGACCTCATCACACAAAGCTAAGTACAGCGCCGTACATGGTATAGTGGCTGTGCTTGGTATCGCAGCTCAGCCCCATTCACTTGAATGGGGCTGAGCTGCGAACAGGCCATGAGACGATGACCGTGACCGTGATACTCACGGGACGTCGCTGCTTCAGACAGATGATCCGTGAAGGACGAATTCCCACTGATTCCCACTAGAATAGGTAATCCATTATTAAGCCTGGAAACCCCCTTTAAGTTATCGGGAGTCCTCCATGATTCTCAATGACAGGGGTGCAGCTATAGGGGGTGCAGAGACATCAGTCGCTACCGGGCATACTGGTTGTAACCCAGCTTTCCCAGACGCAGATAAAATTTTAGCCACTCGGCATGAGAGGACGACTCTTTTAGGAAACTGTTGTCACACTAGAACGCTCTGCTATTCCTTTGACACCGCGAACGGTTAAAGCGCCTTTCTAAAGATTTTAACAGCATGGCGCTTCTTAGTCTCCGACGTACTTGGATGCCGAGTCTCCAGCAGGAGCGGCCCGATATGTTATCACATTCTCAGCTTTCTGCCAATTCTTCCATATTTTCGCTTGGGCCGCAGCGATTTAATTATATTTGCAAATAAGTGATTTATCGTCGTTTTTAACTGGAGTCCAGATTGGCGCCCGGGAACCTCAGGCTATAGTCAATGGGGCACCCTGAGGCTCGGCGCGAGATATTTCAGGCAAAGAACTGGAAATACGCTTTAAAGACGGCGAGGTGGGCAGGACGGAGTGACCTCCATCTACTCGCCGCAAGATACTGGCAGCTCAGCGTTTCTTTGAGGAAATTTGGAGATAATGTACTCGTCTGAGGTAAGGGAAGACAAAAGCGGGGCGAGTGGAGGCGTTACGTACTGCACGCCCTTGAAAATGAAGAATAGAGGCGACCCCCACTCCCCAAATTCTGAATAAATGTGTGTCATGTTAGTATTTCTCCATCTGCCCCAAAGTTTCTGAATGAGACATAAGTGTCCCCATAACATTGGGCAGCCACACACCCCCTATAACTCCATGTCATCTACAGAAACCCCATAACAATGTGTCAGCCACAGAAGACCCTGTAACAATGTGTCAGCCACAGAAGACCCCATAACAATGTGTCAGCCACAGAAGACCCCATAACAATTTGTCAGCTACAGAAGACCCCATAACAATGTGTCAGTCACAGAAACCCCATAACAATGTGTCAGCTACAGAAGACCCCATAACAATGTGTCAGCCACAGAAGACCCAATAACAATGTGTCAGCTACAGAAGACCCCGTAACAATGTGTCAGCTACAGAAGACCCCGTAACAATGTGTCAGCCACAGAAGACCCCATAACAATGTGTCAGTCACAGAAGACCCCATAATAATATGTCAGCTACAGAAGACCCCATAACAATGTGTCAGTCACAGAAGACCCAATAACAATGTGTCAGCCACAGAAGACCCAATAACAATGTGTCAGTCACAGAAGACCCCATAACAATGTGTCAACTACAGAAGACCCCATAACAATGTGTCAGTCACAGAAGACCCCATAACAATGTGTCAGCTACAGAAGACCCCATAACAATGTGTCAGTCACAGAAGACCCCATAATAATATGTCAGCTACAGAAGACCCCATAACAATGTGTCAGTCACAGAAGACCCCATAACAATTTGTCAGCTACAGAAGACCCCATAACAATGTATCAGCCACAGAAACCCCATAACAATGTGTCAGCCACAGAAGACCCAATAACAATGTGTCAGCTACAGAAGACCCCATAACAATGTGTCAACTACAGAAGACCCCATAACAATGTGTCAGTCACAGAAGACCCCATAATAATATGTCAGCTACAGAAGACCCCATAACAATGTGTCAGTCACAGAAGACCCCATAATAATATGTCAGCTACAGAAGACCCAATAACAATGTGTCAGCTACAGAAGACCCCATAACAATGTGTCAGTCACAGAAGACCCCATAACAATGTGTCAGCCACAGAAGACCCTGTAACAATGTGTCAGCCACAGAAGACCCCATAACAATGTGTCAGCCACAGAAGACCCCATAACAATTTGTCAGCTACAGAAGACCCCATAACAATGTGTCAGTCACAGAAACCCCATAACAATGTGTCAGCTACAGAAGACCCCATAACAATGTGTCAGCCACAGAAGACCCAATAACAATGTGTCAGCTACAGAAGACCCCGTAACAATGTGTCAGCTACAGAAGACCCCGTAACAATGTGTCAGCCACAGAAGACCCCATAACAATGTGTCAGTCACAGAAGACCCCATAATAATATGTCAGCTACAGAAGACCCCATAACAATGTGTCAGTCACAGAAGACCCAATAACAATGTGTCAGCCACAGAAGACCCAATAACAATGTGTCAGTCACAGAAGACCCCATAACAATGTGTCAACTACAGAAGACCCCATAACAATGTGTCAGTCACAGAAGACCCCATAACAATGTGTCAGCTACAGAAGACCCCATAACAATGTGTCAGTCACAGAAGACCCCATAATAATATGTCAGCTACAGAAGACCCCATAACAATGTGTCAGTCACAGAAGACCCCATAACAATTTGTCAGCTACAGAAGACCCCATAACAATGTATCAGCCACAGAAACCCCATAACAATGTGTCAGCCACAGAAGACCCAATAACAATGTGTCAGCTACAGAAGACCCCATAACAATGTGTCAGTCACAGAAGACCCCATAATAATATGTCAGCTACAGAAGACCCCATAACAATGTGTCAGTCACAGAAGACCCCATAATAATATGTCAGCTACAGAAGACCCAATAACAATGTGTCAGCTACAGAAGACCCCATAACAATGTGTCAGTCACAGAAGACCCCATAACAATGTGTCAGCCACAGAAGACCCCATAACAATGTGTCAGCCACAGAAGACCCAATAACAATGTGTCAGTCACAGAAGACCCCATAACAATGTGTCAACTACAGAAGACCCCATAACAATGTGTCAGTCACAGAAGACCCCATAACAATGTGTCAGCCACAGAAGACCCCATAACAATGTCTCAGCTACAGAAGATCCCATAACAATGTGTCAGCCACAGAAGACCCCATAACAATGTGTCAGCCACAGAAGACCCCATAACAATGTGTCAGCCACAGAAGACCCCATAACAATGTGTCAGCCACAGAAGACCCCATAACAATATGTCAGCTACAGAAGACCCCATAACAATGTGTCAGCTGCAGAAGACCCCATAACAATGTATCAGCTACAGAAACCCCATAACAATGTGTCAGGTACAGAAGACCCCATAACAATGTGTCAGCTGCAGAAGACCCCATAACAATGTATCAGCCACAGAAACCCCATAACAATGTGTCAGCTACAGAAGACCCCATAACAATGTGTCATAATAATGTCATCCACGTAATATCCCATAACAAATGTGACATACTCATAAACCCCATAATAATGTCATCCACAGAAACCCCATAATAATATGTCAACCGAACAATCCCCATAATAATATGTGATCCACAGAAGACCCCATAAGAATGTCAGCCACATACATCCTATTACTATATGTCAGTAAAGGGATATTAGGGCACCACAATCTCTGGCACCTAAGCGCATACTGGTAAAGCTGACTGGTGCGCTGAAATGTCAGCTTTCTAGTGGTATACAGTTTAGTACCACCAGTGCCAGGTTACGTGAAAGGTCCTCTATATAGCACAGCAGGCACCAAAACTAACAGCACTTGTTACTCAGGAATGGTGGGGGCTACAGATAAAATTCCAACGGTGCTGGAATCAGAAAAGTGGCACCTATTAACAGATACTAAGAACTTAAATTGGCGGAGGTGGTGAAAGGTGCTCTTTAAATATCACATCAGATACCAAAACTAACAACATTTGTTACTCAGGAATGGTGGGGACAGGATAGAAAATTCCAGCTGTGCTGGAATCAGTATAGCGGTGGCTATTGATAGATGCTACGCACTTAAACTGGTGGTGGTGAAAGGTCCTTTGGCTCTACAAAAGCTACAAAAATATGTAAAAAGTCCTGAGTAAAAGTCGACTCTTCTGAGGTTAATCGTGACTTTCCTGAGCACTTTCTTGAGTATATTAGTGGCCATCATAGCCGCCGCTGCTGGGATGAGTATACGGCGGTTGCGTCATTCGGCAGACTGATTAGAGCGCTCATTGACAATCTGAGAACAAGACGGTATTTGTGAGCGGAAGATAATCTCCTGAAATGTTCTCCTGCCTTTGCCAATGTAGCAACCTGTGAAATTCTATTATGAAACATATTGGTCTTCCTCGCTCGCGTCTAACACTTCTGAAATAACGATTTGCTGACACCTCCAGACATTGAGAGTCGTCTCCGTGGCAGGTGAAGAGTTAAGCAATTCTGGTTTAATTTCACCAGGGAGGAATTGAAGATTAAACTGCAAGGTTTGGGCTGTGTTCGGATTTGTAGGATTGTATTGAAGTTCCCTCTGGATCTAGAGTTCTGAAGATATTAGGTAGCTCCATATAGAAGGTGGTTTTATCATAAAACCCCTATTTTGATTGATGTCGGCTCCTCTGATCAACTGATCGCTGCAGGTCAGGCTTCAGAAATCTCTGCCGATTCGCTGTCATGGCCAGCTGAATGTTGCAGCGGCCACTGCAGGCCAAGTACGGTATTACAAGGAAGTAACACATGATGAGTCGGGGGCTGTGCTTTGTTAGCAGTGGAGATGAGCGAACCAGATTGTAATAAGTTGGGCTCAAAATTTCCAAAAATTTGGAAACTTTTGGAATACTTCTCCTGGTGTCTCTCACGGTTCTCTTTGGTCATCTTTTGGCCTCTTCCAGCTTCCTGGGTGATGTCATGGGTTAGATGATTGGGCCTCAAAGGTTACATGGGGCACTCCGACATCATGAAGTCATGATCTGGATGGTACTGTCTGGCACTGTTTAAGGGAACAGTCTCTGGCTGACACTGATAATGGTGGCCTTCTATATGATACTGTTTGTGAGGGTCTAGATGGCACAGTGGGTTACTGTCTGTTGCAGTTTTTTGTGGATTACACTGTTTTTTGAGTGCACTCTCTTGCTGGTACTGTTTATGGAGGCATTCACTGTATGAGACTTTATAAGGACACTCCTTGGATAGCATTATTTATGCAGGTACTCTCTGTATGACACTGGTTATGAGGTACTCTCTGTATGACACTGGTTATGAGGTACTCTCTGTATGACACTGGTTATGAGGTACTCTCTGTATGACACTGGTTGTGAGGTACTCTCTGTATGACACTGGTTATGAAGCACTCTCTGTATGACACTGGTTATGAGGTACTCTCTGTGTGACACTGGTTATGAGGTACTCTCTGTATGACACTGGTTATGAGGTACTCTCTGTATGACACTGGTTATGAGGTACTCTCTGTATGACACTGGTTATGAGGTACTCTCTGTATGACACTGGTTATGAGGTACTCTCTGTATGACACTGGTTATGAAGTACTCTCTGTATGACACTGATTATGAAGTACTCTCTGTATGACACTGGTTATGAGGTACTCTCTGTATGACACTGGTTATGAGTTGCTCTCTGTATGACACTGGTTATGAGGTACTCTCTGTATGACACTGGTTATGAGGTACTCTCTGTATGACACTGATTATGAAGTAATCTCTGTATGACACGTTATGAAGTACTCTCTGTATGACACTGATTATGAAGTACTCTTTGTATGACACTGGTTATGAGGTACTCTCTGTATGACACTGGTTATGAGGTACTCTCTGTATGACACTGGTTATGAAGTACTCTCTGTATGACACTGATTATGAAGTACTCTCTGTATGACACTGGTTATGAAGTACTCTCTGTATGACACTGGTTATGAGGTACTCTCTGTATGACACTGATTGTGAGGTACTCTCTGTACGACACTGGTTATGAGGTACTTTCTGTATGACACTGGTTATGAAGTACTCTCTGTATGACACTGGTTGTGAGGTACTCTCTGTATGACACTGGTTATGAGGTACTCTCTGTATGACGCTGGTTATGAGGTACTCTCTGTATGACACTGGTTATGAGGTACTCTCTGTGTGACACTGGTTATGAGGTACTCTCTGTATGACACTGGTTATGAAGCACTCTCTGCATGACACTGGTTATGAGGTACTCTCTGCATGACACTGGTTATGAGGTACTCTCTGTATGACACTGATTGTGAGGTACTCTCTGTATGACACTGGTTATGAGGTACTCTCTGTATGACACTAGTTATGAAGTACTCTCTGTATGACACTGGTTATGAGGTACTCTCTGTGTGACACTGGTTATGAGGTACTCTCTGTATGACACTGGTTATGAAGCACTCTCTGCATGACACTGGTTATGAGGTACTCTCTGTATGACACTGGTTATGAGGTACTCTCTGTATGACGCTGGTTATGAGGTACTCTCTGTATGACACTGGTTATGAAGTACTCTCTGTATGACACTGATTATGAAGTACTCTCTGTATGACACTGGTTATGAAGTACTCTCTGTATGACACTGGTTATGAGGTACTCTCTGTATGACACTGATTGTGAGGTACTCTCTGTATGACACTGGTTATGAGGTACTTTCTGTATGACACTGGTTATGAAGTACTCTCTGTATGACACTGGTTGTGAGATACTCTCTGTATGACACTGGTTATGAGGTACTCTCTGTATGACGCTGGTTATGAGGTACTCTCTGTATGACACTGGTTATGAGGTACTCTCTGTGTGACACTGGTTATGAGGTACTCTCTGTATGACACTGGTTATGAAGCACTCTCTGCATGACACTGGTTATGAGGTACTCTCTGTATGACACTGGTTATGAGGTACTCTCTGTATGACACTGATTGTGAGGTACTCTCTGTATGACACTGGTTATGAGGTACTCTCTGTATGACACTGGTTATGAAGTACTCTCTGTATGACACTGGTTATGAGGTACTCTCTGTGTGACACTGGTTATGAGGTACTCTCTGTATGACACTGGTTATGAAGCACTCTCTGCATGACACTGGTTATGAGGTACTCTCTGTATGACACTGGTTATGAGGTACTCTCTGTATGACGCTGGTTATGAGGTACTCTCTGTATGACACTGGTTATGAGGTACTCTCTGTGTGACACTGGTTATGAGGTACTCTCTGTATGACACTGGTTATGAGGTACTCTCTGTGTGACACTGGTTATGAGGTACTCTCTGTATGACACTGGTTATGAGGTACTCTCTGTATGACACTGGTTATGAAGTACTCTCTGTATGACACTGGTTATGAGGTACTCTCTGTATGACGCTGGTTATGAGGTACTCTCTGTATGACACTGGTTATGAGGTACTCTCTGTGTGACACTGGTTATGAGGTACTCTCTGTATGACACTGGTTATGAGGTACTCTCTGTGTGACACTGGTTATGAGGTACTCTCTGTATGACACTGGTTATGAGGTACTCTCTGTGTGACACTGGTTATGAGGTACTCTCTGTATGACACTGGTTATGAGGTACTCTCTGCATGACACTGGTTATGAGGTACTCTCTGTATGACACTGGTTATGAGGTACTCTCTGTATGACACTGGTTATGAGGTACTCTCTTGCTGATACTGTTAATAGGAGATTTCTCTGGATGACACCGAACATGGGAATTCTCTTGCTGTCACTGTTTATAATGGCTTTCTTTTGCTGACTCTGGATGGCCCCATTTATTGGGGCACTTTCTTGCTAAAACTGTTTACTCATTCACTAAGGTACTGTTTATAGTGGCACTCTCTATAGGGCACTGTTTATGATGGTGGCACTCTCTATAGGGCACTGTTTATGGACGAACTCTGTGTATTGCTCTGTTTACTGGGGCACTCTCTATAGGGCACTGTTTATCGGGGCACTCTCTTGTTATTACTGTTTTTAGAAGCCTTCATTGATGGATGCTGTGTATAAGGACACTTTCTGGATGGCACTGTATGTGGAGCACTTTCATAATTAGGGGCACTCTCATAATTGCACTGTTTAGGGGGCACTCTCTGTGTGGCACTGTTTATAGGGGGCGGGGTCCCCATGTATTGTTTGTACTGCCCCTCATCGGCACGTACACCCTTTGTATGCCCACTTGTATTGGCTGCCATAATGTTTTGCTGTGACCTTATTAATTAAAGCCTAATAATGTCCACAAGTCCAATAAACAGCGATGGGGGCGATTGTGCGGCCGGGCGTGTAAGTGACTCGTTATTTATTGGGACCACTAATAGTGAAGCGCTGCATTGTGATAGTAAATCTGTAATGAGATTATACCCGTCTACCCGGCCTCATTGTATTTGGCATCGTGCCCCGTGAAATTCAGGAGATTAATTCCAACAAGAGTGACATTTTCACATCATATTAGATCCTCTTTATGACGGGGCTATAAATTAGACCTTAAGACGCTCATAGCAGCTGATAATCAGTATTTACTCCCACGGAGCTTACAGCCGCAGCGCCGGGCGACCGCTCCCATAAATATCCCCATCTTCCACCCAGCCCCGGATAGGTTTATATGCTTCCAGATAAAGACTTGGCATATTATGACAATCTGAATAATAGCGCGACACCAAACATTACACATTAGCCAATGATGGCGGTGATAAAATTTCCTGTAATAGGTGACAACCCCCCTCCCCACTAATATACCCATGTACAAACCCCTATAGGACCAGACCGGACGGCAAACTTCCTGTACATGGTGCACATTGACTATACCGCAAGGTCAAAAATCCCATGAGTCAGTGTTTCCTATTACGCTAGGGTCACACCTGCGTTGGGGTTTCCGTTCTTCGGGTCTGCTTGGGGTTAATCGGCCAAAAAATTCTTGCAGGACTTTTTTCTTTGCGTTTTTCAAGCGGAATGGGGGACGAAATCCCCGAATGGTCATCGAACAAGGATGTGAGTCTAGTCTTACTTTGTTAGGCTGTGTTCACATGACAGAATGCAGAGAAAAATGTTAGGCAGTCTTGGGTTAAAGGGTTAAGTTACCATTAAAACTTTTTTTTTTTGTGGACGTCGGAGTAGCCTTTAGAAAGGCCATTCGTCTCTTACCTTTAGACGTGGTCTCCGCTGCGCCGTTCCTTAGAAATTCCGTTTTTTACCGGTATACAAATGAGTTCTCTCGCAGCAATGGGGGCGGGCCTCAGCGCTCAAAAAGCGATAAGGGCGTCCCCACCACTGCCAGAGAAGTGTCTCCAGCGCCACCTCCTTTTTCATCCGCAGCATCATCTTCAATGTCTTCTTCGTAACTTCTAGGCGTCGGGCCTTGAGCAGAGCAGACTGCGCAGGTGCACAGGCCACGGAAAAATGGCCGCTAACAATACTGTGCAAGCGGCCATTTTCCCGTGGCCTGTATGCCTGCGCAGTCTGCTCTGCTCAAGGCCTGACACCTAGAAGTTATGAGCCTGCATGCCCTGGTGGTTCTTCCGCTGGCATTGGGGTTATGAAGACTGGCATTCAATAAACCAGTCTTCATAAATAGGCCACATTGACTTTGATGAGGGCAACCTGGGCCATATTAGGTATTGCTTATAGTAATGGTCTCCTCATATTGGGGAAAGACATGTTATGGGCCCTCTAAGGCTCCTAGGCCCGGATGTGATGGTAATCTCTCCACCCCTTCAAATTATGATATAGCAGTATTTGCCCGCGACTTTGTCTGCGGGTTGGCGTTGAGCCGCTTCTATTTAGCCAAGTCGTGTTGGTTACGATCCGCCGCGCGCCCCCACCTCCCTTGGCCCTCGTGCGGCCTTTCTACCTACCGCCTGCTCCTGCCTTCCCCCCTGTCACCCGCCCCCTCCCATCCCCGCGCCTATGGCCCTGCTTCTGTTGGCGGCCCCGGTTCCCCTTTTGTGTCGCGTGCCTTTGGCCCCCAACCTCCCATCCTGGGGGCCCCCCCTTCACAGGCACCATTTCCCTCAGCGTCCCCCCCACCTGTATCTCGGGCCCCCTGCCCGTGTGCCAACCCCCAACCTCCCCTCTCGCGGCCCCCGCACCCTCCTCCCCTCCCGCGGACCCCTCTTCCCCCCGGGGCCCCCCACCCCATCCACCCTGTCTGGCACTCCCCACCTCCCCTCCACTAAGTCCCCTTGCGTTCGATTCCACAACCCATGCCCCCCACCTCCCTCCCGCGGCCGGCGTAGTCACCAAACCTGTGGACATGGTTGAGTATCAGCGTTCAGTGTCCCCGCGTGCGCACACCGCTGACAGCCGATGAACTCCTCGCGGCTCCACACCACGTCGGGATGCTCTGGAGGTTCGTGCGCCGCGGCCGGCTCTCAGCTGTCGGCACGCACAACGCCATTTTTTCCATGGAGCTGTGCGGCCAGCTTGTGGCTGTGTAGCTCCGCCCCTTCTGTTGCCTGGTCCAATAGGAGCGCCGCGCCTGACGTTGTGACATCAGCGCAGGTCCTTCAGCCAACACCGACTGGGAATTCGGTGGTCGCGGTGGCCCAACCAGGGACTTCACGTAGATGGTGAGGCGCCTATGTACTATTCCTGGTGCCACTCTAGGTATGTGCAAAATTTCTGGGAAATCCGTGCGCCCGTTGCGGCGTGATTGCGGAACAAACATCCAAACTCACAAACGTTCGCATTTATAATATTAGTGGGATGGTCTGTATATAATCTATGTTCCCTACTGATGGCCTCATCTGAACGATGTCCTAATACAACCCATCTGCGTGCCAGCGTCAGCGTTTTGGCCTTTCAGGCTGGCAGTGAAGGAGTTTATGGCGCCCGCAGTGCTGGGCCCCGAGGCTTCGGCCTGTTCGCTTTCACTCCAGATAATGGGAGTTGCTGAAACAAGAAGATGAGTGAAACAATGAGATTTTCGATGGGGATTTCAACTGGAACAAAGGTTCGGGGGGGGGAAAAAGGTGAAGGTTTCACGTATTGGCGGAGGAAAATCACCATGACAACAGAGGTCTCGCCGTTCCATAATTATTTCATGAGACAAATGTGCACAGAGGCATGTGACACATGTGATTGAAATGTGTGAAAGCGGAGAGGGATGAGCTACGCCGGACCTTGTGTATCTAAACTGGTGCAGTCAGCTGCCCATAGCAACCAGGTTTCATTTTCCTATTGGGAAATGAAAGCAAAGATCTGATTGGCTGTTATAAGGATCTGCTCCGCCCCTTAGTTCCTCCGCACCGGTGAAAGAGCGAGGAGAGGCTCATTAACCAATCAGATCTCTTCTTGTAGGTTTTAAAGGCGCATTCTGGGATTTAAAACCCTAATTCATATTAAACTACTAGGAAAATAATATAGATATATTATCACAAACATATATTTAGGCCATGGAGTTCCCCTTTAACCAGTACTAAAAATATAAAAGCTGGAATATGATTGGTTGGTAGACATATACGTATAAAGCCTCAAGTGTCACATGACCACAAGGGCACAATCACAGGCCCTGGCGGAGTCCCACGGCTAGTGACATCACCAGGAGGCCAGAAGATGACTGGAGTGCCAGATGCCACAAGATAGTCCAAGAGAGGGAAGAGAAGGTGAGTATAAGTATTTGTTATATTATGCATCTTCTCCGGGCCCCTGATTATTGGGATCTGAATAATAGCACTTCTGGTTTGCCCACTGCTTATAGTTATATAGATGATAGATAGAAAGATAAATAGAATAGTAGATAGATAGATAGATAGATAGATAGATAGATAGATAGATAGGAGATAGATAGATAGATAGATAGATAGATAGGAGATAGATAGATAGATAGATAGATAGATAGATAGATAGATAGATAGATAGATTTGTCTATTTTTTATTCAAACTGACACATTGTTATCCATTATTCTTATACTTTTTCTTTGGCTTTGAAAGATTGGTATAAAACTTAATAAAATGAGAATTTCAAAAAAAAAAAGAAAGATAGGAGATAGATAGATAGATAGATAGATAGATAGATAGATAGGAGATAGATAGTTAGATAGATAGAATGGTAGATAGATAGATAGATAGATAGATAGGAGATAGATAGCTAGATAGATAGATAGATAGATAGATAGATAGATAGATAGATAGGAGATAGATAGATAGGAGATAGATAGATGGATAGATAGATAGATAGATAGATAGATAGATAGATAGATAGATAGATAGGAGATAGATAGATGGATAGATAGATAGATAGATAGATAGATATGAGCGATAGATAGGAGATAGATAGATAGATAGATAGATAGATAGATAGGAGATAGATAGATAGGAGATAGATAGATAGATAGATAGATAGATAGATAGGAGATAGATAGATAGATAGATAGATAGATAGATAGATAGATAGGAGATAGATAGATAGATAGATAGATAGATAGATAGATAGATTGGATGGATAGATAGATAGATAGATAGATAGATAGATAGATAGATAGATAGATAGATAGGAGATAGATAGATAGATAGATAGATAGATAGATAGATAGATTGGATGGATAGATAGATAGATAGATAGATAGATAGATAGATAGATAGATAGATAGATAGATAGATAGATAGGAGATAGATAGATAGATAGATAGATAGATGGATTGGATGTATAGATAGATAGATAGATAGATAGATAGATAGATAGATAGATAGATAGATAGATAGGAGATAGATAGATAGATAGATAGATAGATAGATAGGAGATAGATAGATAGATAGATAGATAGATAGATAGGATGGATAGATAGATAGATAGATAGATAGATAGATAGATAGATAGATAGGAGATAGATAGATAGATAGATATATAGGAGATAGATAGATAGATAGATAGATAGATAGATAGATAGGAGATAGATAGATAGATAGATAGATAGATAGATAGATAGGAGATAGATAGATAGAAAGATAGATAGATAAGAGATAGATAGATAGGTAGATAGATAAATAGATAGATAGGAGATAGATAGATAGATGATAGATAAATAGATAGATCAATAGGAGATAGATAGATAGATAGATAGATAGATAGATAGATAGATAGATAGATAGATAGATATGAGATATAGATAGGAGATAGATAGATAGATAGATAGATAGATAGATAGATAGATAGATAGATAGATAGTAGATAGATACATTGATAGGTAGATATGAGATAGATTGTGCAATATTTCAGTTCCACAATTTAACTTTCTTCAATCTTATTTGTTAGTGTTAGATAGATATGAAACAGATAAATATGAGATAGATAGATAGATAGATAGATAGGAGATAGATAGATAGATAGATAGATAGATAGATAGATAGATAGATAAAGTTTCTATCACTTATGTCTCATTGTTGCTACATTAGAGATCTTGTACTAGGTATATCTCTTAGAGTGATGACACCAGTACCCCAGTGCCTGGCCATATATTTTATGTATCCTGCTCTCACTCGCATTCCGTTCGCTTTTATTATGCATTTGCTGTCGGTGGAGCGGAACAGTATAATTTGCAATACATAAAAATAAAAATGCAGTTTGTTTTCTGCCTTTTCTCCTCCACATGAGCCGGCTATTTGCTGACTTGCTGGTGTTAGCATATTATTACTCTCTGCTGCCCTAGTTACTCTAAGTCAGGGTCATCGAGACATCTCATCTTCTCTCCTGCCAAAGACGAGTTTTGCAGGATGACAAGGAGGCGGTGACAACGGCGGGATCCCTGCACTAATGCATTAATTCACTAAAGCACTTCCAGTATAATTAAAGGTAAGATCAATTTTCATTACATTATATATGCAGAAAGTCTGTGTGACTGTTCAGGAATCAAAATAAAGTTTGGAATTAAAGTTACATTTAATGTATTCAAATACCTTGTTTTACTTAACTCATCTTGATCCTATTATGTCTTATACACTAGTCACATCTGGAGCTGCGCTCACTATTCTGCTGGTGCAATCACTGTGTACATGCATTACATTACTTATCCTGTATTATACTCCAGAGCTGCGCTCACTATTCTGCTGGTGCAATCACTGTGTACATGCATTACATTACTTATCCTGTATTATACTCCAGAGCTGCGCTCACTATTCTGCTGGTGCAGTCACTGTGTACATACATTACATTACTTATCCTGTATTATACTCCAGAGCTGCGCTCACTATTCTGCTGGCACAGTCACTGTGTACATACATTACATTACTTATCCTGTATTATACTCCAGAGCTGCGCTCACTATTCTGCTGGTACAGTCACTGTGTACATACATTACATTACTTATCCTGTATTATACCCCAGAGCTGCACTCACTATTCTGCTGGTACAGTCACTGTGTACATACATTACATTACTTATCCTGTATTATACCCCAGAGCTGCGCTCACTATTCTGCTGGTACAGTCACTGTGTACATACATTACATTACTTATCCTGTATTATACCCCAGAGCTGCGCTCACTATTCTGCTGGTGCAGTCACTGTGTACATACATTACATTACTTATCCTGTATTATACCCCAGAGCTGCGCTCACTATTCTGCTGGTGCAGTCACTGTGTACATACATTACATTACTTATCCTGTATTATACCCCAGAGCTGCGCTCACTATTCTGCTGGTACAGTCACTGTGTACATACATTACATTACTTATCCTGTATTATACTCCAGAGCTGCGCTCACTATTCTGCTGGTGCAATCACTGTGTACATACATTACATTACTTATCCTGTATTATACTCCAGAGCTGCGCTCACTATTCTGCTGGTGCAGTCACTGTGTACATACATTACTTATCCTGTATTATACTCCAGAGCTGCGCTCACTATTCTGCTGGTGCAGTCACTGTGTACATACATTACATTACTTATCCTGTATTATACCCCAGAGCTGCGCTCACTATTCTGCTGGTACAGTCACTGTGTACATACATTACATTACTTATCCTGTATTATACTCCAGAGCTGCGCTCACTATTCTGCTGGTGCAATCACTGTGTACATACATTACATTACTTATCCTGTATTATACTCCAGAGCTGCGCTCACTATTCTGCTGGTGCAGTCACTGTGTACATACATTACTTATCCTGTATTATACTCCAGAGCTGCGCTCACTATTCTGCTGGTGCAGTCACTGTGTACATACATTACATTACTTATCCTGTATTATACTCCAGAGCTGCGCTCACTATTCTGCTGGTACAGTCACTGTGTACATACATTACATTACTTATCCTGTATTATACTCCAGAGCTGCACTCACTACTCTGCTGGTACAGTCACTGTGTACATACATTACATTACTTATCCTGTATTATACTCCAGAGCTGCGCTCACTATTCTGCTGGTACAGTCACTGTGTACATACATTACATTACTTATCCTGTATTATACTCCAGAGCTGCGCTCACTATTCTGCTGGTACAATCACTGTGTACATACATTACATTACTTATCCTGTATTATACTCCAGAGCTGCACTCACTATTCTGCTGGTACAGTCACTGTGTACATACATTACATTACTTATCCTGTATTATACTCCAGAGCTGCGCTCACTATTCTGCTGGTACAATCACTGTGTACATACATTACATTACTTATCCTGTGTTATACTCCAGAGCTGCGCTCACTATTCTGCTGGTACAGTCACTGTGTACATACATTACATTACTTATCCTGTATTATACTCCAGAGCTGCGCTCACTATTCTGCTGGTACAGTCACTGTGTACATACATTACATTACTTATCCTGTATTATACTCCAGAGCTGCGCTCACTATTCTGCTGGTGCAGTCACTGTGTACATACATTACATTACTTATCCTGTATTATACTCCAGAGCTGCGCTCACTATTCTGCTGGTGCAGTCACTGTGTACATACATTACATTACTTATCCTGTATTATACTCCAGAGCTGCGCTCACTATTCTGCTGGTGCAGTCACTGTGTACATACATTACATTACTTATCCTGTATTATACTCCAGAGCTGCGCTCACTATTCTGCTGGTACAGTCACTGTGTACATACATTACATTACTTATCCTGTATTATACTCCAGAGCTGCGCTCACTATTCTGCTGGTACAGTCACTGTGTACATACATTACATTACTTATCCTGTATTATACTCCAGAGCTGCGCTCACTATTCTGCTGGTACAGTCACTGTGTACATACATTACATTACTTATCCTGTATTATACTCCAGAGCTGCGCTCACTATTCTGCTGGTGGAGACAGCACCACACCTATCCCTAGGCTGTGTCTTGTATTGAAGCTAAGTTTCAGTGAAATAAACGAGGGAAGCTGCAATACCTGACACAAGCTATGGACAGATGTGGCGCTGTGTGCTGTATAACCACTATAAACTAATGTATCAGAGCAGAGTATAGGCTTTGGAGACTCTGAACCATTAGGGGGCAGCAGCAACATCCTTTTACCTAAAGAATTTACAGGGAACAATTTTGAATGCAGCTTTAGGTGTGAATGGAGTATATGCATGGTGTAAAATTAAAGAGTGGAGCTACTTTGAAATATAAGACTTTCAGGACATAACCTTTAAGACAAGTAACATGATTTCAGTTACACTCAGCTTCCCTAGACCCCTGAAAGGCAAATTTGACTCATTAAATAGTGACACGTCTCATTGTTGTATTGCAACAAACCTCAGACTCTAGGAAACTTGGATGAACCTTGAGTTGGAGTTGTACTAAGGCCGAGCTCGGTTCTCACACAGCTTTTCCAGGATCCTTAAAGGCAAAGTCCATGTGGTTAATCCATCTTCAATTTCCAGACACCTTTCCCAGGCTCCTGAAAGGCTTATTTGCCAAGATAAATATCCCATCTTCCTATTGTATAATAGCAAACCGAAGCAGAGGTAGATTCTAGGAAAACTGGGTGACACCTTTAGTGTCACTTTACTGATTGCTAACTCACACAACTTTTCCAGGCTCCTGAGAGGCAATCACACCATGTTACATCTCCCACCATCCTATTGTATCACCAAATAAAGATTCTAGTAAAATTGGATAAACCTTCAATGGGAGTTATACGGGTATCTAACTCGGTTCTCACACAGCTTTCCCAGGATCCTGAAAGGCAATGATGCCATGATATATCACTCATCTTCTTGCTGTATTGCAAGAAAACAAAACAGATAATGACTGTTATCCAACTTGGTTATTACACAGCTTTCCCAGGACCCTGAAAGGCAAAGGCCCTGTGATGGTTCCAACTTCAATTTCTTTACTGTACTGTAACAAAACCAGCCAGATAAGGAGTCTAAGAAAATTGTATGACATCTTCAAAGAGAGTTGTACTGACATCCAACTTCATTCTTACACAGCTTTCCAAGGCTCCTGACAGACAGTCATGTCATGTTGCATTACATCTCCCATTTCTATACTAATCATTTAAAGACTGTAGGAAAAGTGAGTGACATCTTCAGTGCAAGTTTTATTGATATCCAATTGGATCTCACACAGCTTTCCCAGGACCCTGAAAAGAAACGAACCTCATAGTGAAATGATACATCCTCTACTAAATCCAGTAAATGTAATGCAACAAAACTAGGCAAATCAGGATTTCAGAAAAGCTGGGTGACGTCTTCTGTGGAAGTTACAGTGACATTCATCTTGTCTTTCACACAGCTTTCCCAGACTCCTGAAACGAAAACTGACAAGATATATAATGATACATCCCATATTGTGTTATCTCTGTATAGCTACATTGATTTTCTATGGTCTCTAGGAATGCTGTCCAGCAATCATGTAAGAGGTCTACTGGCGGCCATATTGGCTGCCACCCAACTTTCCTAACTTTTCCCAACGTGTCCAACATTGGTTTGTTACTTCCAAATATAGCGCCAGATCTATCCACAGGAAGTGCCTGGTATTGCAACTCAGCACTATGGAAGTGAATGAGGTTGAGCTGTAATACCACATAACACCATAAACCAGGTGTGGCACTATAGGCATTATAGAAAAGATCGACTCATGGGGCAGATTTATTAAACTGTCTCCATTGCCCCAAGCAACCAATCACAGCGCAGCTCTCATTTCTTAGGAGCAGAATACAAAATGAAAGCTGCGCTGTGATTGGTTTCTAGAGGCTGTGATTGGTACTAGGGGCTATGATTGGTTTCTAGGGGCATGTAGACAATTTTGCTATAAGACAGGGTTAATAAATCTGCCCCAAGGACTTATATTTCCTGGAGAATTGGGGCAGATTTATTAAAACAATATAAACACATCACTTCCTTCATTGCCCCTAACAACCAATCACAGCGCAGCTTTCATTCTGTATCCTGCTCCTAGGAAATGAAAGCTGCGCCGTGATTGGCTGCTACGGGCAACTAACCTAGATTTGCCTTTACAAGCTTGGATTTTTGTCTTGGCTATAGACTCCAGTCGCTTTATTTTATCTCTTTTTTTTTCCCTCCGATTTCGCCCGTTGCGCCACCCTGCAATTTCGTACAGGGGTCAATCACACCTAACAGCTAAAAATAACAGAACGCAGCTTCATTGTCGGCGCGGCGCTAACCTATAAAACATCAGATTGCGGCGGGTCTTTAGATGCCACTTATAGTGCGCCGCCAACCTTGGCTGAGGAGGGAAGTGGCTTCAGTCAATAGACAATTTTCTCCGGTGACTAAAAGCAGGTTTCCATTGAGCACCTTGACTACTGCCATGGACTGTGAAAAATGATATGAATCAAGCGTCGCCCCCTCCTCCATTACTGTAGGAGATCTATCAGGAGAATGTCACCGCCACGTAATGACATATACGCCGCCATATAAACACAATGCAATACAGATCCCGAGTGGATTAAACATATACTCACCTGTATATTAAATCCGCAGCAATAAATACATCATTCCCACTTAAAGTCGCCATCGCCACGAGGCTCGGTCCGTCTTTAGGGACGTTATAGGGACGCACGCCTCATTTTGGAGGAGATATGTCTCTAAACAAATGCTTTGTACTGATATGGGCTCACTAATATAAAAGAAAATAGTGTTATTTCTCATGGTTGACCACTAGGGGCGCTGGATTATTGGGAGATGTTGCAGAAGATTCTCTATACTTGCCACAGAGGTGAGGTAGCCATGGTGGTGGGTGATGGCCGGCAGCCCCCGGTCACCCACTAACATACATGACTGGTTTAGGGGCTTATACACCGTGGTCCGTGGCGTTCTTACTTTTACTATAAGGCCTTGTGCACACGACCGCACTTTTATCTGCAATTGTGGATAAAAGTACAGGCCCTTACATTTCTATGGCCCCATACACACAGCCGCAGTTTATGGAGCATGTCCTATACGTGTCCGCAGTAGAGGCCCGGTCGATTCATTTGGCTGTATGGGTCAGTGAAAAACATGGATGACACACAGACGCCAAGTTGGTTGGTTTGTCTATAATGTGATAATTAGGCAGGTAGAAATAAAACCTGAAAAAATAGATATAGATAGATAGGAGATAGATAGGAGATAGATAGATAGATAGATAGATAGATAGATAGGAGATAGATAGATAGATAGATAGATAGGAGATAGATAGATAGATAGATAGATAGATAGATAGATAGGAGATAGATAGATAGATAGATAGATAGATAGGAGATAGATAGATAGATAGATAGATAGATAGGAGATAGATAGATAGATAGGAGATAGATAGATAGATAGATAGATAGATAGATAGATAGATAGATAGGAGATAGATAGATAGGAGATAGATAGATAGATAGATAGATAGATAGATAGATAGATAGATAGATAGATAGATAGGGGATAGATAGGAGATAGATAGGAGATAGATAGATAGATAGATAGATAGATAGATAGATAGATAGATAGGAGATAGATAGATAGATAGATAGATAGATAGATAGGAGATAGATAGATAGGAGATAGATAGATAGATAGATAGATAGGAGATAGATAGATAGATAGATAGATAGATAGATAGATAGGAGATAGATAGATAGATAGATAGATAGATAGGAGATAGATAGATAGGAGATAGATAGATAGATAGATAGATAGATAGATAGATAGATAGGAGATAGATAGATAGATAGATAGATAGATAGGAGATAGATAGATAGATAGATAGATAGATAGATAGGAGATAGATAGATAGATAGATAGATAGATAGATAATAGATAGATAGATAGGAGATAGATAGATAGGAGATAGATAGATAGGAGATAGATAGATAGATAGATAGATAGATAGATAATAGATAGATAGATAGGAGATAGATAGATAGGAGATAGATAGATAGGAGATAGATAGATAATAGATAGATAGATAGATAGATAGATAGATAGATAATAGATAGATAGATAGATAGATAGATAATAGATAGATAATAGATAGATAGATAGGTAGATAGATAGGAGATAGATAGATAGATAGATAGATAGATAGATAGATAGATAGATAGATAGAGATATTATTCTGTGGCTTTGGCCGCCTTTATCTAACATTCTTGATTTTACAATTAAACAATTTCTACCATGTTTGTTCCTTCGCAGATCCCTCCCCACACGCCGCTGCCATCTGCCTCCTGTACGGCCGCCATTGTCCCGCACTATAAATGACAGACTCTTCTTATTTCTGACACTTTAACTCTTTGTCGCTCTGAGGCTTTTTTTCCTCCCCATTTTGATCCCACATACAATAGTTTATTTACAAAGTGCCCAGACACAACTTCTCCCACAATGGCCTCGCAGGGTGTATATTACAGGCCGCCTGCAAGACAATGCGAGCAAGGAGCCCCGAGCTGGGAATGGGTTAATTGGAATGTAAAGAAGAAGTTGGCCAGATGGTGCTGGGCCAGGAGATAGCAGCAGAGAGGGTGACAGATGGGTTAAGGGTCTACACCCGTATATGAGGATAGGGCCCGGATAACAGCTCTTATCTCTAACAGAAAGTTTTATGGGAGGAGCCGGACTTTGTATCCAGGTGGAATATCCTGACTAAGTCATCACATAGTAACAGATGTATCCAAAGCAAGTCCATCTGCAACATTGTAGCATCACTAGGCTCCTGTATAGAGAGGAACCTCTTCATATAGTGATCATGGCACTGAGATCAAACTGTCTCACATGTATTGTGCCTGAAAGTGCCTGAGGTCAGTGACATGGATAATACACAGAGTGATGTCACAGTACAGGGATAATACACACAGTGATGTCACAGTACAGGATAATACACACAGTGATGTCACAGTACAGGATAATACACACAGTGATGTCACAGTACAGAGATAATACACACAGTGATGTCACAGTACAGAGATAATACACACAGTGATGTCACAGTACAGAGATAATACACACAGTGATGTCACAGTACAGGGATAATACACAGAGTGATGTCACAGTACAGGGATAATACACACAGTGATGTCACAGTACAGGATAATACACACAGTGATGTCACAGTACAGGATAATACACACAGTGATGTCACAGTACAGGGATAATACACACAGTGATGTCACAGTACAGGATAATACACACAGTGATGTCACAGTACAGGGATAATACACAGAGTGATGTCACAGTACAGGGATAATACACAGAGTGATGTCACAGTACAGGGATAATACACACAGTGATGTCACAGTACAGAGATAATACACACAGTGATGTCACAGTACAGAGATAATACACACAGTGATGTCATAGTACAGGATAATACACACAGTGATGTCACAGTACAGGGATAATACACACAGTGATGTCACAGTACAGGATAATACACACAGTGATGTCACAGTACAGAGATAATACACACAGTGATGTCACAGTACAGGATAATACACACAGTGATGTCACAGTACAGGATAATACACACAGTGATGTCACAGTACAGGGATAATACACAGAGTGATGTCACAGTACAGAGATAATACACACAGTGATGTCACAGTACAGGGATAATACACACAGTGATGTCACAGTACAGAGATAATACACACAGTGATGTCATAGTACAGGATAATACACACAGTGATGTCACAGTACAGAGATAATACACACAGTGATGTCACAGTACAGGATAATACACACAGTGATGTCACAGTACAGGGATAATACACACAGTGATGTCACAGTACAGAGATAATACACACAGTGATGTCACAGTACAGGATAATACACACAGTGATGTCACAGTACAGGGATAATACACACAGTGATGTCACAGTACAGGGATAATACACACAGTGATGTCACAGTACAGGGATAATACACACAGTGATGTCACAGTACAGGGATAATACACACAGTGATGTCACAGTACAGGATAATACACACAGTGATGTCACAGTACAGAGATAATACACACAGTGATGTCACAGTACAGAGATAATACACAGAGTGATGTCACAGTACAGGATAATACACACAGTGATGTCACAGTACAGAGATAATATACACAGTGATGTCACAGTACAGGGATAATACACACAGTGATGTCACAGTACAGAGATAATACAGTGATGTCACAGTACAGAGATAATACACACAGTGATGTCACAGTACAGGGATAATACACACAGTGATGTCACAGTACAGGGATAATACACACAGTGATGTCACAGTACAGGATAATACACACAGTGATGTCACAGTACAGGGATAATATACACAGTGATGTCACAGTACAGGGATAATACACACAGTGATGTCACAGTACAGGGATAATACACACAGTGATGTCACAGTACAGGGATAATACACACAGTGATGTCACAGTACAGGATAATACACACAGTGATGTCACAGTACAGGGATAATACACACAGTGATGTCACAGTACAGAGATAATACAGTGATGTCACAGTACAGAGATAATACACACAGTGATGTCACAGTACAGGGATAATACACACAGTGATGTCACAGTACAGAGATAATACACACAGTGATGTCACAGTACAGAGATAATACACACAGTGATGTCACAGTACAGGGATAATATACACAGTGATGTCACAGTACAGGGATAATACACACAGTGATGTCACAGTACAGGATAATACACACAGTGATGTCACAGTACAGGGATAATACACACAGTGATGTCACAGTACAGGGATAATACACACAGTGATGTCACAGTACAGGGATAATACACACAGTGATGTCACAGTACAGGGATAATACACACAGTGATGTCACAGTACAGAGATAATACACACAGTGATGTCACAGTACAGAGATAATACACAGAGTGATGTCACAGTACAGGATAATACACACAGTGATGTCACAGTACAGAGGTAACTACATGTTCTGCTTTACCACTCTTCCTTGCTGTCACCATTAATCATGGCTACCTGTCCCCCATCCCAGTAATGTGTTTTCATATCTTTTCCCGATTATTGCCATTTTATAATATCCGCACATTTATTATAATCGCTGGTGTCACTCACTCCTCACTTACATTATTGCTGAGCCTTATGGGAATCTTCACACTATAGATATATATATTACAGGCTACACTCTTCTCGCTCATATCCTTGCAAATACTCAATAATGATAAGAGACGTTATTGAGGGAGATTAGCATTTCCGCAGCTTGACAATATGATAGCGTGTCTCTCCCAGGAACTTGTCATTTAATAAACAAATCGGCAACAGCTCTGAAACTCGCTCCACCGCTATTAACCGAGACAAAAGTAGCTGAAGGCTCGGCCCGGTGATTGATTGGAGGAGTCAGGGATAGACGTGTATTCTCAATATTCAGTCATTTCCCATTCAAAAACTCCAAGTCACTGGATCACTTCCACTTAATGAAGTTAAAGGGGAGATTTATAGTGTTATCATTACCTATGGAGAGGTTAGGAAATTACTTAAAGGGAGTTTGTCGCCAGAGTCCACCATATTACTTTAACCTGCAGATAGATAGGTTAGGGTCACCTGAATCAAATGCTGTTTTCCTCTT
The DNA here is from genome assembly GCF_031893055.1 of Leptodactylus fuscus. Lineage (NCBI taxonomy): Eukaryota > Metazoa > Chordata > Amphibia > Anura > Leptodactylidae > Leptodactylus > Leptodactylus fuscus. Next base: position 209,056,700 of record NC_134269.1, on the reverse strand, counting down.
GTGAATCGCTGTCTCCGTTGTCAAGATATCGTTGTTTTTGTCATATGCAAATGAGCTCCTTGGACAATGGCGGCCTCCTTGTTCCTTCAAAGAACCCTTTAACCTATTAACAAAAATGACGATGTCTCGGCAATGGAGGCACCGATTCACAAAAGGAAAACAGCGTTGGATTCAGGTGACCGTACCCTATCTATCTGTGGGCTGTATTGATATAGTTTGTTTTGGTGACAGACTCCCTTTAAAGGGGTATTCCTGTTTTGGGAAATAAAGCTTAGTGCTTTATGGGGTACTGGTTTTCATTAAGGAGACTTATTTGCAATGGTTCGTGGGCAAAAGTATGCAAATTAGCCTATGGGGGTGTTTGCCTAGGCTAAACTCCTTAGTCACGTTGCGAGGCTTCCTTGAATATTAGACATTGACTTATAGGGTAGCTAGTAGAGATGAGCAAACTGGTTCATAGGCTGGATTTAGCAAAAATTTGGGTTCAAACGAAGTCACCATGATGCAAAAGGAATAGGCATACATAAAATAAAGCCCTATGTATCACAGAAAAAAAATCCCTGAAATGTGTCCACTCATAAACCAGGGAAAACGGTTTGGTCAGGAAGTGGTTAAATGAATAAAAGAGGATCACAGTGGGGGAGAGCTCCTGCTGCACTCAGCTGTCTTACAGCCAGGGAGAGGTTTGCGAAAAGGGAAAAAGCTTGAAGTAATTTCTATGTTTAGTATTTCAGGGGTGTTACGTTCAGTTTTGCACCTTCGTATAACCCCGGGTGCCCGCACTGTAGAACACCAGACGATAATTTTCGCACTTGGCGGCCATTATGTCCTTGTTTACATACAGAAGCTTAATCTCTAAACAAGTAACAATGTATGTTCAGCCGCACAATATCTGCGCAAGGTTCTCCAGCTCGCTACAAAGCGAATGAAGTGCTCTCCAAATAGTGTAAACACGCCAAGCATGACCTGCCAGTGAAATACCAGCGAGCGGCCATTAGGTGGCAGTGCCCTGGAGTGGAACAAAGAGATAAATGATAGTACAAGCATAGAAGTGAATGGAAGAGTAGGACATAGGAGCCAAATAAACAACCTGGTCTATCTATCTATCTATCTATCTATCTATCTATCTATCTATCTATCATCTATCTATCTATCTATCTATCTATCTATCTATCTATCATCTATCTATCTATCTATCTATCTATCTATCAATCTCCTATCTATCTATCTATCTATCTATCATCTATCTATCTATCTATCTATCTATCTATCTATCATCTATCTATCTATCTATCTATCTATCTATCTATCAATCTCCTATCTATCTATCTATCTATCTATCTATCTATCTATCATCTATCTATCTATCTATCTATCTATCTATCTATCTATCTATCTATCTCCTATCTATCTATCTATCTATCTATCATCTATCTATCTATCTATCTATCTATCTATCATCTATCTATCTATCTATCTATCTATCAATCTCCTATCTATCTATCTATCTATCTATCTATCTATCTCCTATCTATCTATCTATCTATCTATCTATCTATCTATCTATCTATCTATCTATCTCTATACATGTCTAAAAAAATATAATAGAAAAAATAGAACCTCTAGAGCAGTGGTGTGCGGAATACTTTGGTGCAATGCCTCAGACCCTTGACAAAAGAAAGATCCACTTAATATAGAAGTGGATGTTGTGAAAGGCTCCTAAATGAGAAACTGAAATGTGGTGCATGAAATAAATTCCAACCTTTTCGGTTATTTCTTTATTTTTAGAGTGTTGCCTTTTTCATAGTTTTTAAAAATGTATTTATATTCTATCTATAAATATCTATCTATCAATCATCTATCCATCCCTTCCTTCCTTCCTTCCTTCCTTCCTTCCTTCCTTCCTTCCTCCATTCACTATCGTCTATCTTTCTAGCTATTTCTATAATTATAAGGAACATTACACCTTTGTCATTTACTAATCCTATTCTTTACATATCTCTAACCATGTGTGTTATCTGATTTGCATATGTGAATGCCAGGATTGCATTAAGTAGGTATTAGTAGTGCCAAGACTCTCATAATAATAGAAATGTCTCTATAGATCTCATCTAATATATGGGAAGGGAATATCTAATATCTTATATAAGAAGAGAGATTAGGGTGGGGAGAAATCTCATATCTATCTATCTTCTATCTATCTCCTATCTATCTATCTATCTATCTATCTATCTATCTATCTATCTATCTATCTATCATCTATCTATCTATCTATCTATCTATCTATCTATCTGTCTGTCTGTCTGTCTGTCTGTCTGTCTATCTATCTATATATCTGGTCAATGCATTCCTATGGGAAAAAGTCAGCTCGCGCATATCACAAGCTGACAGGGATCCCGATGTAATACAGGGACTTGAGCATGTTAGATGCCCCCAGACATGCTTCCCCTGCTGTCCCAGTGTCATTCCAAGGTGTTGGCATTATTTCCTGGGGTGTCATAGTGGACTTGGTGACTCTCCTGAGTCGAAGAGTGGGATCCCCTGAAACGAGTATTTATTCCCCATAGACTATAATGGGGTTCGATATTCGATCAAACAGTCGAGTATTGAGCGGCTATCGAACTTCAAACATTTCACTGTTCACTCATCTCTACTATCTATCTACCTAACTATCAATCTATCTATCTATCTATCTATCTATCTATCTATCTATCTATCTATCTATCTCCTATCTATCTTCTATCTATCTATCTATCTATCTATCTATCTATCTATCCACTATCTATCTATCTATCTATCTATCTATCTATCTATCTATCTATCTCCTATCTATCTATCTATCTATCTATCTATCTATCTATCTATCTATCTAATATCTATCTATAGATAGAAAATAAAGGGGTCACTGTACCAAACACCTTAGGCCTCATGGTCTGTATGTCTAGCTGCTACTTTCGCCACACAATTTGCACCTATCCATTGGTCTAGATATGTCCCTCACTTTTTGTCTATGAGTACATTCCATAGATCTTCTGTATTACATTGCAGAGAGCCTTGTCCGGTGCCTTGTGGATCAGTAAGGTGGTGACACAGGCACTTGAGATTTGTCGCCAGCACTTGTGTCAGCGCTCCCAGACCCTGCACCAACAACATGTGCTAAACAAAGACGTAAGAAGACAAGGGAAGGGTCAGCGGAAGGGTGACCAGACGGAAGAAAGTTTTTGTGACTGTCCCAGACTGAAATGATGTGCAGGATTCATGCGCCATATCAGGGCGGCAGCTGGTGGACTAGTAATGGGGCCGGCGCTGACTTGCTGGGAAACCAGTGCTGCACCTGCTTGTACTGGGATATTGTCCACACCAACAAAAGTCATGGAGGTCCCACAATACAAGATACATGGGGACTGCAGGAAGAGCTCTGTGCAGTCATGGGGGGAGGGGGAACCTGTCATGTAAAACAGTCCACGGCCCTAATCTTGTAGGCTCAGAGACCTAGTTTTATCATAGTAGAGACAGAACCAGTGTTTCCCATGAGACCGTATACACATGGGCGCTTCTATATACACGGGGTTTTCTCACTGCTGAGTACTGGCCCTTTAATAACGCAAATGAACATATTATTATTATATGTTTTTTTTTATAATTTATTTTTCATGTTATTATTTTTTCATGTTATTATCAGACTCGCATAAGTTAAAGGGGTTCTCCAGAGAGTCTTAGAACATTCCGGTAGAGTTTTTAGGAGACAATTCAAAGGGTTCCGGAGCGGTTCTGACCTTGGGTCACGTGATCAGAACCAGCCCCCGACTCGCTCCGCCTCCTCTCTCATGTTTGCAGGTAGATATTATAGGCCCCCATCGCATAGGTAACTTCCTGTCAATGTGAGGGAGGAGGCGGAGCTAATCTGGGGTTAGGTGCTGGCTGTGATCACATGACCATCAGTTGGAGGCTGCCCAGAACCCCTGAAAGCCCTGGAGGGACAAAGTATTCACAGATTTTGAGGAAAATCCCTTTAAAATAACAAAGAAACTAAGATTTCATACTTGGTGGTCTGGGTTAGTGGAGGGGCTTATTTCAGCTTTCCCAATGAGCTAGGATAGTAGAAGGGTTCACAACAGTTTGCTTCTGTTCTCAAGGGGTTAATGCTGTCTTTCCCTCCGGGAAGTGGAGGGGTTAATGCCACCTTTTTCAATGGTTGGGGGTAATAAATGAGTTATTGTCAGTCTCCCCGGTGGTCCAGGGTACTGAAGGGGTAAATGCACGCTTTCCAGGTGGTCTAGGACAATGTGGGTGTGAATGTTTACAGCGCTGGATGGTCCAGGTGTTTGAAGATAGTAATACCACATCTGTGGTGGTCTAGGGTAGTAGAGGGGTTAATATCGATAGCCCTGGTGGTGTAGGGTGGAGGAGGTGTAATGTGACTAATCTTGGTGGTCTAGGACAGTACAAAAGATTTTCTGGAAATTATTTTCCAGGACTTAAAGGGGTATTCCAGATAGAACAAGTTACCCCGTATCCACAAGATCAGTGGGACGCCCATCCTTCTTAAGAATGGAGTGTATGACCAAGGCAACAGGTTGTACAGTGCGGAATGGTGCATTCATTCGAAAGCCAAGTAAGCCTTGGGGTGCAAAACACCCCGATTCTCGAGAACGGTGGTGGTCCTGTGGATAGAGATCATGTGTAGTAACCGGAATACCCTTTTAACCAGTTTTCAGACAAGAATATATATATGTATAGCATGACACATCACCGGTATTGCCAACATTACACTGGTACTTTTGCCTAGCGATGACCCCTTTCCCCAAATCAATTTTTCTTCCACAAAAATAGTGCCCCTCTAGTCCAGTGGTTATGTCTGGTACTGCAGCTCAGCCCAATTCTCTTGAACTAAGAGCTGTAGTACCAGACATAACCACTGGACTAGAGTGGGGCTGTTTCATTTTTATTAATCATTACTTTTTACCTATTACTCTAACTTTTTGTACAATTTTGGATATAAGAGGTTTTATGAGATTATAAAAAAAAATATCTTTGCCATGTATTTTCTGTTTATGGGTGAAACTATTGTTGTGGAGGGCAGAGAGAGAAAAACTTGGGGGGAACATAGTAGGATGTAGAAACTTTTTTTCAAAATCCAAAAATTTCAAAAAGATCCAGTTCTTGGGTTTTTAATCACATTCTTGTTTTTTTAAGATAAAGTATACGTTGCAACATATGTCAGAATTTTTCACTTGTGTTTTTATGTGTGATTATGCAAATGTCCCCGTAAATAGCAAGAAGTGTGAATATGGAAGGAGAGTGACAGCAGCTTATCATCCCCCTCCTCAATAACTGCTGCCTCCTCCAGAAATGTGATCAAGTAGTGTGATCGCCTAAAGAAATCTTATCCCGATCACCTTCCTGCAAAGAGAACACGTCACTGGATCAGGACATGTATGTACACGTATAAGAACTAAGGCAGCCAAATCCAAGGAAGTAGGCCAAATCCACCCATTTTGGGTAGATCAGTTGGGCTGGACATTTGGGATCCAGGTAAGTAAATGCCTTAGTTGGAGAACCACTAAGTAAGAGCAAATCCACCACCAGAGGGCCTGGCTCATCTATATGGTATATTCATGGGAAAATGAGTTGCAGAACGGACAGTTGAGTTGGACTTTTTGGATACAGGAACTGGACCGGCAGTGATCAGTTGGGTGGGACTCTTGGCATACAGGAGCTGGACCTGCAGTGATCAGTTGGGCTGGAGTCTTGGGATCCAAGAACTGGACTCACAGTAATCAGATGGGTTGGACTCTTGGGCTCCAAGAACTGGACCCATAGAGATAAGTTGGGTTGGACTCTTGGGATACAGGAACTGGGCCTGCAGTGTTCAGTTGGGTGGGACTCTTGGCATACAGGAGTTGGACCTGCAGTGATCAGTTGGGTGGGACTCTTGGCATACAGGAGCTGGACCTGCAGTGATCAGTTGGCCTGGACTCTTGGGATCCAAGAACTGGACCCATAGAGATAAGTTGGGTTGGACTCTTGGGATACAGGAACTGGGCCTGCAGTGTTCAGTTGGGTGGGACTCTTGGCATACGGGAGCTGGACCTGCAGTGATCAGTTGGGTGGGACTCTTGGCATACAGGAGCTGGACCTGCAGTGATCAGTTGGGCTGGACTCTTGGGATCCAAGAACTGGACTCACAGTAATCAGATGGGTTGGACTCTTGGGCTCCAAGAACTGGACCCATAGAGATAAGTTGGGTTGGACTCTTGGGATACAGGAGCTGGACCTGCAGTGATCAGTTGGGCTGGACTCTTGGGATACAGGAACTAGACCTGCAGTGGTTGATTGGGCTGGACATTTGAGATCCTGGTAAATAAGATGAGTAAATCCACTGATTTTGGTGGAAGCGGCCAACTACCTTATTTGTATGGGATGAATTTCAGCATACCCAAGACATTGGGCCATTGCCAGAGGTGTCTGGCTCTCCCCATTGAAAACATGTACATACTTAGCCAAACTAAGCTTGTGTGTACATGTAAGAACTTGGAGGAATAGCTATGGCCACCCTTATTATCGCTACTAGTCAAACGTACGGTTACCCCTATTACAGTTCATAATACATAATACAGTTTCCTAATCCTCATGACCCTTTAGATAGAAAATTATTGAATTGTTTCGGAAAAGGACATGTGCACCTCTTTAACAAGTGAGTGGCCAAGACAAAGTTACGAAACAACATACATTCCTTCAGTTTCATTGAGTAGGTCTTCCCGATCTCTTTGCAAGATGTCTGGCTTATACTAAACGCATCTGCGTTGCACATATTTGGCATGTCTCCTTATATGTTTCGGTCCAGGAGAAGGGTGCAAATATATTGGACCCAGAAGTTCTCCACCTCTGCTGTGCTCTCTCACTTTTTGTGCCAGTCACATTACAAGAATGGGCCGTGTGTTGTGGAACGATCGATAGAGTTGCACTCTTGGGATACAGGAACTGGACCTGCATTGATCAGTTGGGCTGGACTTTTAGGATCAAAGAACTGGACCCACAATGATCAGTTGGGCTTGAATTTTTGGTATCCAAGAATTGGTCCCACAGCAATCAGTTGGCTAGACTTGAGATCCAGGAACTAGACCTACAGTGATCAATTAGGCTGGACTCTTGGGAGCCAAGAACTGGCCCGGCAGTGATCAGTTTGGATGGACTTTTGGGATCCAAGAAGAAGGCCCACAGTGATGATTTGGGCTGGAGTTATGGGATTCAAGAACTGGACCTGCAATGATCAATTGGGTTGGACTCTTGGGATTCAAGAAGTGGACCCACAGTGATTAGTTGGGCTGGACTTTTGGGATGCAAGAAGTGGACCCACAGTAATCAATTTGTCTGGACTTTTGAGATTTAGGAACTGTACCTGCAGTGATCAATTGGGATGGACTTTGGGATCCAGGAACCTGACCTGCAGTGATCAATTAGGCTGGACTCTTGGGATCCAAGAACTGGCCCTGCAGTGATCAGTTTGGATGGACTTTTGGGATCCAAGAAGAAGGTCCACAGTGATGATTTGGGCTGGAGTTCTGGGATTCAAGAACTGGACCTGCAATGATCAGTTGGGTTGGACTCTTGGGATTCAAGAAGTGGACCCACAGTGATTAGTTGGGCTGGACCTTTGGGATGCAAGAAGTGGACCCACAGTAATCAATTTGTCTGGACTTTTGAGATTCAGGAACTGGACCTGCAGTGATCAATTGGGATGGACTTTGGGATCCAGGAACTGGACCTGCAGTAATCAGTTTGGATGGACCCTGGGATCCAAGAAGTGGACTTCACTCTTGGGATTCAGGAACTAGACCTGGGTTAAACAGTATGTCCTTCTTACCTATTAGTTGGTCTCGAGTTGGGAACCCCTCTGGTTGGCCTAGCTGCCATGCCTTCTCCTTGCCAACTCAGCTGTTGGCTTGCAGTACAACGAGTCGGACACATGGCATCTCCTTCCTGACAGAAGAACCCTCACCCCCAATGACATGTAAATACATTCAATCGACACACATAGGCCAACTCTGTTATTAAAATAATTTCGGCAGCTATGTACACATGTCTATGGAGCGTAATCACACCGCTCAGTGGGAGACGAAAACATGACTGTCTGGCTTTCATAAATACTTCCCACCGCTCCGAGAACAACTTCGCCTACTTGATAACAACTAATTATGACCAAAGGCTTTAATTTTTAACAACCCACAATGCAATTTAAGAGAAGCTTTAAATAATGACACAAAAATAACAACAGAAACATTTTGTATATTGAGGCGCGACTGCGGAGAATGGTGGAAGAAATGAGCAGATGAAAGACATAGCCCAGAGGAATTGTACTACCAATTATTTCCTTTCACTGGCATATGACTTGTGTTATAATAGGCAGCGCATGGACACCTCTTCTTTGTAATCCACTTCCCTAGCCGATTCAGGATTTACATGGGAAAAACTCTTCTGTGATCAGCTTTTATATTGTTTTGAAATATTTTTTTTCTACCTTTTTAATTTTTTTCAACAAACACATTGGGGGGGGGGGGGAATCTAAATTTGAAATAAAAAATAAATTGGCATTTTTGAAATCCCATTAATTTTGTTTAATATAGTTACAAATGTCTTGCTCAATTTATGACACTTTAAAATAAATAAATAAATAAATAAATAAATAAATAAATAAATTAACGCAACTTACTAACATATGGCATTTTCAAAAATTTCTGACATTTTGAAGTTTTTTTTTTTTTTAAATATATTTAAACATAACCTATCAACATATGGCGCGATTTCAAATTTTTTGACATTTTGTCAGAATTACTGAAAAAAAAATTTGATCCAACCTATAAACATATAACACACTTTTTAATTTTTGGCATTTTGACAGATTTTTTATATTTTTTTATATTTTGTCTAAATTATTGAAAAAAAATTAGATCCAACCTATAAACATAAAAAACACTTTTTAATTTTTGGCATTTTGACAGAATTTTTTTTTTTTTTTTTTTTTTTTTTTATATTTTGTCAAAATTATTGAAAAAAAATTACATCCAACCTATAAACATAAAATGCATTATTTAATTTTCTGCATTTTATCAGAATTTTTTTAAAATTTTTTAAATGTCTAAACACATATAACACATTTTCTTTTATTATATGGCATTTTGTGAAAAATTATTGAAATTTTTTTTAGATCCAACCTAGAAACCTACAAACCTACTTTTTAATGTTTGACATATAGTCAGAATTTTTTTTTATAAAAACTATTTAAACATAACCTACAACTGTAAGATTTTTTAAATTTTACAATTTTTTTAAATGTAAAAACTAAGTTTTTGACTTCTCAGATTCTGAAGAAAAAAGTTTGACCTTAAGGGGGCATTCACAAGGAGGAAGTTGGCCCTGATTCTGGCACGGACTCCGCATCAGTATCAGCGCTGAAAAAAAGCATCCCATTGACTTCAGTGGGTTCCATTTTCCGCGTGGAGACCATTGAAATCAATGGGAGGCTTTTTTTTCAGCACTGACCAGAATCAGAATCAGCACCAAATTCCTCTGTGTGAATGCCACCGAAGGAAAAAAAAATCTACTGGAATTTCATAGTTGAATGACATGTGTATATAGTGACCAGACATGATATATAAAAAAAAATTGGCTGAGTTCACACTGAGTTTTTTGGTCAGGAATTTGGTCAGGAAAAATCTGCTCAGGAAAATTCCTGAAGTGTTTTTTGAGACGTTTTTGAAGCGTTTTTAGAAGCGTTTTCCACTTGAAAAAAAATCAATGCAAGTCAACGGGAGGCGGAATAATCCACCTAGCATTTTTTGAGGTGTTTTTGGTTCAGAACGCTGGCGGTTTTTCCACCTCCCATTGACAGGGTAAGTTCACACTGGGTTTTTTGGATCAGAACCTGAGATGGAGGCCGCCTCAGGTTCCGATCCAAAAGCCGGGTAGCTACAACTGAAAGCAGGTGCACTGCACCGTCATCCAGCCGCGCACTCCGCTCTGGATTAGGCCCAATGAATGGGCCTAGTCTGGAGGACGGAGTGTCTTCAGGCGGTTTCGCCTCATGATTCGAGCACCTCGCTTCTTTTTCCGGGAGCCGGACCAAACCAGCTCCCGAAAAAAGCTCCTGAGCTCCTGATTTCAATGGGAGCCGTCTTTTTGGTCAGGATTTTGAGGCGGATACGGCCAAAATCCTGACCAAAAAACCCTGCGTAAACTTACCCTTAGATCCAATCCAGAAACCTAGAAACAGACTTTTTATTGTTTGTCATTTAGTCAGAATATTTTTCCAACAATTCTTTAAACATAAACGACAAATACAAGACTTTTGTAAATTTTACAATTTTTGCAAAAATTTAGTTTTAGACTTTTCAGATTCTGAAGAAAAAAGTTTGACCTTATCTATTGTAATTTCATAATCGATTGACACACGTATATGGTCATCAAACATGATCGATACATCAAAAGTGATTGGCGGTATAGTCGGCTAGATCGTTCTGTTAAATTTTATTTTTTAAAAATTTAGAATTTAATTTTGAAAACAAAAACTTTATTGATGGGCATTTTGCTCATTTATAAGGGGTTCTTAGGGTAATGAACGCTCGTCATTGTTTTGTCATTTTTTTATTGTATTGGGTTCTTGGTAAGATCAGGGTTTTGTTTTTTTTTCTTTCGCGAGTTGTAAACCCAATTTCGTAGGCCTTTTCGTCGACTAGTAAACAAATGATGTGAAATGCAGCGTGAGTATCGCCTCCCTCACATTCTTATTCATGGGCTTGCTGATGTTTATTCAAAGGGATTTTTTTTTCCTTCCTCCCATTCACTGCAGGAACTTCCATCACTAGCCGTAAAGAGCCGACCATAAAGAAAAACATGTATTACCGAGGAACGCAACGTTTAACTGTATAAAAGATGAGGCTTTAAGCAAGTGTAGCACATCCATGGCTAGGAAAACAAGTTAGACATTTCCAGAAAAAAAAGGAGTTGAAGAGTTTCACCAGTCAGCCATGAAATGGGTTGTAGCAGCTGATGTAGAGGAGAAAGGCAGCATCCGAGCAGCGAGAAGGAGCCAAGGTTAAAGTGGGGGGAGGGGAAAAAAAAAAAAAGAAAAAGAAACTTAAAGAAAATTCCATAGCAAAATCCTGGAAAGAAACTCAACCAATTAAAATTTTTGCAAATTTTGCAAATTTTTGCAAATTTTTTTTTAACACTTCTTTAAAAAAAATAAACTGTTTTTGCCTTTTGCTTTCTGTGACCATCTCATCTGACTACAACAATCATCCCCCTGAGACTTAGTGCACTTTGCATTTTTATACCCCCCCCCCCTTTTCCCGGATTGCCCCGAGGTTTTAAAAATTCAACGACTTCATGAGTTAGAAGAAAGGAATTGATCACATTTGTTTATTTTTTGATGTTTAATTTTTTTTTTTTTGAAAAATTCAATCCGTAATAAATTTGAAATTTTAATTTGAAGGAATGATTTTTTATTTCCCCCTAGGTGTAATGGTATAGGTTGTTTTTGTTTATGGGACGGAATTATTATTTTTTTTCCGGAAAAAAATTCACGCGTCCTATTTTTCTTTTGTGCCGAAGCATAAAATGAATTTATACTCCGGATATTTTAAGCGATGATTGTAGTATTTTTTGCTCTAGTGATTTGTAAACCACTAAATGTATGCAGGCAGCGAGAACTTCTTACGGTGTTAGTGATTTTCCCAGCATGCACCGCTTTTTATTTATTTGTATCCCTTTGGTAAGTTTCGCTGGGAGTGCCTGGCAAATAAAACCAGCCATTCATGAGTGCCTCCTACGCACGAGCTGGAAGATGATTATTTTGCTACTCCTTTGTTCCAGGGTCCATGCAGAGAGCTAGGGACTGCATTTCCCAGCATCCCATTCTCTCACTGTCATGCAGGCTGCACTCTGACCCCCAAAGAAGAGAGACGGCAAATCTGCAGAGTGAATGGTTGCGAGATGACGAGGGATTGTTGATGTGTACTGTTGTGCGCTTCTTGCGGGAGTCAACAAATTTTACTAGGAGAGAGCAATACGCACCCAAACGTATATGGAAAGATAGATAGGATGTTGTTACACCTCAAAGGGTTAACCCTCCTGTCCCGACTGCTGTTGGCATAGTTAGAGTGTCACAGCTAGAGATGGGTGAACTTCGTTTGGCGAATATTCATGATGTTTTTCCACCGGTTTTGTAGTTCAGTCCGAACCGGGACTGTGGTCTCTTCAGGCCCCATGGTATAATAGGTATAAAAACATAATAAACACTGATACTTACCTTCCCTCACCTCTCCAGGGCTCCCCAGCCACGTCCATGGCTCACCCACAGTCTCTTCCGGCCTCCTTGGTGACATCGGAGATCCCTGAGGCCTGTGATTGGGCCTTTGCCAATACCCAAGAGGCTGGAAGATGACCGATGAGGGTGGAGGAACAATGGACGTTGCTATGGATCCCAGGAGAGGTGAGTATCAGTGTTTGTTGTGTTTCCGCACCTCACTGGGGTTCCCACTCATTATACTAGAGCAGAGGTCCCCAACTTTTTTTTACAGCAAAGACCGGCTTCAAGCAAGTCAGTTTTTCCATGTAGGGGCGGCGCTGTGGTTATATGGGGCGGGCTCCACCTTATGGACAGGAAGGCTCAGCACCGGGATGCTCTGGAGGGCATGCAGGAATGACACGAGCATCCGAGCGGACGTGGTGAATCGCTAGACACTGAGGCTGGATACTTCGCGCTAGGCCACGTTGCTATGTTAACATGTAAACTATCGGGTGGCGCGGCGTGGCGTCCTTATCAGGTTCACACAGAGTATTTTGGTTCGTAATGTGGAACGTAGACGCTGTGGGAGCTTTTGCGGGCCATATACGCTCCCATTGTTTTCAATGGGAGCCGGTACTGTATTTTGCATCTACGTTCCACATTACGAACCAAAATACTCCGTGTGAACCCGGCCTTACAGGACAATGCACTAACTGATAGTTTACACTTTACCATAACAATGTGACCTGGTCTGTATGTATGTATCCAGCTAACACTCAGGCCAGCATGCCGCGCCACCCCGCGGACCGGCAAACGACCCCCAATGGCCTAGTCCTGGCCTGCAGACCAGTGGTTGGGTTTGGTTGGAGTATAATAGTGATTTATGGGTGGTAAACCTCAAAAACTTTTGGGTCAAACCCGAAATTTTGGGAAATGTGTAAGGAATCCGACTCGATACGAACCATTGCTGATCTCTAGTCATACCTAGTACGGGTTCTAGGTTATGTTATGTGCTACATTACTCATGTTGAAAATTATCTCGAGGTCAGTGGTCTGGAACTTTCTAGAACTGAATCATGTGATGATCCATTATAGGAAGAACCAAGCTGGGCCCATGAGTTGTACCGTGGTAGAAGTTGTGTGTTGGGCGGCCTGTTGACATCAAGCATTACCTGACTACCAAGATGGTTCCCTCTCAGCGCCGCTCCTGTTCTAAGCGGCTTGGAAGAAGATGTAGCTGGCAAGGCCAGATGAGTTTGGAGGGACGTGTAGCCTACTTGGTCACTTATGCTGGTATATAAGCCAGATCCTTGAACCGACAACCTTTCTACAGCACCTGGTGAGGAAGAACCCAAATACTGCAGTGGTGGGTGGTGATTCCCCAAAAGATGGGGAAGGCTGAAGGCATACAGTGGGGCACATTGCCCCTAGGGTCCCTATGGTCCTATAGGCTGCCCTATTCCATGCCATTTTTATGTTACACCAACAAGGGTTCTTGTTTGGTCTCTGTCAGGTCAATGGAGTCCTATGGATACGTTATCTAAATGCACATTACTAATAAGACCCTATGAATGCCGTATGCTAAATAACAAGGCTGCATCGCAGGTGCTGGGAGCTTGTTAGTACAGCGGCGTCTTCACCACCGGACTTGTAGATTATAGAGAACACATTTGCTAGTCGCTGCAGCGCTTCATCATTCACATTTCGCTTCCCTTCCTCAGATCTCATTCCCACGTGTTTCGCGCGTCTCCATACTGACTATTCCTTCCAATCACTGCTGATTACATTAGTGGATTAAGGCTCTTGTGCCGGAGTCGAGATGTAACTTAATTCATTGTTTCATTGAACTAATGTGCATGGAGCCGTCTTAAAGGGAAAGTGCGCGATCGAAACCGTCGACGCAGGATAATCTGCAACAGAGAAAAATGGGACACATTGATGTTTTTGGATCTCGTTGTTCTAGGGCTACCAATGCTTGACAATAGCAAAAGAATCTATACTTACATGATCTTGATTTCTGGTCCATCATGACGGAAACGTGGCCACAACAGGGAAGTGTCCATGTCCATGCCAACATCCAGAAGTCTCCTGCCAAATGGGGTGTCTTCTCAACATCCCTGAAGAATGGCTCCTGCATCTGCCGGGGTTTGGGTAAAATTCTATGTCCACGTCGCAAAAAGGGGCATGAAATTGCATGGAGTGTTGATGAATAGGGTTTGATCTTCTAAATCTTTTGCGGCATCTGGAGCTCTTGGATTCCACTTGCCTAAAGTTAGCAAGCATGCTCTAAAGAAGAGATAGGAGAACCTACCAAGGTTTGTTTTGTTTCGGGTTTGGGTGGCTCGGGTCAGGTCGAACAAGTTGGGATAGAACTGGAAGTGAAAATATTATGCCTTGAGGTGTCTTCAGACCCCAGAGTATAATAGGTGGAGGCCTACAATTCTTTCTTGGCCTCCTCAGTGACATCCATGAAGCTCAACGTGCCCATGTCACCACTGAGGCCCAATCAAAGGCCTCAGCAGTGACCCCAGTTGTCTTATGTCACCAGGAGAGCGCCGGACACTGTACGAAGGTGCAAAAGAGGTAAAAGAGGGTGAGTATACCATTTTTTTTTTTTTTTGCTTTTTTCACCTCCCCTGGGCCGGCCCCTATAATACTCTGGAGTCTGAAGAGACCCCAAAGTATAATAATTTACAGCAATGCATGTTAGATGAATCCCCAATTGTTGCTTTTGTTAAAAACCAAATAATTTGGGATATTTGAGCCAGACCTTAGCCACAAAACCCGTCACTGAGGACTGGAGATCCACGACGGCATCGAGGAGGACGGGAGCTGCTTTTGTTATTTACAAGCGTTGGCTACATTTGGGAAAAAAGCTGAACCAGCTGATTTTGTCGGTGTTGTCTGACTACCATATGCATGGGGGTGTAAGACCTCTGCAACAACAGTTGTTGGGGAAAAGGAAGATGTGGCATACTGATGTGGAACATGCCCGATCCACCAAAGGAGGAACCATTAACCCTCTGGCTCCTATTGAGAACACATGTATGCTCTTTTCAGACCTCCGAGTATAATAATCGGAGCCCCAGGGGAGGTGAGGGAGCATAATAAACAATGTTACTTACCTCTCCTGGATCCGATGTCAATCTGAGAATGCTGCGGCCCAGGCTCCGCCCACAGGCCCCGCCCACAAGAAGTGGGTAGTAGATCTTTTGACTTGGTCGCTTTATAAGTAGCTCACATGCTGCGAAAGTGTGAGCACCCCTCCCATAGACTATAATCTGAACTACTTTCCTGTGCGCATGGTCCCTGCGGAGATCTGGTGGCAAGCACACGGACCCCATTATAGTCTATTGGGTCCGTGTGCTTTTATTGGTACACCGCTTGCAGTGGTGTTCAGTATTCCGTTCAGGGGGGTCCTCATGCAGAATACCAACGCGGATGTGAACGAGGCCTTAGACAGGATCATTGGGATTTAATACAACCACTTATCTTTCTCTTGCCACCATAAGATAAGCTATTTTTTAAAAACTTTTAAAGCTCAGGCAAGATGGCTGCCCCATAATCATGGACAGAAAATAGAATTAAAAAAAATTAAAATAGGTAAGAAAAAAGTGATAGATTTCTGTATCTGATTTTAATAAATAAATGGGTTTTTTTTAAGTTCTGGTAAGTAGGACTCTCAGTAATACACGTCGTGCCCCTGCCAAAGTATGATCGGCTCTGACGTCTGCTCGTTGCTTATTCAGCAGATAGAATTGGCTCTATATGGAGTATAATTATATCAGATGCATCAGTGGGCTACGGCCCAGCCAAGCCAGAGATAGGATGGACACCTGCCATAGGAATACATAGCGGCTGGCCAGAACAGGCTACTGGAGCAAGTCTACGGCAGGTCTGCTGATATAAGGGGCCTGTAATAGTAGATATTACAATGGTAGATAAAACTTCACACCTTCCAACTGTTACTGGTGATCTGAGAGCACAGAGAGTCCACACATCCATTATACAGCACCCCTTTCACCCATGGTGTTTGCTTGGAATTGCAGCTTAAATGTTCACAACTTAGTCTCATATAATAGAGCAGGATATTCTGGATCAAATTGTAATTCACTTTATTTAAAAATGTTGCTGTTTTCTGCCTGAAAAACCTCTCTAAAGTTCCTGCCACTAGGTGTCTCCCTCCTTCCTAATTTGCTGTTCACTTCCTGTTACTAGGGAAGTTCTGTCATTAGAAACCAGTAGGCTCAAAACAGGATCACAGTGGAAAGGAGAGGGGAGGGGAAGGTCTCACTTTACAGTCTCTACATGTTTGCAGCTTTCCCTGCCTGTACACTGCTCAGTCTGTAGCTTGTCAAGGCTCACACTGCAAGTAAGGAAATGCGTATTGGATATACCAATAAAGAAAGTAAAACGCGCTCACTCGGACTAATTGATAAGTAAAAACATGAAAGTGTTTATTTTGAAGATTACGCGTTTCGGGGTTTTTTTTGGAGTCACACAGGATCCCACCCCTTCATCAGATCTAAAAAAACAATTCCAAAAAAAAAAAAAATATATGTATATATATATATATACTCATGTATTTTATACTAAAATTTTCACACACAATAAAAGATTTTCCTATGTTTCAAACATTATTGTATTCAATATACCAATTCACCAATTACAGATACTATTTTGGATTTAAGTTAGGGGGTCTTTAGATGCGGGAAAGCCCGCTGTAAATGCTGTAAATCTATTAAACATAATACAACTAATTTTATAAGTTATAGCACAAAAGAAAGTTTTTTAATTAAACAGCATCTTACATGTGAGTCAAATTTTGTTATATATTTAATTTCCTGTAAATGCGGCCTACAGTATGTAGGTCGCACTACCCTATCGTTAAGAGTAAGGATTAACGGTCATAGACACAATGTACAAAAAGGCTATCAGAAGCATAGTCTGTCTAGACATGCGTATGATAACCATAAGTGTAACTTTGAACAGTTCCAGGTAACAATAATTGAGCAAATACCTATCTCTGAATCAAATCGCTTCGAAAAACTTAAACGAAAAGAAATGTTTTGGATTTATAAATTAAACACCCTTAATCCTAAGGGCTTAAACGAAGCAAGAGAATTGGTTACCAATTAGATTTATCAAATTACATTCGTTAATCCTGAAAACATAATATATTGTTGGGTACAAAACCTAATATATACAGTATGGCTTATAAATGGATTTAAGTTTATCATTCATTAAAATTAGTTATTTTATTTTAAGAGTTTTTAGATTTTTATACAAACATGATTAGACAGTCGTTAATATATATGCAGCCCACGTCTTAATAATGTTAGTTTACCATATTATTATACTTCTGGATATTGGCTTCTAATCTTATATTTATCTGATACTTTTGTAACTATTCCATTTAATATCCGTGTCCTTAATGCGATCACATCTCTGGAAGGTGTGGCGCATGCGTGCTTGATTCACTTGCGGAGATCTTGCCATTATTAAACTCCGGGGATCTCCGGAGTTTTCTCCGTGCGCACTTCGGATTGTATCCTCGGTGCGCATGCGCACTAGAGAGGTAATCGCACATACGTGACTGTCTAAGGCCCGCTGAGTATCCCATTCATTCGGGCTAAGTAAACATGGGGCGCATGCGTGTAATGCCGGCCTCGCGATGGGAGCGAGGCTTGGCTAGAAAATTCTCGCGGCCTTTTTGGGTTTAAAAGGACGCTGAGCAGCGTGTAATTTAAACTGCATGCTTTTCAAGCTGATAATCTAAAGGTATTTATTATTATTTTAATATTTCACTGTTAGTATTTTTGAAATCACTTTGCCATTGACATCCATTGAGTGGTTTGTATACTATGTTATTGTGCATATAATTATGCCAATTACCATCTGCACAAATAACCGCATAGATGTCTCTGTGCGATGTGTAAGTTTATGCATATAGGTGCATGTATTTACATGTATATGGGCATATTATTGGCTCAAATGGATCATATGTGTATATATGTGTGGATATGTATATGTATGCATATTATTGTTGCAAATCGGTTATTTACATTATTCATGCAAAATATACTATTTTCAATAGAACAAAGTTAATTAAGATATATATTGAAAATATTGAATACAATAATGTTTGAAACATAGGAAAATCTTTTATTGTGTGTGAAAATTTTAGTATAAAATACATGAGTATATATATATACATATTTTTTTTTTTTTTTGGAATTGTTTTTTAGATCTGATGAAGGGGTGGGATCCTGTGTGACCCCAAAAAACCCCCCGAAACGCGTAATCTTCAAAATAAACACTTTCATGTTTTTACTTATCAATTAGTCCGAGTAAGTGCGTTTTACTTTCTTTATTGGTATATCCAATACGCATTTGCTATATTTACACCGACTTAGTATCGGTAGAGTATAACGCTGCCAACTATACTCGGTTAACTCCCTTTCCACCCTCCTTTTTTGAGGAAAACATATTTTCTCATTAAGGTGGAATATCTCTACTAACTACTAAGATCCCAAGAAGGCGCGGTTATTCTTGACCCATATCTTCTACTTTCTCACTGCAAGTAAGTAGTGTCTATTTACTTCTGACTAACTGCTTGTGTAGCTTGCTGTTGTGATGTTAGTCATAGACAGTGAGTAGATTTCCTTATTGTGCTCAAGATTTATCTTTTTTTTTCTGTGCCAGGGATCTTTTTAGCTGTATCCTAACCTGTATGTGCAGTCAAGGTCCCTGGATCTCCTATAGTATGGTCACTTGGGCTTTTTTATTTAGCAATTTGTTTCTTATTTTACAATTAGTCCTGGTAAAATTTCACATAATAAAACCAATAGTAGTAATAATGGTTAGGGGAGGGGGCAGACTGCTCTGTATTGTACACATCCCCTGCCTTGGAAAGATATGTAAAATGTGCTGCAGCTATAATGGGACTACTGGCAGCAGAAAAACATATTCGACACCACATATAAAGACTTATACTGCCACACAACAACCTGTCCAGCAAGATTTCAACTTTGGATGTAAATCTGTAATACCAAACACAACCTATAGACTAGAGTGGCGCTATTTCTAAAAAGAAAAAAAACCTATTTGTTTTAATCTCCCAACAGAGATGAAGCAAAATACCAATAAGGAACAGAAAGAGGGAGTGTGATGAGCGGTGTGATGAGACATGGCTTCCTATATTGAGCGACGCTGCGGCGGCTGCAGATGGTTGCACCATAACAGCAGCTAATGTGATGTGAATCGTGTGTGACAGTCATGGCTGTATGAGAGTCGATCTCTACTTTAATTGAAAAATCATGTGTATTACGCAGTGCAATGCCATTACTACTTAGCAATAAAATAGGAATATCAAAAGCGTGAAAATGGTGGAGGGCATCTCAATTGTAAAGGGAGCCTATCAGGTCCCAAATGCTTCCCAAACCAATAATAGTGCCATGTAGGGTTTTTTTTTTCTTTTTTTAAATGTAGATTGCGAGCTCCACATAGAGCTCACAATGTACATTTTTCCCTATCAGTATGTCTTTTTTGGAATATGGGATGGAAATCCATGCAAACACGGGGAGAACATACAAACTCCTTGCAGATGGTTTTATGCCCTTGGCGGGATATGAACACCAGGACTCCAGTGCTGCAAGGCTGCAGTGCTAACCACTGAGCCACCATGTGGCCCCCTCCATGTAGGGGTTTTTAATAGGAGCAGAAACACACCTGTGTGGTCACAAACCGATGAAGTAATACAGAGATAATCATCTTTTTATGAATATGTAAATCAGCTCTTGCAAGTGCTTCGGAGGCGGGGCCTGATATGCCAGATAATAGGTGTAGGTCCTGGAAATCGCCTAATAGGTGTAGGTCCTGGAAATCGCCTAATAGTTGTAGGTCCTGGAAATCGCCTAATAGGTGTAGGTCCTGAAAATCGCCTAATAGGTGTAGGTCCTGAAAACAGTCCCTAATATGTGTTTAGTCTGCCCCTGGAAGGAGTAGTCAGTGCCCCTCCACACATGGCAGACTCTCTCAGCCTCAGCACTCTCTGCACATGCTCACAATGCCCTACATTTCTCTTGGTTTAAGGACCTACATCAGAGAATTCGGAGGTCCTATCGCATGTACACAATGCCAAAATGTATCAAACCATAGGAGGCAGCATACCATTACCCCCCTAACTTCTGACTTCATGGACAAGAGTGGACTAAAACGGCACAACTCTGTACACCACATAGTGGCCGTAAATGGTACTGAAACTCTCTCCCGTTCAAAAAATGTGATCTAGACATGTCTGTTCTGGAGTGCTGTGGCCTCTTCATTCAGCTGATCGTGGGGGTGACAGGAGTTGAACCCCCACTGATATAAGGATGGGCCATCAATATTAAAGCCGCAGAGAATCCTTAATGTAGTCAGATGGTGGTCACCCAGACAGGAAGTCATACGGTTACTAAGCAACTCCAATTACAAGAATATATATTAATCTATAAGATGTAGTACTGGATTGAACAGTCACCCTAAAAGGGGTTTTCCCATGGATCACCTGATGTACCCTGAGTCACGTTCATTGTCACATGACCAATACCATTCAAGTCAAGTGCAATTCCAAGAACAGCCACTAAACAAATATGAGGCGCTGTGCTTGGTAAGTACTGAAGATGCTGAAACCTCTTGAAACAGCTGATCAGCCAGGGGTCCGTGTTTGGTTGTAGAAAGCCCATACACATTAGGTAGTCGCCCGATCCTGCCAGA
Source organism: Leptodactylus fuscus (assembly GCF_031893055.1). Lineage (NCBI taxonomy): Eukaryota > Metazoa > Chordata > Amphibia > Anura > Leptodactylidae > Leptodactylus > Leptodactylus fuscus. The sequence goes on along the minus strand of NC_134269.1, from coordinate 209,035,654 downwards.
ATTGGTTGAATTGGCCGTCTATAGTGTATGGGTTGCTCTAGTTATAAGAGGATATGTCCTATCTACAACTCTCAGTCACCTGGACTTCAAAACCAAGTTGAAAGGGTTAAAAATCAAATCAGTTTAACCCTCTGGGGCCCCAGGGGGGAAGATATCATTTTTGCCAGTCTGTGTGCAACTGTACAAAAGGATTAGCAGCATTTAGTACAGATGGCGGAGAAATTCAATCTCTAATCATGTTAAGGAAAACAGGATTCTAAGTTCAGATAGATTGTGCGAGTTCTTCACGGAAAAGCTTGAGACGTAACCTACTTCCTTTAGCGCAAAGCAGACGTCTCCAAAATTGTGGCTGTATCGTTTGAAGACTAATAATTCCTAAGTTTGTCCTACACTTTATCCTGTCCCTTCTTGGTAGAAGATTCCCTGGACAATAAGGTAATCACAAGTATTCAGCGGGTGATAAAACGTGGAGACATAGAGAGATGGAAAGATATAGAAGATAGATAGATAGATAGATGAATAGATAGATAGATAGATAGATAGATAGGAGATAGATAGATAGATAGATAGATAGGAGATAGATAGATAGATAGATAAGAGATAGATAGGAGATAGATAGATAGATAGATAGATAGATAGATAGATAGATAGGAGATAGATAGATAGATAGATAGATAGATAGATAGGAGATAGATAGATAGATAGATAGGAGATAGATAGATAGATAGATAGATAGATAGATAGATAGATATGAGATAGATAGATAGATAGATAAGAGATAGATAGATAGATAGATAGATAAGAGATAGATAGATAGATAGATAGATAGATAGATAGATAGGAGATAGATAGATAAGAGATAGATAGATAGATAGATAGATAGATAGATAGATAGATAGATAGTAGATAGATAGATAGATAGATAGATAGGAGATAGATAGATAGATAGATAGATAGATAGATAGATGATAGATAGATAGATAGATAGATAGATGATAGATAGATAGGAGATAGATAGATAGATAGATAGATAGATAGATAGATAGATGATAGATAGATAGGAGATAGATAGATAGGAGATAGATAGATAGGAGATAGATAGATAGATAGATAGGAGATAGATATATAGATAGATAGATAGATAGATAGATAGATAGGAAAACACCTCAAAATGCTCAGAAATGTCCTTATTAATGTACATTAGCACTCCCCCCCCCTTCCCTTTAGGATCCGTTTTGCGGTCCTATAACATAGTGCTGAATGCAGCTGTGTGAGCAGGACGCGGTCGGGTTTTTACCTTTCATCCTGCAGTGACTGAGCTTTATTTACATAGGACTGATCCACACCCCGAGGCGCTATCTCTAGAAGAAACTTTGAGCAAACAGCAGTAGAGATGCGGAAGCTTCCGCTGTGCCCGTAATCTCATTTATCAAAGTCGACATTCAGCGGGGAATTAGCAGAGCTCATTAGTATCAGCAGTAAGTGAATGTGATCGTCTGATACGCTGCTGTCACTGATCAGGTTGGACGCCTGCCACACACTTGTAGACTTACGGGACGCAGGATCGGAAACTTCAGCAGGTTTTTTTTTTTTCCTGTAAAAGAGCAGCTGTTCCGTGTTGGATATAAATAGATGTAAGGAGAACGCTGACTCCGTATCCGCGGGAGGAGATTCCTCGAATTGTAATTGTGGTGTTACGGAACAAAATTAAGAAATGACACACATTTGTTTAAAGGGGTTGTCCAGTTTAGAAAACCCTATTCATTCACTCTATTACGCATAGACTATAATGGGGAACGCCGGGTTTCCATCCGAAAATGGTGGAAAAATGCTGAGAGAAGAGTCCGGCTTGTAGGACTTTTCTTTCCGCATTTTTTAAGTGGATTCAGGGTCGGAAATCCCAAACGGAAATGAAGTGCTAGTGTGAACCAAGCCTTAGGGAGTTATGGGTTAATAAAGATGGGTCCTGCGGTTAGGTTACCAAGAGTGTCTCCTACTCTAAACTGAAGGTCCTGTCTCTCGCTGTGGAGGACCTGTCTCTGGCTCTGAAGGATCTGTCTCTGGCTCTGAAGGACCTGTCTCTGGCTCTAGAGGGTCTATCTCTGGCTCTGAAGGACCTGTCTCTGGCTCTAGAGGGTCTGTCTCTGGCTCTGAAGGACCTGTCTCTGGCTCTGAAGGACCTGTCTCTGGCTCTAGAGGGTCTGTCTCTGGCTCTAGAGGGCCTGTCTCTGGCTCTGAAGGACCTGTCTCTGGCTCTGAAGGACCTGTCTCTGGCTCTAGAGGGTCTGTCTCTGGCTCTAGAGGGCCTGTCTCTGGCTCTGAAGGATCTGTCTCTGGTTCTAGAGGGCCTGCCTCTGGCTCTGAAGGATCTGTCTTTCTCTCTGGAGAACCTGGCTCGGAAGGACCTGTTTCTCACTCTGGAAGGCGTCTCTTGCTCTGAAGGACCTGTCTCTTGTCCAGGAGGACCTGTCTCTCTCTCTGAAGGACCTGTCTTTCTCTCTGGAGGACCTGTCTCTGGCTCAGAAGGACCTGTCTTTCTCTCTGGAGTACCTGGCTCTGAAGGACCTGTTTCTTGCTCTGGAAGACTTGTCTCTCACTCAGAAGGACCTGTCTCTTGCTCTGGAGGGTCTGTCTCTGAAGGCCTATCTTTCTCTCTGGAGGACCTGGCTCTGAAAGATCTGTCTCTCACTCTGGAAGACTTGTCTCTGGAGGACCTGTCTCTCACTCTGAAGGACCTGTCTCTCACTCTGAAGGACCAGTCTCTCCGGAGGACTTGTTTCTGGCGGACCTGTCTCTTGCTCTGGAGGACCTGTCTCTTGCTCTGGAGGACCTGTCTCTTGCTCTGGAGGACCTGTCTCTCGCATTGAAGGACCTGTCTCTCACTCTGAAGGACCTGTCTCTCACTCTGAAGGACCTGTCTCTTGCTCTGGAGTTCCTGTCTCTCGCATTGAAGGACCTGTCTCTCACTCTGGAGGACCTGTCTCTCGCTCTGAAGGACCTGTCTCTTGTCCTGTAGGACCTGTCTCTCGCTCTGAAGGACCTGTCTCTCACTCTGGAGGACTTGTCTCTTGTCCTGTAGGACCTGTCTCTCACTCTGAAGGACCTGTCTCTCACTCTGGAGGACTTGTCTCTCGCTGTGGAGGACCTGTCTCTGGCTCTGAAGGATCTGTCTCTGGCTCTGAAGGACCTGTCTCTGGCTCTAGAGGGTCTATCTCTGGCTCTGAAGGACCTGTCTCTGGCTCTAGAGGGTCTGTCTCTGGCTCTGAAGGACCTGTCTCTGGCTCTGAAGGACCTGTCTCTGGCTCTAGAGGGTCTGTCTCTGGCTCTAGAGGGCCTGTCTCTGGCTCTGAAGGACCTGTCTCTGGCTCTGAAGGACCTGTCTCTGGCTCTAGAGGGTCTGTCTCTGGCTCTAGAGGGCCTGTCTCTGGCTCTGAAGGATCTGTCTCTGGTTCTAGAGGGCCTGCCTCTGGCTCTGAAGGATCTGTCTTTCTCTCTGGAGAACCTGGCTCGGAAGGACCTGTTTCTCACTCTGGAAGGCGTCTCTTGCTCTGAAGGACCTGTCTTTCTCTCTGGAGGACCTGTCTCTGGCTCAGAAGGACCTGTCTTTCTCTCTGGAGTACCTGGCTCTGAAGGACCTGTTTCTTGCTCTGGAAGACTTGTCTCTCACTCAGAAGGACCTGTCTCTTGCTCTGGAGGGTCTGTCTCTGAAGGCCTATCTTTCTCTCTGGAGGACCTGGCTCTGAAAGATCTGTCTCTCACTCTGGAAGACTTGTCTCTGGAGGACCTGTCTCTCACTCTGAAGGACCTGTCTCTCACTCTGAAGGACCAGTCTCTCCGGAGGACTTGTTTCTGGAGGACCTGTCTCTTGCTCTGGAGGACCTGTCTCTTGCTCTGGAGGACCTGTCTCTTGCTCTGGAGGACCTGTCTCTCGCATTGAAGGACCTGTCTCTCACTCTGAAGGACCTGTCTCTCACTCTGAAGGACCTGTCTCTTGCTCTGGAGGACCTGTCTCTCGCATTGAAGGACCTGTCTCTCACTCTGGAGGACCTGTCTCTCGCTCTGAAGGACCTGTCTCTTGTCCTGTAGGACCTGTCTCTCGCTCTGAAGGACCTGTCTCTCACTCTGGAGGACTTGTCTCTTGTCCTGTAGGACCTGTCTCTCACTCTGAAGGACCTGTCTCTCACTCTGGAGGACTTGTCTCTGGAGGACCTGTCTCTCGCTGTGGAGGACCTGTCTCTGGCTCTGAAGGATCTGTCTCTGGCTCTGAAGGACCTGTCTCTGGCTCTAGAGGGTCTATCTCTGGCTCTGAAGGACCTGTCTCTGGCTCTAGAGGGTCTGTCTCTGGCTCTGAAGGACCTGTCTCTGGCTCTGAAGGACCTGTCTCTGGCTCTAGAGGGTCTGTCTCTGGCTCTAGAGGGCCTGTCTCTGGCTCTGAAGGACCTGTCTCTGGCTCTGAAGGACCTGTCTCTGGCTCTAGAGGGTCTGTCTCTGGCTCTAGAGGGCCTGTCTCTGGCTCTGAAGGATCTGTCTCTGGTTCTAGAGGGCCTGCCTCTGGCTCTGAAGGATCTGTCTTTCTCTCTGGAGAACCTGGCTCGGAAGGACCTGTTTCTCACTCTGGAAGGCGTCTCTTGCTCTGAAGGACCTGTCTCTTGTCCAGGAGGACCTGTCTCTCTCTCTGAAGGACCTGTCTTTCTCTCTGGAGGACCTGTCTCTGGCTCAGAAGGACCTGTCTTTCTCTCTGGAGTACCTGGCTCTGAAGGACCTGTTTTTTGCTCTGGAAGACTTGTCTCTCACTCAGAAGGACCTGTCTCTTGCTCTGGAGGGTCTGTCTCTGAAGGCCTATCTTTCTCTCTGGAGGACCTGGCTCTGAAAGATCTGTCTCTCACTCTGGAAGACTTGTCTCTGGAGGACCTGTCTCTTGCTCTGGAGGACCTGTCTCTCACTCTGAAGGACCTGTCTCTCCAGAGGACTTGTTTCTGGAGGACCTGTCTCTTGCTCTGGAGGACCTGTCTCTTGCTCTGGAGGACCTGTCTCTTGCTCTGGAGGACCTGTCTCTCGCATTGAAGGACCTGTCTCTCACTCTGAAGGACCTGTCTCTCACTCTGAAGGACCTGTCTCTTGCTCTGGAGGACCTGTCTCTCGCATTGAAGGACCTGTCTCTCACTCTGGAGGACCTGTCTCTCGCTCTGAAGGACCTGTCTCTTGTCCTGTAGGACCTGTCTCTTGCTCTGAAGGACCTGTCTCTCACTCTGGAGGACTTGTCTCTACAGGACCTGTCTCTCGCTCTGTAGGACCTGTCTCTTGTCCTGTAGGACCTGTTCCTCACTCTGAAGGACCTGTCTCTCACTCTGGAGGACTTGTCTCTGGAGGACCTGTCTCTTGCTTTGGAGGACCTGTCTCTTGTCCTGTAGGACCTGTCTCTCGCATTGAAGGACCTGTCTCTCACTCTGAAGGACCTGTCTCTTGCTCTGGAGGACCTGTCTCTCGCTCTGAAGGACCTGTCTCTTGTCCTGTAGGACCTGTCTCTCGCTCTGAAGGACCTGTCTCTCACTCTGGAGGACTTGTCTCTGGAGGACCTGTCTCTCGCTCTGGAGGACCTGTCTCTTGTCCTGTAGGACCTGTCTCTCACTCTGAAGGACCTGTCTCTCGCTGTGGAGGACCTCTCACTCTGAAGGACCTGTCTCTTGTCCTGTAGGACCTGTCTCTCACTCTGAAGGACCTGTCTCTCACTGTAGAGGACCTCTCACTCTGAAGGATCTGTCCTTTCCTTCACACAGACAATGCATTGATTAATCCATTTGAATAAACAGTGTGCAATGCTTATCTTCCCCCTGTGATGGCGCTACATGGAAATTGAACACTTATTGCCATGTGTCTCCACAGTATGTGTAAGTTCACACTGAGTTTTTTTGCAGGTGGATTTTAATACGTCTGCGACTCCTCTGGATACTCGATCAGTAATCGCAACGCTGGTCTAGCAAGGCAAAACAAATCTGCCTTTCTCTGCTGAGACGTCCGACAAATGCCTCACAGCTGTCTACCCCGTGTTTTGCATGAGTCAAGGAAATCCTTAATGGCTGGGTGACTCGGACTCAGTATTTCTTGCCAATATCCACATGCCAGAGGACACGTTTCTGAGCGCCAATTCCTATACGCAGGGAAAAAGCCATTTCAAGCTGAATTCACATGGTTAGACACAACTACTAAATGGTTGGACAGATCAAACTCACAGCCTAGAGACCTCATGTGTAGAAACATAATGAGAAGGTTTAGATTTTTCAGAAACAGCGCCACCCTTGGCCATGGCTGTGTCTGATATCGCAACTTGGTACAACTGAGGTGAAAAATTGAAGTTTTTCTCTACAAAATGGAAATAAACGGTAACAAATTTTAGGACTTTAGAATTATGCCCTTAGCCAGTGGTGTAACTATGGAAAGTGAAGGGAAAAATACGTTATATAATTGCCGTTAAAGAAATTGGCAAATTTTTTAGGTGAAACTTTTTAGAGACCGAGTGCCCAAACTGCAACCCAAAACCCATTAGTTTATCACGGCAATTTAACCTTAATAATGTGCGGGTCCACAATTGCACACAATTACAGACCTGCAAAATATGGTCATACATATGGGGCTTTATAGAGCTTTCTGCTGCACTGTGACCCCTGCACAGTCCTATCTGATCCACTGTGGTCCCCACACAGTGCAATAAGCTGCACCGTAGCCCCCACAGGTATTAACTTGCTGCATAGTGGTCCCCACACAGTATAATCTTCTGCACAGTGGTCCTCACACAGTGTAATCTGCTGCACAGTGGTCCCCACACAGTATAATCTGCTGCACAGTGGTCCTCACACAGTGTAATCTGCTGCACAGTGGTCCCCACACAGTATAATCTGCTGCACAGTGGCCCCCACACAGTATAATCTGCTGCACAGTGGTCCCCACACAGTATAATCTGCTGCACAGTGGTCCCCACACAGTATAATCTGCAGCACAGTGGTCCCCACACAGTATAATCTGCTGCACAGTGGTCCCCACACAGTATAATCTGCTGCACAGTGGTCCCCACACAGTATAATCTGCTGCACAGTGGTCCCCACACAGTATAATCTGCAGCACAGTGGCCCCCACTCAATAAAATCGGTGAAAGATCCTCTTTAAGAGTTAATTCATCCCTTTCTGACAGGGGAAGGCTGTGTATCAGAAATCACTGTACTGCACCAGCGGGCAGGGGGAATAAATTTACGGTGAACAGAGTGTCAGCCAGAAAAGGAAATCAGAACGGAGAATGGTGAAGAGGACCTGTGGGCCCCCCCTGGCTTCAGGGCCCGATTGCAGCCACAGCTATTGTGACCCTCATAAGAACTGCTGACAGCAGCTTGCTGGCACTGTGCATACACTACGACATTATTACCAGCTGCACATGTTATCAGCTCAGTCCCAGATTTCCACCTGCACTAAAGCGACAAGATCAATGGATTGGGAATCAGCGCGAAGGCTGTGACCCGTTTATGACCGTGGTAAATGGGGGTCTGGGAGACTCTCTAGTCATAAGGTGCCCTCTTAAAATTAAAGCAACCCATAAAACCAGCCCTGAAGCTGAAAGTGCAGCGTTTATTACAGCACTGTACCTACACATACAGTGTCGCCGCTGCAGCTAACTGCAGACGTTGGCCGGCGGTGGCACTTGTAACGCCGCTCCCCGGCTGCACCACTAGATTTTAATTATAAACATAAAACTCCAGTACATGCTGGAAAGATTTGATGGTTTTATGTTGCGGCCGTCACTGTGCTGAAATTGCTAACACTTTACACAGTCGGCCTGGCGTAGCGGCTCATGCCGTGCTCTCCGGTTCTAAAATATCACAGATAAGTAAGATCAGACGCCATTGATTTTCTGCCACTTTAGTTGATATGATGGCAGCCTTCCTAATAGTTTGTCATAAGATCCTGTAAATTTCTGTCAGGGAGTATTACTGGCTCCCTATAACATGGGCAATGCTGTGACCATGCAAGGCCGGAGTGTGGGCCAGAGGTGGAGCAGGCTTTATAGGCCATGGGATTTTTTTTAAAATGGAAACTCCACCCATGAGTAGAGGCTGTGCCCCTATAACAGCCAATGATATGCTATAAAAGCCTGATAGGTACAGGTACCCCATCATATACTTACCAACTGTCCAGAATTGTTCTAGGAATAGTCCTGACTGACATTTATCACAGATAGTGTCCTTGAAAGCGGTACTTAGTACTGCCTATTGGGTTAGGAGGTGGGGGGTGAGTTGGAACTAAAAAGGAGCTTTCTATCACATCCAAAGTACTTTATACAAATGAGTACAGGTCAGTACCCTTCTGTATATGTCCTGCATGATTCTAGGGCTGTCTCTGAGTGACAGTGAGACAGTTATAAAGCAGATTCTCCTCTACTTACTGTGAACAGTATATGACAGCTAACCACTAAGTCACCGTGTTGCCCCTTCTAAAAAGGAGCTTTCTATCACATCCAAAGTACTTTAATCACATGAGTACAGGTCAGTACTCTTCTGTATATGTGCTGCATGATTCAAGGGCTGTCTCTGAGTGACAGTGAGACAGTTATAAAGCAGATTCTCCACTACTTACTGTGAACAGTATATGACAGCTAAACACTGAGCCACTGTGTTGCACTTTCTAAAAAGGAGCTTTCTATCACATCCAAAGTACTTTATTCACATGAGTACAGGTCAGTACTCTTCTGTATATGTCCTGCATGATGCTAGGGCTGTCTCTGAGTGACAGTGAGACAGTTATAAAGCAGATTCTCCTCTACTTACTGTGAACAGTATATGACAGGTAACCACTGAGCCACCGTGTTGCCCCTTCTAAAAAGGAGCTTTCTATCACATCCAAAGTACTTTATTCACATGAGTACAGTTCAGTACTCTTCTGTATATGTCCTGCATGATGCTAGGGCTGTCTCTGAGTGACAGTGAGACAGTTATAAAGCAGATTCTCCTCTGCTTATTGAGAACAGTATATGACAGCTAAACACTGAGCCACTGTGTTGCACTTTCTAAAAAGGAGCTTTCTATCACATCCAAAGTACTTTATTCACATGAGTACAGGTCAGTACTCTTCTGTATATGTCCTGCATGATGCTAGGGCTGTCTCTGAGTGACAGTGATACAATTATAAAGCAGATTCTCCTCTACTTACTGTGAACAGTATATGACAGCTAGTATTTACCTTCCAGCTCAGGGAGAATTGCAAACAGATAGAGCTTGCACAGGGGAAAAGTGTTACAAATGGCAGAAAACGCATTATATAATGGCCACAGATATTATTCCGCATGTACTCACTGAACTATTGATTTATGCAAAGTTTGTTTAACGGTTAGATAAATAGGAGCTTTCTGTCAGAACCAAACTCCCTTTTTCCCATGAATACAAGTTAGTACTTCATCTATATATGTCCTGCTCGATCCTTAGGCTATTTCCAAGTGAGAAAGATAGTTATAGGGAAGATTCTCCTCTACTTACTGTGAACAGTATATGACAGCTAGTATTCACCTACCAGCTCAGGGAGAACTGAAAACAGATAGAACTCGTACATGCCAAAAATGCTACAAATTGCAGAGTACATGTCATAAAATTGACAAAAATAGTATTATTCCACATGTACACGCTGGACTGTTGAGTTGTACAAAGTTTGTTTAAAGATAGGCGTAGTCCTTCTCCACAGCAGTGCCTATCGCGCTGTACAGTGTGAGCGGGGAGGAACGCCCCCCTCCCCTCCTGATAATACTCGTCTATGGACAAGCACTGTGAGCAGAGGGAGGGGGCTTTCCTCACCGCGCACACTGTACAGTGCGATAAGCGCTGCTGTGAAGAAGGACGTTTCTGACTGACTGTCAGGAACGCCCTTCTGACTGTAAAGAGCTACAGTACCGGCACTAATAGCTCTTTACCCGGGGCACTGATCGGAAAAGCCGACAGTGCGCTGAATTCAGTGCACTGTCAGCTCTCCAGCAGTATATAGAACTGCCTGTGCCCAAATCAATGAAAGGTCCTCTTTAAAGAGTAGATTCTCCTCTTCTTACTGTGAACAGTATATGACAGATAGTCTATATCCGTCAGCTCAGAGAGAACTGCAGATAACACTTACATGGGGGAAAAGTGTTACAAATTGGAATAAAACACCTGATATAATGACCAGAGATATCGTCTTATTTTGCATGAACATGCTGAGTTATTGATTTTTTGCAGTTTGCTTAAAACTTAGATACATTTTAAGATAGTTTTTGTTATTCCAAAATTTTCAGTTATTGAGCTGGGCGATACTTACGTCTTACGCAACCCTTTTTACAGTATGTAAGCCGAGCGACCTGTAAATAAATCCCTGTAATTCTTCACAGCCATTACCGGCATTTTCTGTAATGTAAAGTGCACATTTTGCCATCGACAAGAAATACTGTGTTTAGAGCGATATTTGCTGTTACAAGCCATTAAGAGCCAGTAATATGGAGGCAGCGGAGACGCATTAACTTACTCCACTGCTGAATGGACTAGTCAGAGGTCAAGGGTCATTGATAGGGCGTGAATATACACAGCCATAACATTAAAGCCATTCACAGTTATAGTGACTAAGGCTGATTATGTTTTGGCAATGGCACCTGTCAAGGGATGGGATTAGGGATCAGCAGGGGTGGGATTAGGGATCAGCAGGGATGGGATTAGGGATCAGCAGGGATGGGATTAGGGATCAGCAGGGATGGGATTAGGGATCAGCAGGGGTGGGATTCGGGATCAGCAGGGATGGGATTAGGGATCAGCAGGGATGCGATTAGGGATCATCAGGGGTGGGATTAGGGATCAGCAGGGGTGGGGTGTGGCCAGTTTTGCCCGATTCTGCAAATTTAGTTGCTAAAAATAGAGCCAATTGCAGGACCTGGAAGAAGGGCCCCAATCTGATTCTGAGATAGTTAGAGCAGGAAGCCATAGGCTACCTGTCCTATTACTTTTTGACTTGTAGGCCTTGGGCCACATGTTGGCCCTTTCGTTTCTATCCCCTGGTCTCGGCACAGATGACATGTCACAAGTGAGAAAGAGCATAGCCAGGGAACAGACAGTACTGATGTAATACCACTGTATGGGGGAAAGTGACTGGGCCACTGCATAGGAGTTATTATGTAGTATGGGGGCAGCGATGGGGCCACTGTAAGGGAATCATTATATGGGATGGGTGTCATTGATGGGGCCACTTTATGATAGCAATTATGTTGTTCGAGGGCCACTGTATGGGAGTCATTATATAGTAGATGGGACAGTATGTTTATGGGGGGCCATTAAATTTTGTGGGGGCCACTTCATGGTACCATTATATTGAGAGAAGGCAACTGTAAGGGAGTCATTATATTGTATAAGGGACAGTGATGGGGGCCACTGTATGGCAGCAATTATGTTATTTATGGGCCACTGTATGAGGTCATTATATTGTATAGGAGACAGTGATGGGACCTCTGTATGGGGGGGGGGGCATTATATTGTGCCAGAGCTACTGTATGAGGTTCATTATATTGTATAGGAGCAGTGATGGGACCACGGTATGGTGGCCATTATATTGGGTGGAGGCCACTGTTTGTTATGGCCATTCTCCAACCTATTCTGGCCTCCTGGTTGAGGTCAGTAGCCTCGGGAGACCCTTTGAGGCCCGTGATTGAGCCTCAGTGATCCCAAAGGACGCTTATATGAAAATGTTGCGATGTTGGTGCGTCTCATGTGACCACTGAGGCCCAGTCAAAAGCCTTAGCAATCTCTTTGGGGCAACTGATATCACCCCGGAGGACCGAAGAGAACACCCATGATGGAACACCATGGGTTCCACCATGGTCATGGGTGGCAAACCCTAAGTACCTCCAATTCATATCGATGGTGCCTCTTAATGATCCCTATGGGACTGATGGAGACATCTCAGCACTATAGTCTGTCCTATAGGCTTTACATACAGTAGGAGCATAAGTGTCTCTGGGCTTAGGACCCCTATACTAGTGATAATGGGGTCTGAGAGGTTGGGGCCTCTATCTTCTCGTATTTATCATCTATTCTATGGATCGCTGATAACTATTAGTCGATGGATAACCCCTTTAGGCTCAATACAAAGACAATAAAGTCCACTCCATCAGCACTGCCTTACAATTATGCTGCATTAATACTGTGACACAAGAGCAGGCACATTTGCCATGACTACGTGACTATAGTTGTTAGCGGCCCTGTTGCCTGGATAACCTTCATGTCTTCTAATGAACTTATTACCGGCGATAATTATGACAGATCTCTGTAACCACAATGGGGTAATTGGAGGACTTAGCGACTCTGCCTAGTAGTAATAACCACACGTAACACATTATACAATTACACCAATAGGAATAATGGTGACGCCGGCCCTTTAAGTTCCTGTAAGTATGAAGGCATGCAGGGGTTAATTCCTCCGTATTCCTTATTGTCCTCCCCATAGGGTGCTGTAGATATAATATGCATCCATTTCATACAGTTTTATAAAACTACAGCCGGGTATGTGAGCGTTTGACGTACTGACCATAGCTAAGGCAAACAGTAACTACTGTAGGTGAATGCTGTATATACTGTGTATACTGTGCAGGTAGTAGTCAAGGATATAACCAATCTTTGTAGGGGGATTCATAGCATAGTCTGATCTCATTTGGTAAAGATGCAAAAACACTACGCTACGTGGACACAAGGCACACGATGAGCAGCATTTATTTATACACATACTGTATATACTGTATATACATACATGCATATACATAACAAAACCAGACGTAAACATATTACGCACATACACAGTGTGGGGAGGTAGAAGCGGTGGTGCGGACAAACCTTCAATGAGCAAAACAAAATACAGCCTTAACTTCAGGTAAAAACAAAATAAAATCCTGCTCGTCTGAGCAACTAACGAAACAGAACACCTAACTATACATGTGGCTTACTACTAGCCACATGAACAAAACAGAAGCCATATAATCACACCGGACTCAGGGTTACAGGACAGACCCAGCCACCTCCTTTCACCTCATGGAACAGCAGCCTTTTATGGGTCAGTAATGTGCCCAGGATCTACACCAGGGCCGAGGCCTACTTCAGATTCGCCCTGGACTATACATACGTCAGAAACCTGTGGCTGATATAACTGGAGCCCAGCACTTTGGCTGTTACCTTCTCACAACATGCACACACACACCTTACACACACACACACACACATGCACCTTACACACAGATATACACGTAAATACCTCACACACCTACACACACACAAATCATAGCTCCCAACCGTCCCGCATCCTGCGGGACAGTCCCGATTTTAGACTGCTGTTCCACAGTCCCGCACGGCTTACTGCATGTCCTGCTCTGCCCCCTGAAGTATATAAACACACAAACACCTTACACACACCCACATACATACACATAAATACCCCACACGCATACACACACATGAACACCTTACACACATAAACATTTCACACACACACAGGGGTGTAACTACCGGGGTAGCAGTGGTAGCAGATGCCACAGGGCTCGGGACACTAGGGGGCCCGGTGACAGCCGCTACCGCTGCAGATTTTTTTTTTTTTGTGTAACTCCAGCATGTAACGGGCCCTATTTACTGCAGTTCCGAGGGCTGCCTGAAGATGGAGAGGAGCTGCCTCCTCCACAGTCCATCTTTCAACAGTATAAAGCTAGCAATTGCTGCCTTTACTACTGCACCAAGCAGGGGCCGCCTGCTGTCCGGGCCCCTGCTGCCTCCCGGCACTTGCATAGTGACAACGGGGAGGAGAAACTTCTATCTCCGGCCCGCAGTCCCCAGGCCCTGTGCCGGCATCTATACTAGTAGATTGAAGGACCTGAGACATGACGTCATCAAAGGTCCCTTAATCTACTAACATAAACTCAGTGTCTTTTGTGGGCGGAGCTTCCCGGATTGTATAGGTCAGTGTACAATGGGGGGAATGGGTTATAGGCTGTGAGGAAGAGGGGTACATGGGGGTGCAGGCTGTGTGTGAGAAAGTCTGCAACCCCATTCCTTCCTTTCTCACATACACCAAGCACACCTATGTACCCCTCCTACTCACAGTCTGCACCCCCATTCTGCCCTATGTGAGCAAGAAGGGTACATGGGCATGCAGGCTGTGTGTGAGCAAAAAGGGTGACCTGGGGGTGTAGGCTGTGTGTGAGAAAGAGTGTGATGGAATGGCGGGTTCCCCCCTCCAGATCACCCTCTTGCTCGCACACAGCTTGCACCCCCATTTCCCCTCTTGCTTATACACACCCTGCACCCCACATCACCTTCTTATTCACAAACAGCCTGCACGCCCATGTACCCCTCTTGGAGGGGGCTCCATGTCAAAAGTTCACCACGGAGCCGCGCCATTCCTAGTTATACCACTGCACACACATACACCACCAAAACAAAACCTTACACATATACATACATAAACATCTTACACATGTATATACACATGAAAACTTCACACACATACACACACAAAAACACCTGACACACATATAAACACATAAAGTGTGCATATATATATATATTTGTGTGTAGGCATGTTTGTGTAGTATGCATTTGTTTGTGTATGTATGTATTTTTTATGTATGTATCATGTATGTGTGTGTAGGTATTTCCATGTATGTATATATATTTGTGTATGTATATTTCTATGTGTCGATATGCATGTATGTATTCGTAGATATATCTTTGTGTTTATGTATGTATGTGCGAGTTCTTATATTTTTCGGTGTATATATTTGTGTGTGTCGGTATATATGTAGACATGTATGTACCGTATATGTGGGCATGTATTTGTGTGTATACACGTGCGTTCCTCCTTTCTTGTCGGGCATCATGACTACTTGTTATTTTTCAGGAGATTTACAATAAGTTTTGTCATCATGCATCACACACAATAACCATATATATAACCACTACATGGCATAATAAAATAGCAGATGGATCGGGGAGGTTTATTTGTCCCTGAGATAAGCTAATTTTACCTCATGTTCTGTGCTTTATGAATAGAGAGTTCAATGCTTTGTATGATGTGTATCTGGATGTGCAGCGTATCTAAGATCTCAGAACAACATGTTTCTTATTCACTCATGGTCTATATATAATGTGTTTTCAGCTCGCGAGGTCCCCAGCGATCAGATGTAATCTGGAAAGATAGTCTACAGCAGGTTGGTGATGTCTCTGCAGTGCCCCCACAGGGCAAATAAAGTAGTACACAGTTCATAATGAAATCAGTGTGTAGTGCAGGACAGGATAGGTCCTCCAGAGAGAAAGACGCTCTAAGTAACTGCTTCCGGCTTTGGACAAGAGATGTGTACCAGGAACAGAAACCCCCTTCTATTAGTCGTCTCCAAGACCTAGTTTTGGGTCCTCCAGGGAGAATCCTACTTGTAGAACTCTCCTTTATATATTTCTTAGGCTGAGTTCACATCTCATGTGGGGTGCCCGGTTTGGGACAGATCTGTTATAAATTATCAAATGAAAAGTACTGCAAGGCCGATGTTTTTGTCAGACAAAGGACACCCGACAGACCCCATTATAGTCAATGGGGTCCCTCGGCCTCTGTTTGTATCCACTATTTTCATGGTCCAAATTTCTATTCCCTGGTCCTCTGATAGATAAGAAGAACGGACATACAGCGCAGGTGTGAACCTAGTCTGTTTTTGAGAACCCAATATGGCATCCATACTTTTGGTAAAATAGGGATATATGAATCCGTACCCTCGGTCTACCCAAGAACACACCCAGTTCCCACTGTATTTCCTCCAGAACAGGGTGGGGGCCACCCATACCCAACATTCAGTATATTGCACCCCTAGTGCCCTCCACACAGTCTAATGCCCACTTAATGGTCCCCACTCTTGTCCATTACGGCATGGTTTATCCAGATATTGACAGAATCTGGACATCAGATATAATTCCCAAAAAGAAATGGCCATTTTTTTTTTAATGGCCAGGTTGTGGTCAGCAGGGCCCCCTTCATCTCTGGGGTCCTATGAAATTCCTTGGGTTGCTTGTTGGATTTCACAGCTCCAGCCAATACAGGGATGTGATCCTTATGAGGGACTAGCTTTTACCCGCGACTTCGTCTGCGGTGATTTGAGAATTGGGCGGACACAGACGTGTGAAACTGTGAAAGTGCTTTTAAAAGTTTGGTGGGCTAGCAAATGTGATGTGATGTGTTGTATTGTGTATGTAGTGATACAGACAATGTGATGTGTTGTATTGTGTATGTAGTGATACAGACAATGTGATGTGTTATAGAGTGGAAAGCTATATGTAAATGTGAGTGAGTAGAGTGAGGGCTACTCCTGAGGTGACAGTAAGGAGTGTGCAGGCAGGTTGAGGCAGGAAATGCCAGGCAGTGTGTGTGAGTCTATAGCTGGGGCTAGGAGTCCTGCTTTTGTGAGTCTCCTACTAGGAAGCCATGTTGTTTAGTGGCACCAAAAGTAGCCTGTGACTCAATCCTAAGGGAAAACTATGTTTGTGGAAAATTGCACGCAAATTCGTCCAAGCGTTTTAGCGTGATTGAGGAACAAACATCCAAACTCACAAACATCCAAACTCACAAACATCCAAACACACAAACTTTCACACTTATAATATTAGTAGGATATAATTTAGGACCTTACTTCCTAGGTAGTTGGATAATGTTCCGAAATGGGCCCCAATTTTATCATTGCTATGTCCTCTAGGTACGCCAACCCTGACAGATGATAACTGACGAGTCTTAAAGGCAAAGTCCAACATATAATGTTTCTTTTAGATTCTTAGTGTAAATTCTTGAGGACAACAAAATTTTTGAAATTTTTTGCAAAAATAAAATGCTAAATCGGGGTAAAAATAAGAAGTCAGCGGCAAGAAAATGGATTCTTCAGTGGACGATGATATTGAAAGTCATTGTATATATGATTAGCTGAGGGCTCAGTCCACCGGGGCGATATTATCAATGGGGGAACAATAGGAACCTTTACAAACAGTTGGTAGCCGGGCGGCTTAATGCACTTCAGAGCGTCTATAATGAACTTATGCTAAACAAAGCAATCAGAGCGTCGGCCCGGGAAGATTAAAAATTTATACCTTAATAAAAATAGATCCGAGCAGCCGACGACTTCACTTGGTAAAATGGTAATTTTTGTGTGTTTTCCTCGTATCAAGAGTAATTCCTCATTCGGTAGAACATAACCTTAGACCTGGGCCTCGTGTAGCGGTACGTGCCAGGGAAATAGTGGCATCGCTTATCATGGGACTGCTCGTATCATCGGGAACCCCAATGACAAATTCAGAATGTATTTTTGGAGATTTTTTGTAGCGCATATATACAGAACATTATATGGTTATGGCACGATTTTGTAACAGGCCTTATGGCGAGTGAGCCACACTATTACGTAGAGGGTTGTAGCTATAGGGGTCGTAGAGGCACAGCAATGGACCTTGTAAGGGTATGTTCACACAATAGAACTTGTAGAGAAATTTGAGAAGTTATCACCAATTTGCTTACTGATTAGCCCTAGATATTCCTGGCATTGGAAGAACAACTTTCAGGTTGACCTGTGACCCTTATTCTGGGGCTCTGGCATTGGAAGAACAACTTTCAGGTTGACCCGTGACCCTTATTCTGGGGCTCTGGCATTGGAAGAAAAATTTTCAGGTTGACCCGTGACCCTTATTCTGGGGCTCCATGTTTGAGTATTTTTGGTCAGCAGTATTCAGCAGTTTTAGTAGTTTTCCAGCAGTTTTAGTAGTTTTCCTTTCCCCGTGACACTAGGCACTGCATTCTCTTTTTTTAACGCTTTCACTTACCCATCCTGACTCCTGCTTTCTGCCTCCTCTGCTATGCTTTCATCCTCCAGGGGGTGCCGCACATTGCATCCTGAGGTTAAACAGGGCCCAGATGTTGCACACTAAACTCCTGACTCTGTTCAGCATCGGGACATCATTTTCAGCAACAGACTGAAAGCAAAGAGAAGGTAGTGGTCTAAAGTCACTTTGTGGGGGTAACTATGTCGTTTGGGGACCTTTAAAGGAGCGTTTACTGTATGGGGAACTTTAAGGACAGCTCTTACTTTATGAAGGCCTGTAGAGTTGGCCCTAACTCTGTGAAAAGGAACCATTTATGGGGCTTTTATAGGGGGCACTTACTATATTGGGGTCTGTAAAGGGGGCTCTTACTGTATGGGGACCTGTAAAGGGGCAGTATACTGTGTGGGGGACAGTGAGGGAGCAATTACTCTGTGGGAGTCAATAAATGAGTCAATGTAATATATTGGGGACAATAAAAAGGCAATATTTGGTATGCCTTAAATAAAGGAGGCAATGTTCCATGTGGGGGTCAGTAAGGGGAGCAATATACCATCAGTAAAAGGGTGTTATAACATCTGGGGGGCCAGTATACTCTATGGGAGACAATAAAATGGCAACATACTGTATGGAGGACAATAAAAGGGGCAATATACTGTATTAGGGCAAATAAAGTAAGCAGTATATCATGTGGGGATCAGTAAAGGGGAGCATTATACCTTGTGGGGGTCAATACAGCCGTTGTAATACAGCATGGTTGTAAGTAAAAGAGTGTTATACTGTATGGGTGTCCAGTATAGGGGGCAAGATATAATGAAGGGGTCAGTAAGGGGGGTCTTATACCATGTGGCGGTCAGTAAAGGGGGCAATATACTCGGTGGGGGTTGATAAAGGGGATGTTATACTACAGTCCTATGAAAAAGTTTGGGCACCCCTATTAATCTTAATCATTTTTAGTTCTAAATATTTTGGTATTTGCAGCAGCCATTTCAGTTTGATATAACTAATAACTGATGGACACAGTAATATTTCAGGATTGAAATGAGGTTTATTGTACTAACAGAAAATGTGCAATATGCATTAAACCAAAATTTGACCGGTGCAAAAGTATGGGCACCTCAAAAGAAAAGTGACATTAATATTTAGTACATCCTCCTTTTGCAAAGATAACAGCCTCTAGTCGCTTCCTGTAGCTTTTAATCAGTTCCTGGATCCTGGATAAAGGTATTTTGGACAAACAATTCAAGTTCAGTTAAGTTAGATGGTCGCCGAGCATGGACAGCCCGCTTCAAATCATCCCACAGATGTTCAATGATATTCAGGTCTGGGGACTGGGATGGCCATTCCAGAACATTGTAATTGTTCCTCTGCATGAATGCCTGAGGATTTGGAGCGGTGTTTTGGATCATTGTCTTGCTGAAATATCCATCCCCGGCGTAACTTCAACTTCGTCACTGATTCTTGAACATTATTCTCAAGAATCTGCTGATACTGAGTGGAATCCATGCGACCCTCAACTTTAACAAGATTCCCGGTGCCGGCATTGGCCACACAGCCCCAAAGCATGATGGAACCTCCACCAAATTTTACAGTGGGTAGCAAGTGTTTTTCTTGGAATGCTGTTTCTTTTTGGACGCCATGCATAACGCCTTTTTTTATAACCAAACAACTCAATCTTTGTTTCCAAAATGAAGTTGGCTTCTCCAAATGTGCTTTTGCATACCTCAGGCGACTCTGTTTGTGGCGTGGTTGCAGAAACGGCTTCTTTCTCATCACTCTCCCATACAGCTTCTCCTCGTGCAAAGTGCGCTGTATTGTTGACCGATGCACAGTGACACTATCTGCAGCAAGATGATGCTGCAGCTCTTTGGAGGTGGTCTGTGGATTGTCCTTGACTGTTCTCACCATTCTTCTTCTCTGCCTTTCTGATATTTTTCTTGGCCTGCCACTTCTGGGCTTAACAAGAACTGTCCCTGTGCTCTTCCATTTCCTTACTATGTTCCTCACAGTGGAAACTGACAGGTTAAATCTCTGAGACAACGTTTTGTATCCTTCCCCTGAACAACTATGTTGAACAATCTTTGTTTTCAGATCATTTGAGAGCGGGCTGTCCATGCTCGGCGACCATCTAACTTAACTGAACTTGAATTGTTTGTCCAAAATCCCTTCATCCAGGATCCAGGAACTGATTAAAAGCTACAGGAAGCGACTAGAGGCTGTTATCTTTGCAAAAGGAGGATGTACTAAATATTAATGTCACTTTTCTGTTGAGGTGCCCATACTTTTGCACCGGTCAAATTTTGGTTTAATGCATATTGCGCATTTTCTGTTAGTACAATAAACCTCATTTCAATCCTGAAATATTACTGTGTCCATCAGTTATTAGATATATCAAACTGAAATGGCTGTTGCAAACACCAAAATATTTAGAACTAAAAATGATTAAGATTAATAGGGGTGCCCAAACTTTTTCATAGGACTGTATGTTAGGGGGAAAGGTGGACCTTATCAGAATAATTTTTTGCTCTTTTCTTTCTCCATAGACTTCTATAGAGATAATTCACCTGAATCATGTAACCTACAGTCCATTTGAAGATGGACAGAACAGTGAATTTCAGAGTGAAAGTCAGTTTAGCAGAGAAAGGGGGATTGGTGAAACAGCCTGATAAGAGGACAAAAAAAGCATTGATCTCAGATAAGATATAGTACAAAGTTTCTTAGAATCGCCAGTACTCTTCATTTGAAGATTGTAGAACATGTATAACTCCAGTAGTAGAAAGAACTGCTTGTATCATTACAACATTTCACCGGGCCCGGGAGATTTGGCCGATCTCCTGGGACTCTACAAGTTCACCCTTTTCTTCGGGATCCTCCCAAATGTTCCAGGAGAGTAGTCAAGTACAGTCCATCTACCCAGGTGTCATCTTATGTGGACCCCTCATAGGCCTTGACCAGTGGCGTAACTACCGAGGAAGCAGCGGAGGCAGCTGCCACAGGGCCCGGGACATTAGGGCTGGAGTTATGGGCCCTACTTGCTTACCGATCCTGACAGGGGCCGGGATCGGTAAGTGACATCGCGGGCAACACAAGCATCATTATTATACTCGGGGGTCTTTTCAGACCCCCAAGTATAATGATCGGAGGCCCGGGAGAGATAAGCAAACATGACAAACAGTGTTACTTATCTCTCCATGCTCCGCAAAGGCTTCGGGGCAGACATCACATGACCTGCGTCCTTATGCTTCGCGATGCAGGCCCCCGGTCACATGACGTCCCTGACGTCATTGAAGATAGCCAACAGCGGGGAGCGCAGGGATAGGCAAGTAACTGTGTTTATGTTTGTATCCCCCTCTCGGTCTCCGATTATTATACTCTGGGGTCTGAAAAGACCCCAGAGTATAATAATTGTTAATGGGTGTCCACAGTAGGTGATAATACTGGGTGATGGGGCCACTATGGGGCATAATATTGGGTGATGGGGCCACTAGAGGGTATAATACTGGGTGATGGGGCCACTATGGGGCATAATATTGGGTGATGGGGCCACTAGAGGGTATAATACTGGGTGATGGGGCCACTATGGGGCATAATATTGGGTGATGGGGCCACTATGGGGCATAACACTGGGTGATGGGGCCACTATGGGACATAATACTGAGTGAAGGGGCCACTATGGGGCATAATGCTGCGTGCAGGGGCAACTATGGGGCATAATAATGTGCGCAGGAATGCGGGGGGGGGGGGGGGGGTTGGTTGGGGTCTACGGCATCGGTCGGGGGGGGGGGCCCATGCCAAAGGTTTGCCACGGGGCCCCGTCATTCCTAGTTACGCCGCTGGCCTTGACTGCTACTTCTGCAGCTCCTAGTGTCCCTATGGAGTCCTGTAAACATCCCACGCAGTTTCTATAGGTATATAGTCTGTATAGTTTATAGTTTCGGAGCTCAGATTTTAAGGCTGTAGACTTAGTGAGTGGGAAATTGATTTTTCCCACTTTTAAATTATTCATTAATTTGAATTTTTTTTAAACCTGTTTGCGTGTTCACATATGTATTTGATGTATTATTTATGGGGGGTTTTTCAGCGTGCCAAAAAGCATAGCAATCAACATCCCATTCACACTGTCCAGTTAAGAAGCATTTCTGTTTTTTATTTTTTTTTCTGCTGCTATTTATCGTGCCCTTTTCTTAGCATTTTTGTGGCATTAAACCAAAGTTGTAAACAACATGATTATAGTACAGAGAAATAGCATAGTACTCAGGCAGCAAATGAATATTTTAATGATTCACAACCGATTCTAATAAATATAGTTGTTATTATAGGATATAATCACATATTTTTAGCTTCAAATTTATTTGTCGCATATTTTATCTTAATTTTATTTATTATATATTTGCATCTTCTTTTATATTTTTTATTTTAAGTATTTTATAATTTTATATTTATTTTATTTATATCTTCTTCCTTTTGTTATATATATTTTTTTGATTTCTTATATTTATTATATATTTTTATTTATATTAATATATACATTAATACATTAATTATTTATTATATATTTATCTTTATTTTATTAATTAAATTTTTTTTATCTTTTCTTTATTTATTATATTTGTTTAGCTTCCTTTTATTTATTTATTATATTTTCTTTTAGATTTTTTATCTTTATTTATTTTATATTTTTATCCTTATTTTATTCATTATATTTTTTTTAGCCTTATTTTATTTATTTTATTTTTTTTGATAATTTTTTTATATATATTTTTTGTTTATAATCTATTTTTATCTTCGTTTTGTTTATTATATATTCTTTATCTTTATTATTTATTTTAGTTTAAATTTATTTATTATGTATTTAACTTTATTTGACATATTATTTATTTTTAGCTTAATTTTATGATGTATTTTTTATCTTTATTCTATTTATTCTATATTTAATCTTTATTTGGTTTAATACATATTTGGCATCTTCGTTTAATATTATATTTTTTTATTTATTATATATTTTTCTATTTATTTTATTTATTATATTTAGTTATTTTATTGTTGGCTTTATTATATATTTTTTTTAGTACTTTTTATGTTTGTTTTTTTCCTGTTGAAAAATGTATTTTCAGGTAAACACTTTCCCTTTTCTATTTCACCTTGATTCGAGGACAAGGACATTAGTGAGGGGTGTACAACATCTAGGCTATTCCCCACAACCAGGCCAAACTGCGTTCACGTCCGGCTCTGTTGATAATGGGGACGTCCGTGATGTGTTGTCCTCTTTTTGGAGTGTAAGTTTTGTGCCCTGAATGAAAGGCTCGGTCTTTTTTCCTTGAGTCCATTGTGACTGCAGTGCATGGTGAAGTAGTAATTCTCTCTGGCGGGGGTGGGGATATTGGAGAAGTAGTTTCAAGCAGTACGCATGACAGATGGGAGGACGTTTACAGTGTTCAGCTCCAGAGTGGTCTCTAATGTATCTCCGGGGCGGCCATCTCTGCCAATAAAATGGGTAACTACGAGGATTTCCACCATAAAATGAGAAAAAAAAACATCACGAGGGGCTACCTAACCTATAAAGTACAGGCGGCAACTACCATGTGCACATCTGTATGCCAATATGTCAGCAGGTTGTCAGCAATGGTGGAAAAATCCCAGGTGCGGCTGATAACAGAGAGCGATAGATTGTCATCATACATTAATATGGCTGATAACAGGGAACAGTTCAGGCCCTATTCACATCAGTGTTCGGGGAGTCCGCTAGAGGACCCCCCCAAATTGAAACCTATACGCATAAAAAAGCGGTTACCTAAGGAAACCCGCGGACCCCATAGACTATAATGGGGTCTGTGTGGTTTTTGCTCAGTGCAAGCAGCACTTTTCTCTCCGCATGTTCTGCGTGGAAATCGACCGTAGGTTTCCGTTCGGGGGATCCCCAATCGGACTCCCCAAACGGAAACCCGAACGCAGACGTGAACTGGGCCTCACTGAGGATTGTCTGGACTGGATGTAACTGAAGCAAAACCTCAGCTGTGAGAAGTACAAGGTCTCCACTAAGTTTTGAGGCTCCAGTAAAGAGAAGAAAGCAAGGAATGGGAAGGAACTGAAAAGTATATAAGAAAGTTGTATTAACTCTTCATTAACCACTTCAGTACCAGGTCAATTTCCCCAATTCACAACCGGACACATTTTCAGGTTTTTCACATGTGCATTTTTTTTTTTGTTTGCAAAATCACAGCCGCAAAATAACGCGGCGTATACGATCCAGGCTCCCATTGAAATCAATGGGAACTTTTACGGCGCTCAAAATCTCACACGCCGTATACGTCCCAGGTCACGCGGCACGTTACTCCGTGTGAACGGACCCTTATGTTATTTTTATATGTTTTTTTTTTTAATATCCGGGAAATGTGTCTGCTTTTCATGTTTTACAAAAATATTGCCACTAATTTTGTTTTCTAAATATTTTTCTATTACCCCCGTTACAATAATATTTATTTGGTATTGTGTCGTTGGGGTTGGGCTAGAACCTGTGATGGTGGCGTGGTATTGGTGTATTATTTATTTATTTTTTAATTATTTTACTTTAATTTTTATTTTTTACTTTTCTGTTTATTTATCTATTATACATTGTGCCCCCATAATAGACCTTTGTGGGGGGCATCTAAACAGTATATTTTTTTGGTGGGGAGGCTTATGCCATCACTTAAAGGGGTTGTAAGGACACTTCTCCTCAATCCACCGGTCCCAACTGAACGAAAGTGCAAATATTGTAATAACCGACATGATAAAAATCACGTTGTTGATGTTTCGTTTCAGTTATTTTTCGCTTGGCCCTAGTCGAGGCCCAAGAGAGGTGTGAAAAATAAAAAAAACATTCATACTCCCTTTCCGTCATCTCTTCTGGGCCTAGTTGTGGCGTCTGGCGCTCTCCTGTTGATGTCATATACCCGGGGTCACCGCTGAGGCCTGTGATTTTGTCTCAGCGGTCACATGGGCACACCAAGTGTATTGCTGTGCCTAATCCAAACCCAGGCCACACCGGACACCATGAGGAGGCCCAAAACTATTGAGGAAAGATGAGGCCTTCCCTGGGCCTCCAACTATTATACTCTGTGGTCTGAAGAATATCAATGAATGGCGGCCATTTTCGTTAGTCCAAGATGACTCCTAAATTGTTCAGAGACCCTTTCCAGGCTGTACACTGCACTGACTATGGCCTCATCCATACAACAGTGGGCGCCATGGTGGTCACCTGAGGAAGCAATGGTAAAAAACACAACTATGAGCATATATAATATATATACGTATCCCATAGGGTACTAACTGTCCTTAAGACAACTGGAATGAGGATTGAGGGGATAAACAAAAAGTTAAAGGGGTATTCCTACCTCACATACTCATCAGTCTTTACTGCTGTAAAATCTTCTTTCTTCCTGGTTTCTTGCATCATTTGGTGGGCGGGGTTTCACATGCAACCTGCCGTTTAGCTCCACCCCCAAATTTTCGTGTTGCTCCGCCCACCCACATTGGACTATGAAGTACAGGCAGGAGCAACTCCATTCTGTGTTACATACAGAGACTGCCTGTCTCTGCCATAATGAACACAATTGTATTAGCTAGCCTGATAACTGGGAGAACAGAAGAAATGAAAGCAGCTCCTCTATCTGAGAGCAGGGACCTAGGTCACGTGGTGTAGACACAGGAATAGCTAGATACACAGGCTCGCTCCCTGCACTTAGCCCCTCCTCCCTCCCCCTGAGAGCAGCAGATACATCACTTGACTCATGAGCAGCTAAGTCAGGGCTGTGGCCACAAAGAATTTTATAAAGTAAGATAGTGGACAAACAAAGCAGTTTTACTGAAGCAAAGTATTTAGGAAAAGTCTTACATCCACATTAACAAGCAGTATAGATAGGATCCTTGTGATGGGACAACCCCTTTAAGAGTGCGCCTTTAAGGAAAATGAAGCTTTCCCTTTAAATCCCAAGCTCATCCAGCGAGGCGCTATACATTAGATTTGTAATCCAGGACGTGACAGTGCGAATTAGCTCAATACGTCTTTAGAAGAAATAAAAAAACACAAATCTTATGTGGATTAATAATTGAGAGAGAGTTTGGTGCGGGGATTGCAGTAAATATTATCTGTCGCTTTACAGGATTGGAGTCACATCACTCATGTGTGTCACAAATCTTCTCCTAAAGTGTTGTGTCTCTTAGCAACATATATTAATCTAAAAAAATAGTGGAAGCACCTGACGGCAGAGGTGGAGGGGGAACGCGCCAAACAGGAGTCTTAAAGGGCACTCAGTAAGTTTGTTCGCTCCGTCATCCACCGCTGGTGTCTCTTTAGTTTCATGCCTCACGAGACCAATCAATGTCCTAGGAACTAGTCCTGTATGTGAGTGACGTCATCGGTCCCTGTCCGAGTGACTGCTAAGGCCGCCGGTTCCGCCAACCTACTAAATCAGCGGTTACCTGCGGACCTCGGAGGACGCCATTGACTAAAATGAGGTCCTCTAAGTGCCCATTGCTTTTTGTATGACAGACAGTTTCCGTGATGCAGAGACTCCAGCAAAGATGTGAACTTAGCCTCAGCGGTCATATGAGGCTAAGGACTTCCAGCACTCAGGCATGGCGTGAGATTGAACGGAAAGCGGCAGCGGACAATGGAGAACAGAAGACTGGTTTGTTTGTTTTATTTTACACCTTCCCCTCCTGACGGGTTGTTCCAATTCCTGGACAACCCCTTTAACTGTATCAACACTGCTTAAAGGGATCTTCCAATCATAACCCACAACCCACCCCCCATGATTATAAGTAATAACGGATATATTTTCACACCAGACCTGCGTCTGCTTTCACATGAACGATGCATTTTGAGCACAATAAAAATGGACGTCCTACAAAAATAAATAGATGACATTTTCTTTATTTTTCAGTGTCACCTGGCTATAAATTTGTGAAAGACGGACGAAACACGGACAGCACACGGATGATGCCCATTTGTAGAAGTTTTTTTTTTTCATGGCCCCATAGACTTCAGTGGTAGTAGAGAAACAGAAAAACAGTGCAAGCAATGATATTTTTCTCCGTGACCCTTGATGTAGAAAAAACGGATGTGTGAATAACTTCATTCACTATAATGGGTCCGTGTGTTTGTCTATGTACACTACAGTTTTAGTACCACACATCCCCATTGAAATTTATGGATTGTTTCTTTAAGGTCCCGTTCACAAGGCAGAATGTCCTGCTGATTTTGGGTTGAACTCCACCCTGATTCTGTTTAAGGGCCAGTTCACAGGTTGGAAAATGAAGAGGACTTTAAGGCGCTTCGGATTCTTCTTCAATTTCCGTCCCTCGGCTCCTCAGATGAATGGGTCTAACCATCAGGGAAGTCTCAAGCTGGCAAGATCATGCAGGACACTCACGGCCCGTCTTCACAGATGCCTCAGTAGGGTCAAGTCTATGAAGGATCGATGGAAATGTATTACTCTCAGATGGAGGTAACTTGAGGATGGGAGTAGTAGTGGTGGATGACATGCCTTCAGCTAGGCCGAGCACATTCAACCACTCTCTCCAGCTCTTCTCCTAGGCTAGACACTGATTAGGGGGGGTCCTGAACCCTGATTGTGGTGGTAGTATTTCCCCCAGGGCGTTTCCAGTTGGAGACGGGACCTCTCTACTCTGAGCCAATGTGATGGAATTCGGAAAGAACTGATGGTAAGGCAGGAACGACTCAGGCAGGCGGGTGTGCAGGTGAAAGAGAGTGTCACTCTACACCGCAACTGAACAGTAATACAAGAAGTAGCTTCCAAATGGGAGTTGTAGTTCTCCTATGTCCAACTCCCCAGCCTTGGTCTTAGGGAATGTCCAGTGATGTTCAGGCTCTAGTGCCGTACTTTACTCCTACTCTAACTCCTCTCCTCAGCCTCTTCAAAGCAGCCGGTACTTCCATCTCAAGGGCTGTATGGAGAACCACTAGGCCTCCATGTGTCAGTAACAACTTACACTATCCACTGCTAACTGCTAGACTGAGGTATAACAGTCTCCCTGGAGACTTAAGTCTCCTTGATCCCACTACGTGGCCGGAGATAGGCCAGGGCTGTACCAAGGGACAAGGTTTGAATCACAGGGGAAACTACACGGAACCACAAGGGGATAAGCCGCAAACAATATATACAGTACACAGAACAGAGAAGATAGAAGACAGGACACACAAATACATCCAAGAGACAATAAAAGCAGGAGCACTCTGGGATGCTGCACAGTGGCTATGGCCACTCTCGATAAAGCTCTGTTCCATTTGGGGGCTTATATTGTGTATCACACCACTTATTAGTGACGTGGACATGAAACGTACCAGTTACGCTCTGATTTTGGGAGAGATGACAAGTAAGAGTTAGGGCCTAGTGTCTAGGGTCTGAAATCCCCTTTGGGTTGGAGTTTGCAGTGGCCAGTGGAATCGCTAACTGGCTGCAAATTACAGTAGCACACAGGAGAAAAAAAACTTTATAGGACTGTCTACTTGGGACAGCCCTTGTCAGATGACCTACTATGCAAAATGGAGCTAAATGGGGATGATCCTTATGATTTGTGAACCAGGGCTACGAATTACATAGACACTTTTAGATTTGACCATCATGTGACATTAGGTGTGGTAGATCCGCTAAACCATTGTCTATAACATAGTACAACTGGACAAGTGGGTATAGTGGGGGTGAACAAGCCTTGTAGCAGAGCTCTCCTGGTGAAGCTGAAGAATGGAGAGCTGTACGCAGATGTGAATATAGTCCTACATAAACCAGTTTTTTTTTAATGCTAGACCTGGGGTTTCCGAGCTGGTTCCAACCAAAGGTCATGATATCAGAACCAGCACCCAGCCTTCATGTCGCTCTGCATCCTCCCTCTTCTCCAGTTTCTCCTGTATTACAGGGTTGCCTTACTACAGTCAGCCATCCTCCATAGCACAGGTAATACAGTCCTATGAAAAAGTTTGGGCACCCCTATTAATCTTAATCATTTTTAGTTCTAAATATTTTGGTGTTTGCAGCAGCCATTTCAGTTTGATATATCTAATAACTGATGGACACAGTAATATTTCTGGATTGAAATGAGGTTTATTGTACTAACAGAAAATGTGCAATATGCATTAAACCAAAATTTGACCGGTGCAAAAGTATGGGCACCTCAACAGAAAAGTGACATTAATATTTAGTAGATCCTCCTTTTGCAAAGATAACAGCCTCTAGTCGCTTCCTGTAGCTTTTAATCAGTTCCTGGATCCTGGATAAAGGTATTTTGGACAAACAATTCAAGTTCAGTTAAGTTAGATGGTCGCCGAGCATGGACAGCCCGCTTCAAATCATCCCACAGATGTTCAATGATATTCAGGTCTGGGGACTGGGATGGCCATTCCAGAACATTGTAATTGTTCCTCTGCATGAATGCCTGAGGATTTGGAGCGGTGTTTTGGATCATTGTCTTGCTGAAATATCCATCCCCGGCGTAACTTCAACTTCGTCACTGATTCTTGAACATTATTCTCAAGAATCAGCTGATACTGAGTGGAATCCATGCGACCCTCAACTTTAACAAGATTCCCGGTGCCGGCATTGGCCACACAGCCCCAAAGCATGATGGAACCTCCACCAAATTTTACAGTGGGTAGCATGTGTTTTTCTTGGAATGCTGTTTCTTTTTGGACGCCATGCATAACGCCTTTTTTTATAACCAAACAACTCAATTTTTGTTTCCAAAATGAAGCTGCCTTGTCCAAATGTGCTTTTTCATACCTCAGGCAACTCTATTTGTGGCGTACGTGCAGAAACGGCTTCTTTCTCATCACTCTCCCATACAGCTTCTCCTTGTGCAAAGTGCGCTGTATTGCTGACTGATGCACAGTGACACCATCTGCAGCAAGATGATGCTGCAGCTCTTTGGAGGTGGTCTGTGGATTGTCCTTGACTGTTCTCACCATTCTTCTTCTCTGCCTTTCTGATATTTTTCTTGGCCTGCCACTTCTGGGCTTAACAAGAACTGTCCCTGTGCTCTTCCATTTCCTTACTATGTTCCTCACAGTGGAAACTGACAGGTTAAATCTCTGAGACAACTTTTTGTATCCTTCCCCTGAACAACTATGTTGAACAATCTTTGTTTTCAGATCATTTGAGAGTTGTTTTGAGTAGCCCATGATGGCACTCTTCAGAGGAGATTCAAATAGGAGATCAACTTGCAATTGGCCACCTTAAATACCTTTTCTTATGATTGGATACACCTGGCTATGAAGTTCAAAGCTCACTGAGGTTACAAAACCAATTTTGTGCTTCAGTAAGTCAGTAAAAAGTAGTTAGGGGAATTCAAATCAATAAAATGATAAGGGTGCCCATACTTTTGCACTAGTCAAATTTTGGTTTAATGCATATTGCACATTTTCTGTTAGTACAATAAACCTCATTTCACTCCTGAAATATTACTGTGTCCATCAGTTATTAGATATATCAAACTGAAATGGCTGTTGCAAACACCAAAATATTTAGAACAAAAAATGATTAAGATTAATAGGGGTGCCCAAACTTTTTCATAGGACTGTACCTGTGAAACCTGTAGATAAGGGGCTGGGTGCTGGTTTAGATCATGTAACCTGGGTTCAAAACCAGCCTGGAAACCTCCCGTTCTGACATCTAGGTAACCCTGCCACATGTTAGGAAAATTCCCTGGACAACCCCTAAAAGCAAACTTAGGTGGGAAACCATTGATGGTATCCTGAGTAGCCGGCAGGATAAAAAAGACCAGGGGTCTAGCAGGTTTGGCTGGGAGAAATCACTGTCCTTTCAGGGCATCAGTAGAAGAGTGCACTGCTATGTTTCCGAGGAGTCAGAATGAGTATGAGTGGCTTTCAAAGACAACGATCACTGGAGGATGCCAAAGAATGATGGTATTGTAATGGGGAGCAGGTGATGATATACGCAGTAACTGCACAGAGCCACGGAATAACAATATATAACAGTTTAATAAAGAAAGGAGGGGAAGGGAATGGGAACGGGAGAGAAGGTAAGAAATAAGTATACAGTAGCTAAGCAAAACATATAACTTCAATATGACAGTGCGCACAACAAATAGTGGTAGTTACCCCTCTAGTGTCCTTAGTTAGAACCTGCATGCATTGGCTAGGAGAGGCCTCTCTTAAAGTAAGTCAGTAACAAGGTGCACCTTATTAATCTTCCAGGCAGGGGCCTGCTTTATCTTCCAGGCAGGGCCTGCTTTGTCTTCCAGCACACAAAGCTGCTTTAATGCTTGACCGAGCTGTATGGCCCCTCACTCTACTCACACTCCAACATACCTCTGTTTACAAGCTGACACAAGGCAGGAATAGTGAAGTCTCTCAGGGTCCTTGTTCAGCAAAGGAAAGTCCTTAATGGGCAAAGCAGCCTGCAGCAGGTCCTCCTAGCATGACATGTGTCCCCCTTCTGCCTGCAGCTTCCTGTATGCACACGCTTTTCCTCTCTGGAACATACCATCTTTCTCTGAGCTGTAGGGGGGGTTCTTTTGTGAATAGATTTGCCCTGCAATTTAGTCTTTCAGCAGTAGATGGCAGCAGAAGATCAGACAAATGACACAGTTATTCCATAAGCCCCTTACATGCCCCCCCTCTTTGACATCGGCCGTCCCGGTCGATACTTTCCTTGGACGCCTTACATAGGGTCATGCGAAAGCACCTTCTGCTCGGCCTCCCAACCTGGTGTTTGGGGGTCAATACTTTATAATCAACCCTATTAACAGTATACACAAACTCATCTGCCAAATACCTTTCAGGGGGAATACCAGCATTGGCCCTCTCAGTTCTACGTGGAGCCATGGCCACTTCTCTCGTGGTCTGAGCCATATCAGGGGTCACAGCATTCTCATTGCTGGCTCTGGCAAAGGTCAGATCATCTTCTGCAGGGGTGGCACCTGCATCTGGATTAGATGGAGGAAGGAGGCTGTCTTCAAGGTTTACATCTTCTGGATCTCTGTCAGGTGATGCTTCCCAGTCGACTGGGTTGGTTGGAGGCTGCCACCATTCTTCATCTTCATCTTCAAAGCCCCCCTCAGTGGGGACACATACAGATGCAGGCGTGCTCTCAGCTTCGCTTTCAGTCGGTCTTGCCTCAGAATAACAGGGCCTTAGCATATTTCGGTGGAGAATGCGAGTACGGTCCCCTCGCTCATTTTTCACTTCATAAACTGGTCCATGGGGGAAGGTTCTTCTGACTACAATGTAGGGCTCTACTTCCCAGCGCTCACTCAATTTATGTTGTGGACGCTTCTCAGCGACTAGAACCTTGTCACCCGGTTGGAACGGAACCTCTTGTGCAGGTTTTTGTGGCGGGTGTTTCTTTTCCTGTAGTCGCTTGGTGACAATGCGATGTACAGTCTCCAGTCGTCTGCGATGGCAGTCTATCCAGGAGCCCACACTCTGACTTTCACTATCCCCAGGGGGAGTCAGGTTCAATTCCTCGATGCCCCTCCCAGTTCTTCCAAACAACAAAACATATGGGGCATAGCCGGTGGTAGAGTGAACACGATTATTGTAAGTCCACACCAATTCTGCTACATAATTGGGCCAGTGGCTCTTGCGATCATCTTCTAATGTGCGTAGCATCTGTAATAGAGTCCGATTGAACCTCTCACAGGCTCCGTTTCCTTGTGGATGGTACGGAGTGGTTTTTGACCTTTGCATGCCATAGATTCTCTGCAGCTCCCTCATGACACTGCCCTGAAAGCAGGCCCCTTGATCAGAGTGTATTCGTTTGGGACAGCCATACACTTGGATAAAGTTTTCACTGATGGCTTGCGCAGCTGATGCAGCCGTTTGATCTTTGGTGGGCGTCACCACTGCAAACTTGGTGAAATGATCCGTCATCACAAGACAGTACTGATAGCCCCGATGTGAATGTCCAATCTTCAGATAGTCAATCATAAGCACTTCCAATGGCTCCTTGGTAACAATGGTTTGCGTTGGCGCTCTCTGTGTCAGGGACTTGCTTAGCTCACAGGCACGGCACAACTTGCAGGCTTTTTCTACTGTCCAGAGAAGTTGGGGACAGTATACTATCCTTTGCAGCCATTGGTACGTCTTATCCGGTCCAAAGTGGGCCCCCTTCTCATGAGCTTCCTGAGCCAGGGGTAATGCCATTTTCTGCGGTATCACCACCTGCCATCGCTCCTCTAGCTCAGCCGCCAAGTACACTCTGCGATACAGCAGCCCCTCTTGCATAGACAACTTCTCCCACTGGCTCAAAATCTGGAGGGTCTCGTGTGATAATTCTTCCCGTACCTTCTTGCTTGGTTTCCTCTGCTGAGTCACCCATTCCCTCACCCTGACTAACTCTGGGTCAGAAGACTGCACTTTGATCCATTCTTCCCTGGATTGGCCCAGTAGCCGTGAAGATGTTCCTGTTGTTATTTCCAAAATCCGAGCCTCTACAACCTTTGAGGTGAACTTGCGGAAATCTGGGATTTCATCTTCTTCCAATTGTTCATCTATTTCTCCCACAGGAACTTCTGAGGTGACTCGAGAGAGCGCATCAGCATTTTGGTTCTCATGCTTTGAGCGGTACTGTACATGGTAGTCATACTTGGATAAACGTGCTATCCACCTTTGCTCCATGGCTCCCAACTTGGCAGTGGTGATGTGTGCCAGGGGGTTGTTGTCCGTGTATACTTCAATCCGGGCTCCAGCGAGGTACTCGGCAAACCTTTCAGTGATTGCCCACACTAACGCCAGCAGTTCCAAGCGAAAAGAGCTGTAATTCACAGGATTACGTTCTGTTTCTCGTAACGTACGGCTGCCGTAAGCAATTACACGTTCAACGCCCTCTTGTACTTGTGACAGTACTGCGCCTAGTCCGTAAAGGCTTGCGTCGGTATATAACCGGAAGGGAAGATTGTAGTCTGCATATGCGAGGATAGGGGCGCTGGTCAAGGCTTCTTTTATTTTGTCCATAGCTTCCGCTTGTCGAGGTCCCCAGTTGATCCTTTGTGTTTTCGGCCCTCTCGCAGTCCCTCTGAGTAATTCGTGCAAGGGTTCTGCCAACTTCGCAAAGTGCTTGATAAAGCGGCGGTAATGACCCGCTAGCCCAAGGAATGCACGAACTTCCCTCAATGTGGTCGGTGTGGGCCACTGTTGCACTGCTCTCACTTTGTCATCTGAAGGTTGTATTCCAGCTTCGGACACTTTGTGCCCCAGATATTCGATTTCTCTCTGAAAGATTCGACACTTCTTAGGCTTGAGTTTAAGCCCATGTCCCCGCAGGCGTCGGAACACTTGGCCTAACTGGTCTAGATGTTGTGTAAAGCTTGCAGAATATACCACGATATCATCCAGGTATATCAGGGTAGCTTCAAAGTTCATGTCTCCTAGACAGCTTTCCATAAGGCGCTGAAAGGTTCCCGGGGCATTACTCAGTCCAAACGGCATTCGGTTGAATTCAAAGAGCCCCATGGGCACAATGAATGCAGTCTTGGCTTTGTCTTTCTCTGCCACAGGGACCTGCCAATACCCACTGGCCAAGTCCAGAGAGGAGAAGTAACGGGCTTTTCCCAAGGCGGTCAATGACTCCTCTATACGGGGCAGCGGGTAAGAATCTCGGATTGTACAACTGTTCAGTTTGCGGTAATCAACACAAAACCGAGTGGACCCATCCTTTTTCTTAACCAGCACAATCGGGGCAGCCCAAGGGCTCTGACTTTCTCGTATCACCCCACTCTTCAGCATCTGCGCAAGCAATTCCTTTACTTCTTGATAGTACTTTGGGGGTATCTGTCGATATCTCTCTCTGCTGGGGGAAGCCTCCCCAGTGGGTATCTCATGTTGAATTTTGTCGGTACAACCGAAGTCCTCCTCGTGTCGAGAGAACGTGGCCTGATTTTCCCAGATAAAATTTTCTATAGTTTTGGCCTCTACAGGAGTAAAGGGTGTGAGGTCTGCTCCCATCTGTCCTAGGATAATGCGGCTGTTCCACTGTTCAGTGGGATCCTCTCTTTCTTCAAAGGATACGGACAAGGCCCAGGCTTCTCCCTCTATTGGCTTCAGCTCAATTGTCTCAGTACTTGCTACTTCTTCAGGCGCCAAATAAACATGTCCCAAGACGACACCCGGTGTGAGCGTGAGGGCTTGATCACTTGTATTCACACACCGCAAAGGGACTCTTCCATCTCTCACCGTGGCTAAAGTTCGTGCCACCAATGGATCAACTCTATCCTCTTCGAGGAATATGGGCTCCACCAAAACTTCTATACCATCTAGCTTCCGGTGTGCCCCAACAGGTAACGTGAGGACAGTCTCTCGATTTGGTGGTAAAGTTATCTTGGTCCGCCTTGGTACGCGGATCTTTCCTACTGGATATCGATTCCCGCCATTCCTCCTCAAACCGCTGGTGCGGATAAGGTGCTGGAAAACTTTCTGCGTGGGTCTGTCATTAGCGGTCTGCTTCCAGTAATCAGGTCCTTCTTTGTTGAAAAGCAGTTGATCCAGCTCCTTCAAAATATTCATGCCCATGATGGCTGGCACCACCCTGTTGTACTGTCCTTCCGTTAATATAATCCCCTTCTGGCCTAAGTCTTGGCCACAAGCACGCACCGCCATCCACACGACTCCCACTACTGGAATAGGTAGATTGTTAGCGGCCATCAGCTTGATATGGGCTCTCTTGTCAATGGACATGGTCCGTCCAAAGTGTTGATAGAAGAATTGTTCTGGCATCGTGGTCACCTGAGACCCCGTATCTAGCAGGCATCTCACTTTCTTCCCTTCAAATTCAGCCGTAATCGTTGGAGTGTTTGCAACTATATCTTCAGGGCATTTATCTCCCATACTGTCCGTTTGTCCTCCCGCCATACGCCCAACTATGGAGGGAGGTTCTAGTTTAACGTCGGAGTCCCCTGGGGTCCCCTCTTCTCAGGGCAGCGACTTGCCATGTGGCCCCACCTTCTACAGTCCCAACACTGATATTCTCTAGCGGGTCTCTGTCGCCTTTGATCAAACCAGTCTCTCTTTTCTTGCTCTGATGCTATGCGAGTGTTTGGCTGCGCGGCCGCTGGTCTTGTTGCTACCACTTCAGTCATTGGCGTTCTGGCTTGTAATTGCATAAGCTTCAGCTGCTCTTGAAGGGCTAATACAGTCTCTTGCAGAAGATCTACTTGTTTTTCCAGCCGACTTGGCTCTCTGGGCCCCTCACTCGGGACTACCCTATGCGTCCAGACCTCACTCCATCTATTCGGTGGGTCATGGTCTTCAGCCTGCGTGCGTGAGACTGCCTCTTCTAATATCTCTTGGAAAGTCAGTTTTTTCTCTACTCTGATTCGTTCCCGGAGGGCACTTTTAATCAGTGGATTGTATAGTCCTCTAAGAAATTGATCTCGCAGGGTGCGATCGGCATATCCGGGAGTTTGTGCTAGCTCTGGCTCTGCGGCAAGAATTCGCCTCATAATTCTCTGAAGTGCATTGGCATACTGTGGCAACCCTTCCTCCTCACATTGTAATCTATGAAACAATTGTGCCTGCAAATCACCTGTTTCAGGTCTCCCACCATACACTCTCTCAAGAATCTTCACCACCTGCTCCAGTGTCCTCCTTTCACTCTCAGGACGCAGCAATACAGTATCTTGAGCATGCCCCTCTAGGGCCATCAGCAATATTTCACCTTGATTTTCTGTAGTTACTCCTGCCACCCTTAACATGCCTTTCATACGCTGTGCCCAGTCATGCAGCGGTATATTATCTCCTTTAAATTTTGGTATATGGGTCAACATTGCACCCAGGGATAAAGGTCTCACTGGTATTCCCCCATCTGGTTGCCTTGGTGCATCCCCTTCTGGTTGCACTAGTGCATTCCCATCTACAGCATTCCCCTGTCCTTCCATGCCTCAATACAGACTGCGTATCCTGCCGACTACGCCAGAAATGTAATGGGGAGCAGGTGATGATATACGCAGTAACTGCACAGAGCCACGGAATAACAATATATAACAGTTTAATAAAGAAAGGAGGGGAAGGGAATGGGAACGGGAGAGAAGGTAAGAAATAAGTATACAGTAGCTAAGCAAAACATATAACTTCAATATGACAGTGCGCACAACAAATAGTGGTAGTTACCCCTCTAGTGTCCTTAGTTAGAACCTGCATGCATTGGCTAGGAGAGGCCTCTCTTAAAGTAAGTCAGTAACAAGGTGCACCTTATTAATCTTCCAGGCAGGGGCCTGCTTTATCTTCCAGGCAGGGCCTGCTTTGTCTTCCAGCACACAAAGCTGCTTTAATGCTTGACCGAGCTGTATGGCCCCTCACTCTACTCACACTCCAACATACCTCTGTTTACAAGCTGACACAAGGCAGGAATAGTGAAGTCTCTCAGGGTCCTTGTTCAGCAAAGGAAAGTCCTTAATGGGCAAAGCAGCCTGCAGCAGGTCCTCCTAGCATGACATGTGTCCCCCTTCTGCCTGCAGCTTCCTGTATGCACACGCTTTTCCTCTCTGGAACATACCATCTTTCTCTGAGCTGTAGGGGGGGTTCTTTTGTGAATAGATTTGCCCTGCAATTTAGTCTTTCAGCAGTAGATGGCAGCAGAAGATCAGACAAATGACACAGTTATTCCATAAGCCCCTTACAGTATCGTGACCCATTATAAGTAGGAGAAGGGCCACAGGTTCCTCTGGGAGATCTGAATGAGTAAGGAGCTGTTTGTACATCGGAGACCCCTGATCATGCCTGGCAGACCCTTTTGGCTGGAGAGTATGGCCTGTATGACCTGGATGTGAGAAGAACCTAGAGTATATGCATGTCCATGTCCATGGTGGGCAGTGGTGGTAAAGTGCATGCTGGGCAGAACTATTGGAACAGTGTGCAAAAATCTTGCTGCTAAGCAATGACCCCTTGAGAAAACCTTTGACATCCCCTAGGGTTAAGACCAGAAATTAGTTGCCAGTCACAAGGAAGTGACCAACTGGAGGTATTAGTAGGAGAGGAGCAGGTGCCTGAAACGGAGAGACCTTACTGCGTACCCATGACAAACACTGCAACGCACTTTGTTGGTGGAGAAGGATTCTCCAGCAACGGTGGTCACAGGAATGGGGGGGGGGGGGGGTGCCTTAACTTGCTTAGGTTTCAGTTTCAGCTCCAAATTCCCTGTTATTATTTGCAAATGAGCTCTTTGGAGCAACGAGGACATCATCACTGCTCCAAAGAGCTTATTTGCTGGCAAAATCAGCGATATCTCTGCAATGGAGTCAGCGATTCACAAGGGGAAAACACTGTATGATTCAGGGGACCCTAACCTATATGCCAGGGTGGGTATATAGGCTGGGATATGGTGAAAATCCCTTTCAATTTATAGACAATTGAATGTTAAAGATTTTTGGCAAATTTTTGCAGAGTTTTAAAGACTCCCTTTATCTATCTTAATTGTGACAGTCTTTTGTCTGTTGCCAGTAGATACGACCATGGATGCGGGAATTTTTCCACGCATGAAAAGATAACCTGGGCATAATGAGGAAATCATGGCCGGACCCACCAAGGAAAGGTCCTGAATTCATGGTTGTATCTAGACATGGGACAACCCCTCAGGATTAGTTGTCTCAGATTTGGGTCCCTGATTCATTCTGGGTTGAACAAGTTCAATATAAATCACATTTTAAGGATCAGGCCAATGTGCAATGTGTGGATAAGTCAAAATCCCATCCACTTTGCAGGTACTGTAAAATGCAGTGGTGTTTCCACCTAAACTGGCTTAAAACATAGTGAAGAAAACTCTCAGGGCTACTAGAAAAACCTGGCGCCCATCACAGGTAAATAGGTGAATTCACTGGTGGGTCCCTGAGCCAGATGGGCCCCAGCTCACTCTGGTATGGCATAGTAGTCTGGCAAAGTAATATTTGCATGTAGTTGTATGGTGGGTCCTCAGAATAAATTGTATTGGTGCGGCCTAGGCACCCCAGTATGACAATGGCCGTCCATATTCGATCTGCGGAATTCCGAAGCCCAGGACCCCTGCAGATCCTCTTTCCTAGGACAGTTCGGCTCTCAGTATTATTACATGCTCACTCGCTGTACATACTGTAATGGCGGATCTAGTGGTGTCCAACTGATGTCCATGAGACACGGTCTACAGTTTGTACAGTGAGCGAAAAACATGGCTCTAAGCATGTCAACAATATCGGGAGATGATGATCTGCAGGTTCTGATGTCCTATCCTAATGGTTGGCCATCAGTGTTCGCAAGTGGATAACCCTTTTTAAGGTGGTCCTAGGTCCACCTCGTGTCTCTGTGAGTAGATAAGTGTCTCAGAAGTGCAGACTCAGGCTTTGGACATATTAACTTTACACAGAAGTAAGTTATCAAAACCGGGTTTTATATTTCTATAATAGATTGAGAAGTTCTTCTAGATGTCTTCTGGTGGGTCTTCATAGACTATGTACATCTCCCTCCTACTTATTAAGCCCCATCCCGGTTAAACATCATACAGAACGTCCCCATCTTACATATTAGTACTCAGTGGGGGCTTCAGCGGTCGGACCCACACCTATCTACAAGTTATCCTAGCGATTGGGGATATCGTGTCTTGGGAAAACCCCTTTAAGGGTATGCTTGTATGGAGGCTTTAGGAGAGGATTTTGCGATAAAACATGTCATAAGTTCTTACCCCTCCTGTCACGTTCTCTTTCTCTCTCCTTACTTTTGCCCTTTTCTATTTTCTTTCCACCCCTCTCTATTTTTGGGTGTCCCGAGGCAGTAATTACAATAGGGCCCTTCTTCCATATAAGTATTGTAAAGGGTGAATGGGGGTCTGTTGCCCCAGGGCCCTACAGCTTTATATTATGCCTCTGCCTTGTCTGTACTTTTTTATTTCTACCTTTGTTAATATGCCCTCGAATTTACTTTTAAGACGTTACCATCCTCTACTTCCCTCACATTCCCTCCTTCCTCATATCTTGTAGACTCTATGGCAGTACTTCTACTTTACTTCTGCCATCTCCCTTCCTTGAGTCATTTTCCATATTTCCTTCCAATGCTTCTCCAGTCTGCACATCTCCACCCTGCCCCAACTATTCTCCGACATCTTGCACCCTCACTACTACAACTCTTATTTTTCTCTTCACACTCCTCCATCTTTACTTCTCCTTCTCCCTCCTCTCTCCAGCCCCTCCCCCATCAATCACTTCTATACTATATTTACTCCGTCCCCTCCTTTCTCATTGTTTTCTTCTCCTAATCTTTATTTTGTTTGTCTTCTGCGTTTTCTAAGAACATCTCGCCCCTCCTTCCTGTTTCAGTTCTTTTTTAGAGACCTTACCCTTTATTTCGCTCTACCACAATCTCTTCTTCTTTCATGTTTTATGTTTTCATCCTTAGTTACTTTCCTTCCTTCTTTCCTTCCTCCTTAACTTTCCTTCTTACTTTTTTCTTCCTTATTTATTCCATTCATAACTTTGTTTATTCATTTTCCTTTTCTTCCTTCCTCCCTTCCATCCTTCTTTTAGTTTGTGCTCACTACTTCTGGTTCTTTCTTTTCTCCTTCCTTACTTCCTAGCTCCTTTCTTTCTTGCATCCAACTCTTGCTTCTTTGATTCTTTTTTCCTTCTTCCTTTCTCTTTCTTTCCGTACATCTTTCCCTTTCATTTCCATCCTTCTTATATCCTTCGTTCCATTTCTCATTCCGTCTTTTCAATCTTTCTTTGCGTCTCTTTCTCCCTTCCTTACATCTTTCCCTTTCATCTCTTTCCTTCCTTATATCCACCTTTCCATTCTTCATTCCGTCTTTACGATCTTTCCTTCCTTCTCTCTCTCTCATTCTACCTTCCTCCCTTCCTTTTATTCATTGCGCTGAAAGTAAACATTCCCCATAGTACAATGTCATGCTCCCTCTTCGCCCCCTCCCCTTCCTCGCTCTGACCACATTGGCTTGCATCACTTTTACTTTCCGACCTTATCATATTTACTCTCTGCCATCTGTCCTCCTGCCCTCATACTTCAATATTCCTCCAGTCTCCTGTAAGAACTTCATGTATCAACTCCCCCTGCATCACCTTCCCATCACTAGCACTCACCATCAGCCACTTTCACTTTTCTCCCCCCCTTTTGCACCCGCTACCCCACTCTCCCCCCTCCTTCTCCCTACCCTTCCCCTTGTTTCTCTCTTCTCCCACATCCCCCTCCCCTTCTCCCCACTCCCCCCTCTTTCCCTTTTTCTCCTCCCTCTCTCACTACTTCTTCCTCCCCTCCCTCCTCTTCCCCTGCCCCCTCCCTCTCTTGTCTTTTGCTAGAGCAAGCAACAAGGATTTGGAAGTAATGCGGTGCTGCTGCGTGGAGATTAGGACGAGACCTGAATATTTATGAGCTGGCTTGGGGGAAACTGCCTTGCACACTCACTGTGTGTTTACTTGCTTCTTTGTTCCTCCCCATTTCCATCAAACTTGAAACACTTTCTCCTTCCTCCTCCTCCTGCGATACTTCTTCTTCTTTTTTTTTTTTCTTCCTGGATATACTTTGTTTGCGCAAGGAACCATAGATTCCATATTTTCCTTACCTCCTTATAAACTACTTGCACGGATGAAGCAAGATCCACAGGTAAATGCGGTGGGGTTTTTTTTTTTTTGTATTTTGATGTTCTTTCCTCTGGTTTTCTATGGTTGTGCTTCTTGGATTGGTTGTGTTGTGATGGAGTACGAGGATGACAAACTTTATCAGCTTGGCATCTTTCATGGTGGGATCATGGCCATGGAAAGGAGTAGGACTCACCTTAGTTCTTTTTCCATGGATATTTACGGGAAAGAGGTAGGAGATACTCATTGACATCCATCTACCACTTCGCTTCCTTGTCCATCATTAACATCTTTCGACTCTCACCGGGGGGGTGGTTTGACTCTCATCTTCCTCCGAGCTCTAGTATTTGGACCAGCAGAACTCTCTTAGATGGTTGTTGCCTACAGTTTGTCCTCCTGCATGCTAGGGGAAGAAGAAGTTCTCACTGCCAGAGTCCATTCAAGATGAATTATGACACATCCCTCAATGACACATCAGTACCATGATGTACACTCGTGTCGGTCATATACACTCATTCTCTACTTTGTCAACACCCTACAAAAGTGTGAGATTCCGGTTGAGCCCAGTCAAGGTTGTTGAGTTCCCCTCGTGCACCATTTTCCTCTAGAACCACACACTCACATAGGACTACTAGTTACGTTGCTTTTTTCTTTGGCTTTTTTTTTTTTCTAGGCGTCCATTTTGAGTTGGTCGACATGTTTTTAAAGAAGGTGTAAAAAAACGTGCACTCTTTGGTTGACTTTGATTAGAGGAGGTGGCGGTGGGGGGGCGGGTGTTTATTTCATGAGTGGCTCAGCAGCAGCAGATGGGTGTTGGAAGTGCCCTTTGTTGCAGATTGCTGCGGCAGCCGATCCATTGAGCACTTTTTTCCTCCTCCTCTCTTTACCGAGACACTTTCACTCTCTTTTCTTGGCGTGCCAAAGTTAACTCTCCGCTTGCCGGAAGTAAAAACGGACCAAACTTTACTGCGCACCTTCTATAAGATCTAGTAAACAGGTGCCGTGACTAAGGGTGCATCCAAGTAGAGCGTAGAGTCTAAGTTCCATCCTATATATCTCGCTATGTATAGTCATATAATAGTGCGGGGGCTCTTAGTGCACGTTTTGATCAAATTGTGTGTGCCCACCTGCCACGTCATGGCAATCTGGGTCTGTACACTAACATTATTTGTATAACAGGAGACATACTTGCTTGCCAGAAGTGTAGTCCCCCCCCCCCCCCCTCTCCTCTTCTAGCCCTCCTCCCTGGTTGTGCTGTGCCGGAAATGGGAGGGGGAGGCAATGTGTGTTGTGTGGTCGTGCGCCTTTCAGCACCATGGACAGATGCCATTGAAAAGCTTTCTTCTTCCTCTCTCGCTGTAGTGAAATGCGCAATTGGAAGTTTCACGTTGCGTCTCGTAGACGAAGCCCCCGGTGTTTTGTGTCTTTAGGGGCCATCGTGTACCGTGTTGTGACACCCTAGGGCACATTTTGCAGCTTTTCATATTTCTTTCCAACCCCCCCTCCCTGGAATGAATCGATCGAGCTTCCTTAGGAATGCAGCAGTTTTCAGCACCAAACTTAAGACAGCTCCTTTCCCTTTCCACCTCTCCTAATCCCCCATCCCTCCTCCATCCTCCTCCGTCGCCTCAGGTCCTCGATTTAAGCTTCTTCTCCTACTTCTGCTCGAGTTTGGAAACCTTGTCATGTTAATGAGGGTTTGTCAGCACTCTCAGTTTGGTAGTGGAAGCTTCCATTTTGTGCGTGGAAAGGGGTGTTGTTTTTTTTTTTTTTTTTTCCTAACATGGAGAAAAGTCTGCAGAGTTTGAGATGGGGGATGGGGCCCCATTCATGCTGAACATTACCATTTTGATTGCTTTGATGCCATTTTTGGAGGGGGGAGGGGATAAAATCCAACCCCCCCCCTCTTTCCACCTTCTACTCGCACAGAACACACAAAGATGTTTAATCACCGTATACGATCGGAAATCAGATACTTTTTTTTTTTTTTTTAGCGAAGCAAATCTTTCACCTAAGGCTCTTCGAAGAGCAAGCTGTTGACTTGGGTGCTTTTCGGTGGTGCAGTTTTTTTTTTTCCTACCGCAACAATGCAACGCCGGGTCCTGGCTGCCTGTTTATATTCCGCTTTACGAAGCACATCTGCAGTCATTTCTCCTGCATAGGGAAGAAGTACATGCATGCTACTCCGTACTCCGTATGCTTCCAAGCTCCCCTCCCCCGCCTCCATTTTTAGCCATAAGTATATATTGCTTTTGCACTTTTCTATTATTATGGAGCACTTATCTTTCGGGACTGTCGACGGTCTGTGCCAATTTGATTATTTACTAGACGGAGTTGAATAAGTTGATGTTTACGCCTATGGCGGTACTATTAGTCCTTCCGACGTCGGTTTGATGATGTCACCGGATTTTTTCGATTTTTTAAGTTTTTGTTGTCGCCTTCCTTACGTTACCGTCGCGTCCATCAGCCGCTGTCG
This sequence comes from Leptodactylus fuscus, assembly GCF_031893055.1. NCBI lineage: Eukaryota > Metazoa > Chordata > Amphibia > Anura > Leptodactylidae > Leptodactylus > Leptodactylus fuscus. Next base: position 208,991,755 of record NC_134269.1, on the reverse strand, counting down.
CCGCCGCCATTATCTTCCTTAGTTTATAGAACTGCTTCATAAACTGTACTTTGAGCGAGTGATTTATCGTGACACATTATCATTCAGTTCATTGCTCCGTTTTTTTTCATTGCTCTATAAATCTCATTGGCCGAGCTCTAATAATCTGATGCGCCTTGTCATCCCATCCCGCTACTGACTTAATTCTTGTCACACAACGTGCAGCCAGTTAAATATGGAGCTGGTGGGAAGAAGGGCTGCAGCACCGTGGGGGGATTGAGACCACAGCTGCTTGTTTGCATTACATATTGCCTCCATGATATTACCTTGCCCTTTGTTTTTTTCAATAGGTTGCCTTCTTGCGTTTGGTGGGGGAAGTTTTTTTTACGCAGTTGCGGTTGCTGCAGTCAGTTTTTAATGGTGATCGATGATGATAAAGTTTATGAAACATCTTTATTAGTCAGTTGTGCGATTCCTCTGCTGGCCATTGTCCTGGTGTAAGTTTGCCCTTTAGACCCGGGTTCATTAATGGACGTTTATTGCCTTTTTATGTTGTCAGGTGTCTTTCTGTTGTCGGCAGTGGTGACAACATATTGATCCTCTATGGGGTTTACTTTGGGCCTAATTTCGATGTTTATTCTCTTCTGCTGCAAATAAGGTGGAACAAGAGGTGAAGCTGGACCGTTCACTCAAATGAGGTGGCTGAACCAAAAATGGGGTGCATAAACCTCCTGTCAACGATGTGATTCAACAACCAGCTTTAGGTTGTATGGGGTGACTTATATTGGTATGCATTATGCCATATACTGTTATTTGGTGCAAAAATATCCATATCGCACAGTACCTAATGACCATGTACAGAAGGTGCACAAATAACAGTGTAATACAGTTCTCAAATGTACAAACACTCCATGCCGTACAGTGTTTTATTACTGATATTATAAGAAACAGTGCCATATAGTGCCCAACTAGTGCTCTACTATGTAGATATGTCCAGATCATAAAACATTGTTACCATTCAGAAGTGCCCAAATAACAGCAAATGATAGTGCCCAATCCAATGCAACATACAGCGCCCAATACAATATTATACAGTGCCCAAATAGTGGCACACTATGTACAAGTATCCTTGTTATAAAGTGACCTATTACCAGTATTATACAGGGACCTTGCATGTACGAATATCCCTACCGTATGGTGTCCACCAGTATTATAAAGTGCCCAAATAACAGCAACTTACAGTGCCCAATTAGTGCCATAGAGAGTATATACCCATCCCACAATGTGCTGAATTATCAGCAGAGGCGTAACTTGAAGCTCCTGGGGCAAAATTTGCAATAGGGCCCCTACCTATCTTGTGCCATTTTGAATACTGGGACCCCTTCAGAGTACAGGGCTACTGCACCACCCCCTATATTAAACCCCTTATTATCAGTATTATAGAGTTACCAATGACAGCACCATACGGTGCCCCAGTAACATTATTAAGGGCACAAGTAGTCATACCATACAATGAACAATTACCACCCCCCAAAAACACCCACCCCCATATGTAAAGACCTTACATTACCCATACTGGGTGTCACTAGCAGTAGGACGCAGCTGGCTTATTAATGGCCCATGTGCCAAGGGTGGGATTGGCAGGGGGCAATATTTGGGTGCCATCATACCCAGTTGCACCCGCTCATGTGTCACTTCCCTTGTGTGGCCATATTGGTCACCTAACCCTAAAGTTGGCCTTGTGCGAGTCTTTCAGCCATGTCAAGGATGTGGTGCTGCCCTCATAGGAGATAAGTAATGGACGCCATTACTTGTAATATTGTACAGGTAGTGTGTGTGTGAATATCAATGTGTGACATGGGAACGTGCAGGTCTTTCTTTTAGTGGTACCTTCACCAGTTACTTATAAGCATCATTATGTCTTGAGTTTCAGTCAAACAAAATGGCTGCTGCCGGTGGCCATCTTGCTCTGACTGCTCACTGTCTACGTGCCTGATACTCTGCCACCTGTAGGCTGCGGCTTGTACTTCTTCAGTGGCTGACAAGGTTTCTCCGGCCTAGTGGAAACTTTTATTCTGCCACTAAAGACTTTTCTGTTTTTAATCTGTAATCTTGGTAATGTCTGCACACGTAACAGGAGATTGTGTGACTGAGTCTTATCATAGGGAGGCCGAATAATACTACAGTAATAGGGTGGGATATGAGGAGTCAAAGGTGTTGCCCATACCAACCAATCACAATGCAGCTTTCATTTTTCAAAAGCAGAATTCAAAATTAAAGCTGCGCTGTGATTGGTGGCTATGATATTAACTGTGTCTCATACTACACTGCACTGTTATGTGCCCCCCTAACAACAGACATGTACAAATAATACACACAGTGATGTCACAGTACAGGATAATACACACAGTGATGTCACAGTACAGGGATAATACACACAGTGATGTCACAGTACAGAGATAATACACACAGTGATGTCACAGTACAGGGATAATACACACAGTGATGTCACAGTACAGAGATAATACACACAGTGATGTCACAGTACAGAGATAATACACACAGTGATGTCACAGTACAGAGATAATACACACAGTGATGTCACAGGACAGAGATAATACACACAGTGATGTCACAGTACAGAGATAATACACACAGGGATGTCACAGTACAGAGATAATACACACAGTGATGTCACAGTACAGGGATAATACACACAGTGATGTCACAGTACAGGGATAATACACACAGTGATGTCACAGTACAGAGATAATACACACAGTGATGTCACAGTACAGAGATAATACACACAGTGATGTCACAGTACAGGATAATACACACAGTGATGTCACATTACAGAGATAATACACACAGTGATGTCACAGTACAGGGATAATACACACAGTGATGTCACAGTACAGAGATAATACACACAGTGATGTCACAGTACAGAGATAATACACACAGTGATGTCACAGTACAGAGATAATACACACAGTGATGTCACAGTACAGAGATAATACACACAGTGATGTCACAGGACAGAGATAATACACACAGTGATGTCACAGTACAGAGATAATACACACAGTGATGTCACAGTACAGAGATAATACACACAGTGATGTCACAGTACAGAGATAATACACACAGGGATGTCACAGTACAGAGATAATACACACAGTGATGTCACAGTACAGGGATAATACACACAGTGATGTCACAGTACAGGGATAATACACAGTGATGTCACAGTACAGAGATAATACACACAGTGATGTCACAGTACAGAGATAATACACACAGTGATGTCACAGTACAGGATAATACACACAGTGATGTCACATTACAGAGATAATACACACAGTGATGTCACAGTACAGGGATAATACACACAGTGATGTCACAGTACAGAGATAATACACACAGTGATGTCACAGTACAGAGATAATACACACAGTGATGTCACAGTACAGAGATAATACACACAGTGATGTCACAGTACAGAGATAATACACACAGTGATGTCACAGTACAGAGATAATACACACAGTGATGTCACAGTACAGAGATAATACACACAGTGATGTCACAGTACAGGATAATACACACAGTGATGTCACAGTACAGGGATAATACACACAGTGATGTCACAGTACAGGGATAATACACACAGTGATGTCACAGTACAGGGATAATACACACAGTGATGTCACAGTACAGGGATAATACACACAGTGATGTCACATTACAGGGATAATACACACAGTGATGTCACAGTACAGGATAATACACACAGTGATGTCACATTACAGAGATAATACACACAGTGATGTCACAGTACAGGGATAATACACACAGTGATGTCACAGTACAGGGATAATACAGTGATGTCACAGTACAGGGATAATACACACAGTGATGTCACAGTACAGGGATAATACACACAGTGATGTCACAGTACAGGGATAATACACACAGTGATGTCACATTACAGGGATAATACACACAGTGATGTCACAGTACAGGATAATACACACAGTGATGTCACAGTACAGGGATAATACAGTGATGTCACAGTACAGGGATAATACAGTGATGTCACAGTACAGGGATAATACACACAGTGATGTCACAGTACAGTTTAATACAAACAGTGATGTCACAGTACAGGGATAATACACACAGTGATGTCACAGTACAGGGGTAATACACACAGTGATGTCACAGTACAGTTTAATACACACAGTGATGTCACAGTACAGGGATAATACACACAGTGATGTCACAGTACAAGATAATACACACAGTGATGTCACAGTACAGAGATAATACACACAGTGATGTCACAGTACAGAGATAATACACACAGTGATGTCACAGTACAGGGATAATACACACAGTGACGTCACAGTACAGGGATAATACACACAGTGACGTCACAGTACAGAGATAATACACACAGTGATGTCACATTACAGGATAATACACACAGTGATGTCACATTACAGGGATAATACACACAGTGATGTCACAGTACAGGGATAATACACACAGTGATGTCACAGTACAGGGATAATATACACAGTGATGTCACAGTACAGAGATAATACACACAGTGATGTCACAGTACAGGGATAATATACACAGTGATGTCACAGTACAGGATAATACACACAGTGATGTCACAGTACAGGATAATACACACAGTGATGTCACAGTACAGAGATAATACACACAGTGATGTCACAGTACAGAGATAATACACACAGTGATGTCACAGTACAGAGATAATACACACAGTGATGTCACAGTACAGGGATAATACACACAGTGATGTCACAGTACAGAGATAATACACACAATGATGTCACAGTACAGGATAATACACACAGTGATGTCACAGTACAGAGATAATACACACAGTGATGTCACAGTACAGAGATAATACACACAGTGACGTCACAGTACAGGGATAATACACACAGTGACGTCACAGTACAGGGATAATACACACAGTGACGTCACAGTACAGAGATAATACACACAGTGATGTCACATTACAGGATAATACACACAGTGATGTCACATTACAGGGATAATACACACAGTGATGTCACAGTACAGGGATAATACACACAGTGATGTCACAGTACAGGGATAATATACACAGTGATGTCACAGTACAGAGATAATACACACAGTGATGTCACAGTACAGAGATAATACACACAGTGATGTCACAGTACAGAGATAATACACACAGTGATGTCACAGTACAGAGATAATACACACAGTGATGTCACAGTACAGGGATAATATACACAGTGATGTCACAGTACAGGATAATACACACAGTGATGTCACAGTACAGGGATAATACACATAGTGATGTCACAGTACAGAGATAATACACACAGTGATGTCACAGTACAGGGATAATACACACAGTGATGTCACAGTACAGGGATAATACACACAGTGATGTCACAGTACAGAGATAATACACACAGTGATGTCACAGTACAGGGATAATACACACAGTGATGTCACAGTACAGGGATAATACACACAGTGATGTCACAGTACAGAGATAATACACACAATGATGTCACAGTACAGAGATAATACACACAGTGATGTCACAGTACAGAGATAATACACACAGTGATTTCACAGTACAGGGATAATACACACAGTGATGTCACAGTACAGAGATAATACACACAATGATGTCACAGTACAGGGATAATACACACAGTGATGTCACAGTACAGGGATAATACACACAGTGATGTCACAGTACAGAGATAATACACACAGTGATGTCACAGTACAGGGATAATACACACAGTGATGTCACAGTACAGAGATAATACACACAGTGATGTCACAGTACAGGATAATACACACAGTGATGTCACAGTACAGAGATAATACACACAGTGATGTCACAGTACAGAGATAATACACACAGTGATGTCACAGTACAGGGATAATACACACAGTGATGTCACAGTACAGGGATAATACACACAGTGAAGTCACAGTACAGAGATAATACACACAGTGATGTCACAGTACAGGATAATACACACAGTGATGTCACAGTACAGGGATAATACACACAGTGATGTCACAGTACAGGGATAATACACACAGTGATGTCACAGTACAGGAGATAATACACACAGTGATGTCACAGTACAGAGATAATACACACAGTGATGTCACAGTACAGAGATAATACACACAGTGATGTCACAGTACAGGGATAATACACACAGTGATGTCACAGTACAGGGATAATATACACAGTGATGTCACAGTACAGGGATAATACACACAGTGATGTCACAGTACAGAGGATAATACACACAGTGATGTCACAGTACAGAGATAATACACACAGTGATGTCACAGTACAGAGATAATACACACAGTGATGTCACAGTACAGAGATAATACACACAGTGATGTCACAGTACAGGATAATATACACAGTGATGTCACAGTACAGAGATAATACACACAGTGATGTCCACAGTAACAGGGATAATACTACACAGTGATGTCACAGTACAGAGATAATACACACAGTGATGTCACAGTACAGAGATAATACACACAGTGATGTCACAGTACAGAGATAATACACACAGTGATGTCACAGTACAGTGATAATATACACAGTGATGTCACAGTACAGGGATAATACACACAGTGATGTCACAGTACAGGGATAATACACACAGTGATGTCACAGTACAGAGATAATACACACAGTGATGTCACAGTACAGGGATAATACACACAGTGATGTCACAGTACAGGGATAATACACACAGTGATGTCACAGTACAGAGATAATACACACAGTGATGTCACAGTACAGAGATTATACACACAGTGATGTCACAGTACAGGGATAATACACACAGTGATGTCACAGTACAGGGATAATACACACAGTGATGTCACAGTACAGAGATAATACACACAGTGATGTCACAGTACAGGGATAATACACACAGTGATGTCACAGTACAGGGATAATACACACAGTGATGTCACAGTACAGAGATAATACACACAGTGATGTCACAGTACAGAGATAATACACACAGTGATGTCACAGTACAGGGATAATACACACAGTGATGTCACAGTACAGGGATAATACACACAGTGATGTCACAGTACAGAGATAATACACACAGTGATGTCACATTACAGGATAATACACACAGTGATGTCACATTACAGGGATAATACACACAGTGATGTCACAGTACAGGGATAATACACACAGTGATGTCACAGTACAGGATAATACACACAGTGATGTCACAGTACAGAGATAATACACACAGTGATGTCACATTACAGGATAATACACACAGTGATGTCACATTACAGGGATAATACACACAGTGATGTCACAGTACAGGGATAATACACACAGTGATGTCACAGTACAGGATAATACACACAGTGATGTCACAGTACAGGGATAATACACACAGTGATGTCACAGTACAGGGATAATACGCACAGTGATGTCACAGTACAGGGATAATACACACAGTGATGTCACAGTACAGAATAATACACACAGTGATGTCACAGTACAGGGATAATACACACAGTGATGTCACAGTACAAGATAATACACACAGTGATGTCACAGTACAGAGATAATACACACAGTGATGTCACAGTACAGAGATAATACACAGTGATGTCACAGTACAGAGATAATACACACAGTGATGTCACAGTACAGGATAATACACACAGTGATGTCACAGTACAGAGATAATACACACAGTGATGTCACATTACAGGATAATACACACAGTGATGTCACATTACAGGGATAATACACACAGTGATGTCACAGTACAGGGATAATACACACAGTGATGTCACAGTACAGGATAATACACACAGTGATGTCACAGTACAGAGATAATACACACAGTGATGTCACATTACAGGATAATACACACAGTGATGTCACATTACAGGGATAATACACACAGTGATGTCACAGTACAGGGATAATACACACAGTGATGTCACAGTACAGGATAATACACACAGTGATGTCACAGTACAGAGATAATACACACAGTGATGTCACAGTACAGGATAATACACACAGTGATGTCACAGTACAGAGATAATACACACAGTGATGTCACAGTACAGAGATAATACACACAGTGATGTCACAGTACAGGATAATACACACAGTGATGTCACAGTACAGGGATAATACACACAGTGATGTCACAGTACAGGGATAATACACACAGTGATGTCACAGTACAGGGATAATACACACAGTGATGTCACAGTACAGGGATAATACACACAGTGATGTCACAGTACAGAGATAATACACACAGTGATGTCACAGTACAGGATAATACACACAGTGATGTCACAGTACAGGGATAATACACACAGTGATGTCACAGTACAGGGATAATACACACAGTGATGTCACAGTACAGGGATAATACACACAGTGATGTCACAGTACAGGGATAATACACACAGTGATGTCACAGTACAGGGATAATACACACAGTGATGTCACAGTACAGGGATAATAGACACAGTGATGTCACAGTACAGGATAATACACACAGTGATGTCACAGTACAGAGATAATACACACAGTGATGTCACAGTACAGGGATAATACACACAGTGATGTCACAGTACAGGATAATACACACAGTGATGTCACAGTACAGAGATAATACACACAGTGATGTCACAGTACAGAGATAATACACACAGTGATGTCACAGTACAGAGATAATATACACAGTGATGTCACAGTACAGAGATAATACACACAGTGATGTCACAGTACAGAGATAATACACACAGTGATGTCACAGTACAGAGATAATACACACAGTGATGTCACAGTACAGAGATACTGCACATGATGATGTTACAATATCCACATAGTTCATAGTGCAGGAATAATACATATAAAAGTCATTATTTACATTGTAGGAACAATAACATATAATAAATAACATATAATAAATGTTACACACAGAAATATTTCATTACAATGAAGAGAAGGGATAATACACATATAGTAGGGATAAATATACCTCCCATAGTAAAGCTTAGAATGGGGCTGATGTTTCCATATATTGTCTATACTCATCACTTACTACCAGAGGTGTAACTTAAAGGCCCTGGACCCCAAAGCAAAATCTGTGATGGGGCCTCCATTTACCATATCCTTTCTATAACACTGGCCTCTTCTTATATTTTCGAGAAGCTCCAAGGCCTGATAGTGATCGCTACCTCGGCACCCCCTATAGCTACACGCCTACTAACTATGCCTTATGTCTTACATGGAGATGGGTCCTTTTAGTGGTTGGGCCCCACCGCTTCTGCTATGTCCTTCTTCCCATACAAGTGACGTCTTCTTCGCTTGCATTTCGGAGCCTTGCGTAGATAACTGGTTGCGTTTCTTTGATTTTTCGCGAGCTGGGATATCAGTAAACGTGCACATAAAAGGAAGTCAGTAAAATCCAGCTGCAGTGTAATATTTTTAGCCTGCGATCTAACTTATTATAGCCGTGGTGTTATTATATGCAATGCGCCGCTCTAGTGTTTCTCGATCACAATGAATATTTCAGTAACTTCTATAGGCCCAGCTATGGATGGTCTCAGTAGTCTGAATAGGCCCATCCACTATGCTGACCCTGAGGCCTAGTGTAGGCCCTTGGGATTGTGATTAAAGCTGAGCGATCGGGATTGGAAAAGATCGGATCCCGATCGGTGATCGAGCAAATTTCATTATCGGGAGCGGCTGGAAAAGGATTGGAAATCAGATTTTGAAATCTCAATCCTAAAAGTGACTTTTCCCATAGAGAAGCATTGACTAGGGTTGAGCGATCGGGATCGGCTGGAAAATGATCGGAAATCGGATTTTAAAATTGATCCTGAAATCTCAAGATCGGCTCAACCCTAATTGTGATCTGCTCTAACTTGGGGGCAATAAGGTTAAAGCTTAGCACTTGTATTTGTAGAGGGCTGTATAAGGCTAGGTTCACACTACTACTATTGGATGTCCGTTGCTCACATCCGGCACAGTCATAGTTTTTACTTTTCGGGTTGGGCAAGCAGGTCCTTCTCTTCCATTATACAAGTAAACATAAGTGACAGAAGACGGAGTCCATCATGTTGTCTATATTTACAGAGGCTCTTTGGGGCCACCTTACGGCGTCCGGTGCTTTGTCTCCGCCTCCTTGGTGACGTCTGGCTCGCTTTTGTGAAATCATACACCCTGCGGTCACTACTGAGGCCTGTGATTGGGCCTCAGCTGTAACATGGGTCTTGTTTTGTAGGGGTATCCTTATCCTTGGGATAGGACATCAATATATGACCGGTGGTGGTCCGACAACAGGGACCCCCACATTCAGTTGGTTGAAGACATTGCAGTGTTCAAGGGCTTCTACAATGAAAACCAGTAAATATGGTAGGATTTATGCTTGGCATTACAGCTCAGCCCCAATCATAATGTGAAGCATCCTTAAAAGGAGTGTCACCAGACCCCAGCATATCACCCCAGTCCTGCAGATAGATAGGTTACTGTCACCAGACCCAGCATATCACCCCAGTCCTGCAGATAGATAGGTTACTGTCACCAGAACCAGCATATCACCCCAGCCCTGCAGATAGATAGGTTACTGTCACCAGAACCAGCATATCACCCCAGCCCTGCAGATAGATAGGTTACTGTCACCAGAACCAGCATATCACCCCAGCCCTGCAGATAGATAGGTTACTGTCACCAGACCCAGCATATCACCCCAGCCCTGCAGATAGATAGGTTACTGTCACCAGACCCCAGAATAATCCCACCAGCCCTGCAGATAGAGAGGTTAGTGACACCAGAACCAGCATATCACCCCAGCCCTGCAGATAGATAGGTTACAGTCACCAGACCCCAGTATATCACCCCAGCCCTGCAGATAGATAGGTTAGTGTCACCAGAACCAGCATATCACCCCAGCCCTGCAGATACATAGGTTACTGTCACCAGACCCCAGAATAATCCCACCAGCCCTGCAGATAGATAGGTTACTGTCACCAGAACCAGCATATTACTCCAGCCATACAGATAGATAGGTTACTGTCACCAGAACCAGCATATCACCCCAGTCCTGCAGATAGATAGGTTAGTGTCACCAGAACCAGCATATCACCCCTGTCCTGCAGATAGATAGGTTACTGTCACCAGAACCAGCATATCACCCCAGGCCTGCAGATAGATAGGTTACAGTCACCAGACCCCAGTATATCACCCCAGTCCTGCAGATAGATAGGTTACTGTCACCAGGACCAGCATATCACCCCAGCCCTGCAGATACATAGGTTACTGTCACCAGACCCCAGAATAATCCCACCAGCCCTGCAGATAGATAGGTTACTGTCACCAGAACCAGCATATTACTCCAGCCATACAGATAGATAGGTTACTGTCACCAGAACCAGCATATCACCCCAGCCCTGCAGATAGATAGGTTAGTGTCACCAGAACCAGCATATCACCCCAGCCCTGCAGATACATATGTTACTGTCACCAGAACCAGCATATCACCCCAGCCCTGCAGATACATAGGTTACTGTCACCAGAACCAGCATATCACCCCAGCCCTGCAGATAGATAGGTTACTGTCACCAGAACCAGCATATCACCCCAGCCCTGCAGATAGATAGGTTACTGTCACCAGAACCAGCATATCACCCCAGTCCTGCAGATAGATAGGTTACTGTCACCAGAACCAGCATATCACCCCAGTCCTGCAGATAGATAGGTTAGTGTCACCAGAACCAGCATATCACCCCAGCCCTGCAGATACATAGGTTACTGTCACCAGAACCAGCATATCACCCCAGCCCTGCAGATACATAGGTTACTGTCACCAGAACCAGCATATCACCCCAGCCCTGCAGATAGATAGGTTACTGTCACCAGAACCAGCATATCACCCCAGCCCTGCAGATACATAGGTTACTGTCACCAGACCCCAGAATAATCCCACCAGCCCTGCAGATAGAGAGGTTAGTGACACCAGAACCAGCATATCACCCCAGCCCTGCAGATAGATAGGTTACTGTCACCAGAACCAGCATATCACCCCAGCCCTGCAGATAGATAGGTTAGTGTCACCAGAACCAGCATATCACCCCAGTCCTGCAGATAGATAGGTTACTGTCACCAGAACCAGCATATCACCCCAGTCCTGCAGATAGATAGGTTACTGTCACCAGAACCAGCATATCACCCCAGTCCTGTAGATAGATAGGTTAGTGTCACCAGAACCAGCATATCACCCCAGCCCTGCAGATAGATAGGTTAGGGTTACCTGAATCAAACAGTGTTTTCCCTTTATAAATCACCAACTCCATTACCGAGATATCGCTGTTACCATCAATGATTTGCAGCAACAAGGGCGCTGCCGTTGCTCCAAAATGCTCATTTGCATAAACACAAAAACAGCGATATCTCAGCAATGGAGGCAGGGATTCACAAGGGGAAAACACTATATGATTTAGGTGACCCTAACCTATTTATCTGTGCAGCTGGGTTGATATGCTGTGGTCTGGTGACACACTCCCTTTAAGGGTGCTTCATATATATTTATCTGGTGGGCCCAAGGAACCTCAGTCACTCAACGTTGCTATACACAGTGCCACCCAATCCTATTTCTTACAGTAGTAGTCATGAAACAGGAGGCTCAGGATGAAAAAATCTCAATTTAAAGGGATAGTTAGAAAGCAGATTATTCTCAAATTTAATGTAACCTGTTGGAAAATCCTATACATGGCACCATCGTTCTTATTGCAATAGCACACACTCGGCCCTGCTGCTCTGGCAGCTTTAGTGCTGCTACCTCTATACCCCCTATAGCTACCCCCTGTATAGAACATCTGTTATCACTTTGTCACTTGGTTTTCTGTAAAGGCCATGATCCTGATTCACTCGCTTGTCTTCAGTCACATCCTATATGATGAGGCCATGGTGGAGCCGCACAGCGTGGAGTGACATGATCTCGTGTGCAGCGAAAACGTGACGTGGAGCAGAATCACCAATGTGCTATGTATGGAAGTAGTAGTAGTAGTGTGGTAGTAATCCAAGGGCTGTGTGGCCCAATGCAACATGTGTGTGTGTGTGGGGAGGGGGGGCTTCATTTTTTTCATGGAAGGGACATGAGAAGTATTACATAATATAGGACAGTTAATAACATCATACTGTGCCCAAATAATGCCATCAGGTATAATAAGTAACCAAGGGACGCCATAGAGAAAATTTGGAATGGGAATTCACTCCACCATGGCCAAGTAAACTATATGGAAAGCATATGATTATTTCTCTAATGCACATGGAGAAAGTGCACAGTGATGTCACAGTACAGGATAATACACACAGTGATGTCACAGTACAGGATAATACACACAGTGATGTCACAGTACAGGATAATACACACAGTGATGTCACAGTACAGGATAATACACACAGTGATGTCACAGTACAGGATAATACACACAGTGATGTCACAGTACAGAGATAATACACACAGTGATGTCACAGTACAGAGATAATACACACAGTGATGTCACAGTACAGAGATAATACACACAGTGATGTCACAGTACAGGGATAATACACACAGTGATGTCACAGTACAGGGATAATACACACAGTGATGTCACAATACAGAGATAATACACACAGTGATGTCACAGTACAGAGATAATATACACAGTGATGTCACAGTACAGGGATAATACACACAGTGATGTCACAGTACAGAGATAATACACACAGTGATGTCACAGTACAGGGATAATACACACAGTGATGTCACAGTACAGGGATAATACACACAGTGATGTCACAGTACAGGGATAATACACACAGTGATGTCACAGTACAGGATAATACACACAGTGATGTCACAGTACAGAGATAATACACACAGTGATGTCACAGTACAGAGATAATACACACAGTGATGTCACAGTACAGAGATAATACACACAGTGATGTCACAGTACAGGGATAATACACACAGTGATGTCACAGTACAGGGATAATACACACAGTGATGTCACAGTACAGGATAATACACACAGTGATGTCACAGTACAGAGATAATACACACAGTGATGTCACAGTACAGGATAATACACACAGTGATGTCACAGTACAGGGATAATACACACAGTGATGTCACAGTACAGAGATAATACACACAGTGATGTCACAGTACAGGATAATACACACAGTGATGTCACAGTACAGGATAATACACACAGTGATGTCACAGTACAGGGATAATACACACAGTGATGTCACAGTACAGGGATAATACACATAGTGATGTCACAGTACAGGGATAATACACACAGTGATGTCACAGTACAGGATAATATACACAGTGATGTCATAGTACAGGATAATACACACAGTGATGTCACAGTACAGGGATAATACACACAGTGATGTCACAGTACAGGATAATACACACAGTGATGTCACAGTACAGGATAATACACACAGTGATGTCACAGTACAGGATAATATACACAGTGATGTCATAGTACAGGATAATACACACAGTGATGTCACAGTACAGGGATAATACACACAGTGATGTCACAGTACAGGATAATACACACAGTGATGTCACAGTACATAGATAATACACACAGTGATGTCACAGTACAGGATAATACACACAGTGATGTCACAGTACAGAGATAATACACACAGTGATGTCACAGTACAGGATAATACACACAGTGATGTCACAGTACAGGATAATACACACAGTGATGTCACAGTACAGGGATAATACACACAGTGATGTCACAGTACAGGGATAATACACACAGTGATGTCATAGTACAGAGATAATACACACAGTGATGTCACAGTACAGGGATAATACACAGTGATGTCACAGTACAGAGATAATACACACAGTGATGTCACAGTACAGGATAATACACACAGTGATGTCACAGTACAGGATAATACACACAGTGATGTCACAGTACAAAGATAATACACACAGTGATGTCACAGTACAGAGATAATACACACAGTGATGTCACAGTACAGGGATAATACACACAGTGATGTCATAGTATAGAGATAATACACACAGTGATGTCATAGTACAGAGATAATACACACAGTGATGTCATAGTACAGAGATAATACACACAGTGATGTCATAGTACAGAGATAATACACACAGTGATGTCATAGTACAGAGATAATACACACAGTGATGTCATAGTATACAGATACTGTATATAAGAAACTACTTTTTCCCATAGAGCATTGCCTCTAACATTAGCTGTACCAGATGGATCTCCTCCAGGGGAATCAGTATCTCAAGAGCTCAAGAAATGAAAGAGCAGAATGGTGTTCCTAGAAAACGCCATCAGTTCTGGAGTTCCCCTTTAAGGCATTCCCCTCCAGGACACTACTAGGGTTGCTTCTGTAATATGTTTCATAGTGTTTCGCTCACAGGCGCTCCGGAGGGAAGGAGGTGGTTAATAGTGCATGAAGCTGCACCTGGCTGTTGGGGACTTGGGACGCCTTCAGCGAGGACTTCACTGAGCGATGACTATTTATGAGCAATGTGTTGTACTTGGGATCTTTACTCTCAGCCTGAACGCTCAGCACCAGCTCCAGGAGATCAATCATCGCACCACACCAATATTGTCACACTCCGCTGTGCTCATAGCCATAGATATTACCGTAAAATTACAGAAAAATAATACGTCTGCTAAATACGGGGTAAAGGCCTGTATAGGGAAGAAATGGTTAAAGGGGGTCTTGGTTGCAGAGCATCCAGGGGGTGATAGAGACGCTACTTATAAGGTGGGGCAGTGGTCTCTCCAGACTCGTCTCTATTGGTCTCTGCAAATGCGCAGGATGGTTGGTGCATGCGCATGTGCCAGGAGCAGTCATCATTAGGTAAAATTGTTATTCGGTTCCCAATAATACCACTATATAGTGCTCAGGTAGTATGCAACAGCCACACCGAGACCACATAATACTGACATATAATACCCACTTATTACTCAAATTCAACTTCCAATAATAACACCGTATAGTACCCAAATGATATGCAGTCGTCATACAGAGAGCACATAAGACTTCCATATAGTACCCACATAATAATACAATTCAGTTTCCAATAATACCACCAAACTGCTCCCAAATAATATGCACTAGCCAAAATGGAGTACATACAGTAAAACTGTCATATAGTGCCCACATAATACTGCAATCCAATTCCTAATAATTCTGCCATGTAGTCCCCAAATACTATAAAGTAGACTCGTAGAGAGCACATAATCTTGCCGTAGAGTAACCACAAAATACTGCAACCCACTTCCAATTCGCTTCCCAATAATACCAACATATAGTGCCCACATAATACTGCAATCCAATTCCTAATAATTCTGCCATGTAGTCCCCAAATACTATAAAGTAGACTCGTAGAAAGCACATAATCTTGCCGTAGAGTAACCACATAATACTGCAACCCACTTCCAATTCGCTTCCCAATAATACCAACATATAGTACCCACATAATACTGCAATCCAATTCCTAATAATTCTGCCATGTAGTCCCCAAATACTATAAGGTAGACTCGCAGAGAGCACATAATATTGCCGTAGAGTAACCACAAAATACTGCAACCCACTTCCAATTCACTTCCCAATAATACCAACATAGTGCCCAAATAATATGCAGTACCCAAAAAGGAGCACATACTATTGCCATATAGCATCCAAATAAAACTATAAATTGCTAAATAATACCGCTATACACTACTTAATACAGATGACAGATGGCACGCTACATTAATAGTATAGCACGCCGCCTGTAACATAGCGCATGGCAGTATTATTTTTGGAACTGAAATGCAGTGTTATATGTGTACTATATGGCAGTATTATGCGCTGTATAGTATGGTATATCTGTAGTATTAGGTGGTGATAACAGGGAACAATAGATGATGTGAATTTGGTCATTCTGTCCTCCCCCGATCCTTGCCTGCTTAGAATGCACTGACTATGAAGACGCTTAGTCTCTTATGACCTACTTCATTATTTTTGATTATGTCTGTGTTTTGCGGTAGTAATACTGCTGATGCCACTTACAGCTAAATACGACCTCTTTAGACCATTGAAATATAATATGCACATATTTTGCACACTCATCACCTTGGGCCGTGTAATGTGGATTCACTTACTTCTGCCACGCCGGCGCACATTGCTCTAAATGACCGCGGCTTACGTTGCACATCCAGGCAGCTCCAAGGAACAAGTCATGTTTGGCCTGTTGAGTCTAAAGTAATGGGCCACTTATAGTACGATGTACCTATTCGTATGCAGGGAATTATGACCCTATTTACTTACGTTTCCTGTAAAGTAAGGCAGCTGCCTGGCATTGAGCAGACGGTGAAGTCACCGGGGTATTGTCCATTTTTTTTCTGGACCCAGAGACGAAGAAAGTATAGGAAATTTTTTAAAAAGTTTTCTTCGAAAAATAGATCGGGCACGTGACCTGAGAGACATGAGAATGAGGCCTGAGGCGTGAGGATAAGGCCTGACTGAAAATGTTTTTTGTTCGGAATGAAGACAACGGACTTGGAGTTACAAGGAACTTACAGAAGACGAATAGCTAGCTGGTTACGTTACACTCCCTCAGAAGTCTCTAGACTTGTCAGTTACACAACTTTGCAGAGGCCTAGTTCTTGGTGGTTTTACTCTTTGTAGAGGCTTAGTTCTCAGCGCTCTTACTTATTATATAGCCACATTTTTTGGTAGTCTTAATCTTTGTATAGGCGTAGTTTTTGGTGGTCTTACCCTTTGTAGAGATGCAGTTGGTGGTGGTCTTACTCTTTATAGAGGAACAGTTGTTGGTGGTCTTACTTTTTGTAGAGGCTCAGGCCTTGGCGGTATTACTCTTTATATAGGCACAGTTCTTGGTGGTCTAACTCTTTCTAGAGGCACAATTCGTGGTCACCTCACTCTTTGTAGAAGCACAGTTCTTGGTAGTCTTAATCTTTATCGAGGCACCATTCTAGGTGGTCTTACTCTTTGTAGAGGCTCAGTTCTTGGCAGGCTTGCTCTTTATGTAGGCACAGCTCTTGGTGGTCTTACTCTTTGTAGAGGTACAGCTTTTGGTGGTCTTACTCTTTGTAGAAGCACAGCTCTTGGTGGTCTTACTCTTTGTGGAGGCACACCTCTTGATGGTCTTACTCTTTGTAGAGGTACACCTCTTTGTGGTCTTACTCTTTGTAGAATCACAGTTCTTTGTGGTCATACTCTTTGTAGTGGCTTTGTTGTTGTTGGTCTTACTCTTTGTAGAGGCTTAGTTCTTGGCGGTATTACTCTTTATATAGGCACAGTTCTTGGTGGTCTAACTCTGTAGTGACACAATTCGTGGTCATCTTACTCTTTGTAGAAGCACAGTTCTTGGCGGTCTTGGTCTTTGTAGAGGCTCAGTTCTTGGCGCGGTCTTGCTCTTTATATAGGCACAGTTCTTAGTGGTCTTACTCTTTGTAGAGGTACAGCTCTTTGTAGAGGCACAGTTCTTTGTGGTCTTACTCTTTGTAGAGGCTTAGTTCTTGACGGTATTACTCTTTATATAGGCACAGTTCTTGGTGGTCTAACTCTTTGTAGAGGCACAATTCGTGGTCATCTTACTCTTTGAAGAAGCACAGTTCTTGGTTGTCTTACTCTTTGTGGAGGCACACCTCTTGATGGTCTTACTATTTGTAGAAGCACAGTTCTTTATGGTCATACACTTTGTAGAAGCTTAGTTCTTGGTGGTCTTACATTTTACAAGAGCAAAAATGCTGGATTACATTTGGTCCACGTATCAGAGAAATATGACCGCTTGTGCAATGACTGTGGCCTATCATCTGCAGCCTTTGAGTCAGGGGCCTTGTGATTGTGAACATAAAATCTGCTCAAAGGCCCCATTTAACCCAGTTCAAAAGTTTTTTTTTTTTTTAGAAAAGGTCCCAAGAAGATCTTTCCCCAGGCCTCAAATAACTCTCCTTTTGCCCCTGCCTATTCACTAAATCACATTGTCAGCACTTTACTGTCAAGACATGCTGGGAATATTACATTTACAACAGTTGGAGAACCACATGTCTGAAAACCACTGCCCTAGATGAGCCAAAAAATTTGCAGCAAAACAAAAATTTGCATTTTTTTTTAAAAAAAGAAAACTTTATTAACCTTGTTCTTCCGTCACAAGCCACTCTCATTGCACAAAAACCACACTGCATCAAACAAATCTTTTTTTCTTATCCGCATCCTGCCGTACAAAAACCACGGTCACGTTACGAATTCAATGGAGGGACGTGCGGTATTATTCTATCAATGGTCATACGTTCGAATCCTTGACTTCAATGAACGGGAGAGCGTAGGTGTGTCATGAAAGAACCATCTCGGCTCAATGTATTCCCACAGGAAGCCATCGCTAACAAGGCGCCCTGTTACATATTTAACAACCAATTTAATATTTTTGCAAAAAGTAAGTGAACCCTCTCCTTAGGGAAGTTTTACTACAAAAAGAGGATCCCAATATTCAGTCTTTAGTTCCTCAATGTCTGGCAGCTTTGTGGAAAATGTCCTTTAATGAACTTCTCTAACAGCTTGCAGCTTAGCAACACGTATTATTACATTGCAGATCAGGAGAAACCGTTTGCAGATGGAGTTACACATAGTAATTTATTCACCCTACTTTTTTTTTAACCCCTCTTTTCCGTCCCGTCCCCCCCCCTTTCTCGGCAGACTATACTCGTAACTTGTATCTGAAGAGTAAGAGTCTGGTTCTGGGATAAACGACTGACTTCCCAAAGTATATGGAATAAAAGTGTCTTAAAGGGAATGTCCGTATCATGTCTGAATAGGGCTTAAGTCATTTCTGACCATATCATAATAGTGGTTTGAGCCTTGTTTTTTTGATGCAATGCACCAAATCTGTTGCATAAACATAAAGGGAGATAAGACAAGATGGACTACCTGTGGTCACCACTAGTGGGAGCTCAAGAACTTCCTGCCTACTGTTTATACATTGAACTCTATAATAAACAGTATGCAGTAAACTCATAAGCTCCCTCTAGTGGTGGCTGCAGGCAGAGAGAATTTTATCAATGAACTCTATGTCCATGTGCCAGTATTTTTGTGGTTTCAAGATATTAAAAGTGTTTTGCTATTATAGAGACAAGATAGGAGATAAATGGGACCCCCAGATATCAAGAGAATGGGGGCCCAAAAGTCCTCCCTATGAAGGAAGCGGTTGCAAATTCGCTTCTATAGAGCTTCTAGATATTGCGATTTCGGAAGCTCCATAGAAGTGATTCGATGACTTTGAAACAGGGAGATTTGGGACGTTAATCCCATAAGGACCGGTGGATGTTTTAGTGTGCTAAATTGACCTGACAGGTTCCTTTAAAGTTGATGATGTTTTCTTCTGTATTCAGGCCTAAAGCTGTGCATTGTGGGAGGTGCATTATGGGAATTACATTGTGGGAGGTGCATTATGGGAATTACATTGTGGGAGGTGCATTATGGGAATTACATTGTGGGAGGTGCATTGTAGGAGGTGCATTGTGGGAAGTGCATTGTGGGAGTTGCATTATGGGAGTTACATTGTGGGAGGTGTGTTGTGGGAAGTGCATTATAGGAGGTGCATTGTAGGAGGTGCATTATGGGAGTTACATTGTGGGAGGTGCATTGTGGGAAGTGCATTGTGGGAGGTGTATTATGGGAGTTACATTGTGGGAGGTGCATTGTAGGAGGTGCATTGTGGGAGGTGCATTGTAGGAGGTGCATTGTGGGAGGTGCATTGTAGGAGGTGCATTGCGGGAGGTGCATTGCAGGAGTTGCATTGTAGGAGGTGCATTGTGGGAGGTGCATTGCGGGAGTTGCATTGTAGGAGGTGCATTGTAGGAGGTGCATTGTGGGAAATGCATTGCGGGAGTTGCATTGTAGGAGGTGCATTGTGGGAGGTGCATTGCGGGAGTTGCATTGTAGGAGGTGCATTGTTGGCGGTGGATTGTGGGAGTTGCATTGTGGGAGATCCACTTGTAGATACATAGTTGCTACGTTGTCACATGACCTTATAGATGCAGCTAAACAGAAAAAAACCTTTAACTTTTGTATTTTTACTTTGGATGTGAATGGAGGAGAACGGAAACTCTAGGCCTAAGTCAGTTCATCAATGTATCATAGTCACAATGGCTCTTGGTCGGGTTGTAGTGATCCATGCAGTGTCCCCTCTAACACTACTATTCCAGGTCTAGGTACAGCAGAGTTGAGTTTGTCAGTAGGCACATTCTGGTTATGTTTGGGACATGTGTTATGCATTATGTGAACCCGTGACTGATAAAAAGAGCTAAGTGACAAGTCGGCTCTGCTACCTCTGCGCCTCGTCGCTGTGTTCACTAATAGACCGGTTGACAACAGTGATATTTGTACAGGTTCAGTATACAGATGTGGAATAGTTGTGGGGATGTGCGGTGTGTCTGCTCCGCGCCAGGAGATGGCAGGGTTGATCCAGCATTGCAGGCGTTGTATATATTGCTTATCGGGGCCGAGCTGTAAGTCTTAACCACTCTGCTTACTCCGCGCTCACGTTCGCTCCAGCCTGGGATAAATACTACAATATGGTTCGCAGCACAATAGACTTTTATTTCCTTCTAAATATCAAGTTTTAGAGCCGTCATAAAGCCTCCAGGTAGTTCTAACATTTCTTAGTATTTTAAACATGTTGTTTCTTCAAGCATAGACAGGGATGAAGCAGAGCTGAGCTGGCAGACACGGCCGTATCTGCTCCCTGCTACTCCATATAATGGACATATAAACAAGCCTGGTGTATACGTATTCATAACAAATTGTGCCAAGGACAAACTCAGCTCTGCTATATCTATCCAGGCAAACAAGCAAAAATTCTGCAGCAGTCTGTAGGGGGTGCTAAAAAACATAAGCATTAAAAATATGCTTTCAAATTATACCGCTATTCAAGGTCCAAAATGATACCGCCTTACAATGCCCATATAACAATGCTATGGCATGTCCATACAATACTACCACATAAGTACTCAAATATCAGCGCCATAATATGTCCTTATATAGAATGTCAAGACATAGTGCGCTAACAACAGGGCCATAATATGTCCATACATACAATAGTACCATATAATTGCTCAAATAACAAAACCATAACATGTCCATAGATAGAATGGTACCATATTGTGCTCAAATAACAGCGCTATAACATGTCTATACATATAATGGTGCCATATTGTGCTCAAATAACAGCGCCATAACATGTCTATAAATATAATGGTAGCATATAGTGTTTTAATAACAGCGCCATAACATGTCTATACATATAATGGTACCATATAGTGTTTTAATAACAGCGCCATAACATGTCTATACATATAATGGTACCATATAGTGTTTTAATAACAGCGTCATAACATGTCTATACATATAATGGTACCATATAGTGTTTTAATAACAGCGCCATAACATGTCTATACATATAATGGTACCATATAGTGTTTTAATAACAGCGCCATAACATGTCTATACATATAATGGTACCATATAGTGTTTTAATAACAGCGCCATAACATGTCTATACATATAATGGTACCATATAGTGTTTTAATAACAGCGCCATAACATGTCTATACATATAATGGTACCATATAGTGTTTTAATAACAGCGCCATAACATGTCTATACATATAATGGTGCCATGTAGTGTTTTAATAACAGCGCTATAACATGTCTATACATATAATGGTACCACATAGTGTTTTAATAACAGCGCCATAACATGTCTATACATATAATGGTACCATATAGTGTTTTAATAGCATGTCTATACATATAATGGTACCATATAGTGTTTTAATAACAGTGCTATAACCTGTCTATACATATAATGGTACCACATAGTGCTCTAACAGCTGCTCCATCACTGTCATACAGCTGGCAGTTTCCAAACATAGTGTAGCGTAGTGATGTAATAATACTGCATACAATGCCATCATTAGATCGCCAAATTAATATAGTATAGTATAACGGTCAAAATGTGGCCTCATATAGTCCCTAAATATAATAATACCATACCCTACACATGACAGCAAAGTATGACCATATAATACCAAAACCAGTAATAGTCAGTGTCCAAAATTACTGTTACTCCATGCTCAAATAACATGGCTATAACGTATAAATATAGGTACCATAATGGGCACCCAAATAGTGCACAAATAACACTACCATGAGCACCACAGCAGAGCCCAGATAACACTATTGTGCATCCTCTTGCCTAAATAATAGAACTACAGTGACTATATAATAGTCTCATATAGTGCTTAAATAATACCGCCATACAGTCCCAAAGAACACTCACCCAAGTCCTTACTACAGTGCCCAAATAATGCTAGTCAGATAAGAGTTCTCAGGCCTTAGATTCTGCAGTCTGTTGCTGTAGTCAGACCTGGCTTTGGGTGGTGAATGTCCCCTGATTTGCTGCAGTTGCCCTTTTTGCCTCACCACAATCTGCCCTACCTGTATGTGTATGAGGCGGTAGACTTTCTGGTGTGATGTTGAGCTGCTCGGGATTCACTTACTCATCTCAGAGAGAAATGACTGGAGATGAATCCCCCGAGGACCCGAGTAATAGTAAGAACGTGTAATTGTATTATATAAAACGTAGCGTAAATGAGGAATATTTCATGACAGCGCAGAGAAGAACCCGCCATATAGTGCACAGAGAATCCGAGAGGACACTGCATGACAAATACATCTGATCTATCTATCTATCTATCTATCTATCTATCTATCAATCTATCTATTATCTATCTATCTATCTATCTATCTATCTATCATCTATCTATCTATCTATCTATCTATCTCCTATCTATCTATCTCCTATCTATCTATCTATCTATCTATCTATCTATCTATCTATCTATCTATCTCCTATCTATCTATCTATCTATCTATCTATCTATCTATCTATCATCTATCTATCTATCTATCTATCTATCTATCTATCTATCTATCATCTATCTATCTCCTATCTATCTATCTATCTATCTATCTATCTATCATCTATCTATCTATCTATCTATCTATCTATCTATCTATCTATCTTCCTATCTATCTATCTATCTATCTATCTATCTATCTATCTCCTATCTATATTTCTGTCTATTTCTAGTATAACATTACATAGTATATAATTACAATCTACTTCATGCCACCATTTTATTATTTTATCTATGACTTTCCGTGACTCCCTTCCTGTTATCCTGGACTTTGTGAAGCTTGTTTGGCTTGTTACAACTCATTGCTTTGTGTGGAAAAAGATGGATGCCAGAGGATATTGTCAGGGGGGCTGTCGTGTCCTATCCCCTTTCTCTTTGATCCGTCCCACTTCAGATTGTAATTGGGGGAGAGTCAGAAAAAGGAACAGCTGGCTGCTAATACAAATGGTCTAAAGGAGGGGCCGGCAAACATTCTGGCAGATGGACCCGGGTTCCCAATTATCTACAGAAAGCAAGAAAAACCACCATAAGTTGGGCCTAACTGTGCCGGATAAAACTTGTGACTGATTTACAAGGTAGTTTGGAGTTTCAGATGTAGCAGAGCTGAGTTTGTCATTTAGCCCAACTCACTTACATTATTAGGTTAGTTCTATGTAAATAGACTGATTCATTTTACCTGCGCTGGTACAGTGTAACAAAATATTGGGGCAGAATCATGTTCCCATTCACTGACAAAACAAAGACAACTGAAATCCACATACAGTCAAAAAGTTGCAGAACTTCTCATTATGTATTGGATTTATGGTGATGAAATGGTTCCTCACAAATTCGGGTCTGCTATGTACAGTGTCAGACTGGCCCACCAGAGGACCACAGTCTCCAACACAGTCATCGTTCAGCAGAAGACCCAAATTTGAAGGGTACTACCGCCTGTTTCCTAGGAATTTCTTGAGTTTGGCCTCCAGAATCTATTTGTCTGGTGGGCCCAAAGATCCTCAGATTGATATTTTAACTCGCTCTTCTGCTTCGTGTCCTTCTCCCCCGAGCCTAATGTTGGGCCACACCATGGTCCTTTATATAAATTGGCTTCCTTAAGCTTCCTTCCTTTGGGCTGTTTTTGGTGTTTAGGGTATTTAGTTTTGGTGGGGCCAGATCATAGTTTGGATCAACTAAAGTTCTTGTGTATCCAGTCTAAGATTTCGAGATGTTGTCCATGTAAGATGGACCAGCTGGAGATACAATTAAACGTATGGTAATGAGGGTTTACTGTTCTGGATATTTGGCAGAATCTTTTAAGAGGACCTCAATCTTTTAGGTGTTCCTTATCATCTCAAGGATGTCCCAACAGGTCACAAGGACAACTCATTAACTCTGACAACGAATGACCATGACCTAACATTGCAAATCGATGGTCAGCTTATGTGAACAGATCATTTTAGATCGTTGTCAAAGTAAAAAATTACATGGTTAGGTCAGTAAGTAGAGATCATCAAAATGAAGAACCAAAACACATGATTTTGAGAGTCTTCCGACTACACCAATCCATACTACCTTCATGATGTCGTACATTCTTCCATAAATTCTTCCAAAGCCCACAAAATCATTAGAGACCACTAGATTATTTTTGAAAAACTCAAGGAGAAAACCTTTTGAAGAAACTACCTGTAGTACCTTCAGGGTGAGATGGTTTTGTCCACCAATGTTGGTCTTCCTGGAGTTGGGTCAAGTAGCATACCAGAAGTGGTGGTTTGTTCGAGTCACCAGTGTATATGACTACCTATTCTTGGTGGGTTCCAAAAACACTCAACCGAGAGCAGATCTGTTAGCATGGCCCAGGAACTTGAAGACACCCATGAAGTGTAGGCCTCAAAAGGTAAGATAAACTTTAATAACCTAAGGGAACATTTAGGTTTTTTAAATCTAAATATAACCGAGCCGACTCATCCTAGTTGAATATTTTCTGAGATGGCTTACGCGCTTTTTTCCACTGCCGGAATGAATTGATTCTGTGTTCTCTCCGGGGAGAGCTATAGTAACATAGGATGTGTTTCCATTCATTCTAAGTGTTACATAAAACTGCCTTCAAGAGCACTTTTTTTTTTCGAAGGCATTGTGTAGGAAGCTCGATCATGGCAGTATCTGGTCTGAGGGAGTAAATATTTCTCAGAAGTTTCTAATTATTACTGTACAGAATGAAGACACTGGAGGTTTGCTTAGATAAGAGGCTCTCACCATGAGTTCAACTGTGTTACTAGAGTAACGTGAAGGAGTTCTCGGAGTTCTCGGAGTTGGTCTCTCACATGTTGATCGTAAAGAGTCTTTCCTTCTTCTTGCCAACCCCACATGCTCAATTGATATCTCCTTCCTTAAACCATTCCAATTTTTTGCTTCTATTACCATCTTCTTTTAGTTTAAAAGAGATTCTGAAAAAAAAGAAGATCTCTAGATGTCCTTAGAAGGTCCAAAACATCACACATAACCTCTGCTTGTTAGTAGAGTCAAGAGACAACCTTTTGGTATCTACCGCCTCTTATCTAGACCACAAGTATACCTTATAATCTATATCTATGTAGTCTTTGAGAAAACTGGAACCATAGTGGGTGCCCATTTTGCCCAAGATGAGTCCCATTTGGCCTAAACAGGTTGTCACCTACTAGGCTAGGAGACACTTGAGTTTAGCTCTTGGTCAAATGGCATTCTCATCCTGGATCTAATCCGATTCCCTGAATATTTTTCCATAAATGGATCATGATTAAATTCTGGTATTAATACAAATTTGATGAAATTAGAAGAATTTTCAAAAATAAACCAAAAAAACTCATCTAGGATGGTGGGCAGGTGCATACATAGAGTTGTGAGAGTCCATAAGAAGAGTCAAGATGGATGTAGTTCATATCGCGCCCTATTTCTGATACAGTAGAGTCCCACTCTTGACCCCTTTCCTTGTAGGGAAAAGGTCAACTTACCCCTTACTTGTATGTTACTTATGGTGGTGCTTTTAGTAATAAAAGAGACCCCTATAGGTTAAGACCACCCAATGGAAAGAATTTTTCGTTGGTTTGGTGCCCAAAAGAGCCCTGGTATGTTCCATTTAAGTGGTGGGCAAACCTCTCCATAGGTCCAGAGACCTCCATGCTTCATCCTGCACTTGACTGGGTAGATGAAGAACAGCTGTCCAAACAAGTCCTGGCTATGTATGAGCACCAAGCTCTTGGGGTGGTATTGCTTTCTCCTTGAAGAGATCCAGATGTTCTTCGAGATCTTATAGGCAATGCCAACTGGTTAAATATTGTTTGACCCCTTGATATAACTAGAGATTTTAGACAAGTCTCCACCATTTGTAGACAATTTTGTTTTGGAGTTTTGTCCCTCATCGGTATGGGCACTGGTTGACTAGGTGAGAGGCCTTTGTCGAGGTTCTCAAGGGTACTGTTTCCATAATAAATAAAGAGTTAATAGCATCATTTTTGAAAGCTACTGAGGCCATAACTCATCGGAATAGAAGTCGTATGGTGCTGATGTGAGGAGCATCTCAAAGAGATAGAAATCAGACAGATTAAAGAGTGTAGGGTCTTTTGTCATCTGCGTCAGGCCACTGTTTTCTATAATCATTGACATCTTGTGAAAACAATAGCAGTGACTGGTGTTGTGCAGCTCCGTAATGAAGGCACTCGATAAAAAGAGGACAATATTGATTTGCAGGTTTTTGTTGAGATGTAGTTACAGTAACATCCAGATCTTTCTTCCTGGACTTTAATGGAAAAACAAGCCCAAGAAATTCAAGGTATTGCATGGTCAATAGCAATTAAAGGAGATCTCCAACTATAGGTCTAAGCCACAAATTATAGAGATTTTGAAGACTTCAAAATGGAGGAAGCAGCGCCGCACCTTCCATGAGGTGACCTGAAGCGACTGCTTCAGGCGGCGCTATGCCAGGGCCCCGGGGAGGGCGGCATTTTTGCTTACCTATGCCAGTCCAGTACAAGCTGTCCTGGACTGGCTTACGCTGGGTTCACACCTGCGTTCAGGGTCTCCGTACTATGGTTTCCGTCTTCTGCATGGCAGAAGACGGAAACCATAGACCGGGTCCGGCCGTGCGCGGCGGTGAGCGTTTTAGGCTCTCCGCCGCGAAACCGGATTTTTTTATCCGGACACAGAGTAGTACATGTCCGACTCTGTGTCCGGATTATAAAACCCGGTTTCGCGGCGGAGAGCGCAAAACGCTCACTGCCGCGCACGGCCGGACAGCTTTCTCACCCATTCAAATGAATGGGTGAGAAAGTCTCCTGCAGGCTTCCGTCTCCTGCATCTGTTTTATGCAGGAAACGGAAACCTGCAATAAGGACCCTACAACGCAGATGTGAACGAGCCCTAAGTGTCACCGTCACTGAGCAGTGGATTGGGGAGGCCCTGTGGACGCAGTGCTGCTCCAGCGGCCTCCCCTCACGCTCAGGCAGAGAGCAGGTCCTCTCCCTGCCTGCTCTCTGCCTGCTAACGCCGCTCTGCCATGCCCCCTCCGCTCTGCCGCCTCCCGGGGAGGGGGGGGGGGAGGGCGGCTTTCTGTCGTCCGCCTCGGGCGGCAGAAAAGGTAGGTTCACCCCTGGGAGGAAGCCATGGTGCTCTGCAAAAGTTTTAGACAGGTGTGAAGAAAATTGCTTCAATGTAAGAATGTGTTCAGAAATAGAAGAAAATCTAATCGATATTTGGTGTGATCTTTGCGCTTTGGAGGAAGAGTCCTGGAAGTGATAATCCGGCCCCCGCTGATATAGTCCAACATCTATATAGATATCCATATCCATATAGATCTCAACATCATCCAGTCTGTCTGGGATGACATGAGGAGACAGAAGTATTGGAGCAAGCCTATGTCCACAGAAGATCTGTGCTTAGTTCTCCAAAATGGCAGCGGAAACAACCTCACTGCCCAGTTCTGCCAAAAACTGTCTGCAAGTAAAGGGCAAAGGTCAAACCAAATATTGATAGGATTTACATTTTCATTCACTGCATTTTGTTAATTGACAAAAATAAACTATTAACGCTTCTATTTCTGAAATCCTTCCTACTATGGATCATTTTATACACACCTACCTAAAAATTTTGCACAGTACTGTACTTTACCATAATCATACCTCAACCTTGACACATCTCAGCCTACTGTATCTTAGCATCGCCTTCCAATTTCTTGTATACTCTTTATCACCTTTTCATGATGTCTTCGTATGCCCGCATTCTCCACCAAATTGCGAACACCAATTCACTCATGATAATTTTGGGAATTCACTTCCCTAATTCTATGGCATAAAAATTTGTTTATCACAACTCATCGTTAATGAAAGTTTTGTGCATTCAGTTAAGTTGACCATACCTTTCAGATGACCCTTGGGCACTGCCTAAAAACATTGGACATGTTGTAATCCAACAAACCTAATAGTCCGTGACACCCATATGCGTTATGTATTCGATGGTCCTACTGAAATCTAATGTCTATGGTCTCCTCAACAGTGCAACAACATCACATTGAAGACCATGGAAAAAATCTAGTCCCTGGAAAATTTTGCCATACAATTTGTGTCATGGGCTGCTCTTGTTCTGGGCATAAAGTGCACCTTACCTTGTGTCCTTGGAGAGAACCAGATTCATCCTGAAGTTGCTAAACGTTCTAGGTTCCCAACCCCAACCCCGAAACATATGGGGTTCGCCACCCACAAACCATATCTTTAGACCCCAGAGTATAATTAGTAGAGGTTGAGGGGAGGTTTCAAAACATAACATACACTTCTACTCACCTCTTCTGGACAACCTTGAGGTGTTCACTGCTCCCTCAGGGTCTTCTTCCAGATTCTTGGATGACATCATTGGGACCACTCAGGCTTGTGGCTTGGGCCTTGGTGGTCCCATGGAGTTTACCGATGTCAGGATTCTTTAACCCAAGCTGTAAAGATGGACGAACCTCACAAATATTCACAAAATGAGGGTTTTTTTTGGAAATTAGGCAATTTTGAGTTGAAATTTCTTTGCTGCCCGTAGAACAGATTGTCTCCTCGGTGCCACGTGGCAGATAGGAATTGGCAGCTGCTCCGAGCGTTCATTCCAGTACCATGTCAAATGCATTACAATGTATAATGAGGACAATTTTTAATATGAAATCACAAAAAGACCAATATTTTAACTAATTTCATAATTTCCGACTTCTTAAATTTTATTTGCTTATTTTTTAAAAAATTTCCACCAATTTCTTCTTTTTCTGACTGTTTTATACAACAAGGCCGTAATTGCTTCCTGTATGTTTACAATGGGGGAATCTCAATATTGAAGGTTCTTTATTACACCAATTTACCGGAGCACTCCAAACGGTTAACTGGGCGACACTGGCGAAGGTCTGGCCTACGTGACCATTGTGTGTCTGTGCGTTACCTGCTTTGTGTTGGATTGTTTTGTGTTCGGATGATTATTTGCTCCCACAAGCAAAAGACTGTTTGATCGCTTACATATACATCTCAAGTGCCCATTTATAACCAGATAAAACCCATCAATTCTGCCTGAGCGGCGGGCGCACTACATCCAGAAGAATATTAATGGCTACATAAAAGACCTGCTTGAAGGATTTCATTAAAACTGGCGATGGACCTTAGATTTTAATCGGTGGATCCTTCCAATTCTGATCCATCAACATGCTAGCATCTATGGGAATCCAGATAGTCCTTTGAAGTTTACAGTTTGCCTCAACTTAAAGGGGACCCTCCACCACCTCCAGCTCTTTGCAACCTTCAATAGTTGCCGCTCCACTAATTCCGGTACAGTTGGAATTTTTTCTCTAGCCTCCACCATTCCCTAGTAGTCAGTGCTTTTACGTCCAACAACCGATATGCTAACTAAGCTGTCTACTGTCAGGTGGGTGGTCCTGAGCCTCCTCAAACAGCTGATCGGTGGGGGTCCCAGGTGTCAGACCTCTATTGATCACATATATTAAGGATTGAGCCTCTTCAAACTGCTGATCGGTGGGGGTCTCATCTGTTAGATCTCTAGTGATCACATATACTAAAGACTGAGCCTCTTCAAAGAGCTGATCGGTGGGGGTCCTAGGTGTCAGACCTCTAGTGATCACATATATTAAGGATTGAGCCTCTTCAAACCGCTGATCAGTGGGGGTCCCAGCTGTCAGACCTTTAGTGATCATATATACTAAAGACTGAGCCTCTTCAAAGAGCTGATCGGTGGGGGTCCTAGG
Source organism: Leptodactylus fuscus (assembly GCF_031893055.1). NCBI lineage: Eukaryota > Metazoa > Chordata > Amphibia > Anura > Leptodactylidae > Leptodactylus > Leptodactylus fuscus. The sequence goes on along the minus strand of NC_134269.1, from coordinate 208,960,374 downwards.
TGTCAGACCTCTAGTGATCACATATACTAAGGATTGAGCCTCTTCAAACCGCTGATCAGTGGGGGTCCCAGCTGTCAGACCTTTAGTGATCACATATACTAAGGACTGAGCCTATTCAAAGAGCTGATCGGTGGGGGTCCTAGGTGTCATACCTCTAGTGATCACATATACTAAGGATTGAGCCTCTTCAAACCGCTGATCAGTGGGGGTCCCTGCTGTCAGACCTTTAGTGATCACATATACTAAGGACTGAGCCTATTCAAAGAGCTGATCGGTGGGGGTCCCATCTGTTAGATCTCTAGTGATCACATATACTAAGGATTGAGCCTCTTCAAACCGCTGATCAGTGGGGGTCCCAGCTGTCAGACCTTTAGTGATCACATATACTAAGGACAGATTCTCTTCAAAGAACTGATCGGTGGGGGTCCCAGCTGTTAGATCTCTAGTGATCACATATACTAAGGAATGAGCCTCTTCAAGCCGCTGATCAGTGGGGGTACCAGATATTAGACCTCTATTGTTCAAACAGCTGATCGGTGGGGGTCCCAGCTGTCAGAACTCTAGTAATCACATATACTAGGGATTGAGCCTCTTCAAACAGTTGATCGGTAGGGATTCCAGGTGTCTGACCCCTAATGATAGGTCACTAGTATGCAAGTTTTAAAAAATTCCTTTAAGAAGAGGGGCGTGCATGTGTATGTGGGTTATTGAAGGTATATGGCTACCTTTAGAGTTTTCTAATCTATTGTATTCTTCAGCTCCTTCAGCTTCTCTTGTTTAGGGGATTGGCCAACAGCCCTTGGAGAAGGTTCTACAGAATTGAAAAAACGTGACTGCTTTCTTCCAGAAACAGCGCCACATCTGTCCATAGGTTTCGGCTGGTATTGCAACTCAGCTCCATTTAAGTAAATAGCACTGAGCTGCAATACCATCTGTGGACAGATGAGGCGCTGTAGCTATGTGTAGTGAATCCTGGACAACCTCTTTAACATCTATGGCCATTTACTGTCTAAGACTATAGGTAAAGTGAGAAATTGACAAGGCCTGGGAAGATATTTTAGGGTAGTTTTGAGGGTCTATGTTGCAATGACGAGATATATAAGTGAGGGGGATCCATAAGGGTGAAAATGGGGTCAATCTGGGTTAACATTCCTAACAATTTTTGAGAGTCGGTCCACCTGTATTGAGGTCAGGGTCTTACTTTGCTGTGAATCACTCTAGTCTCGTCACCATTTTAATGGGGGTAAGGTCCTCCTCAGGTATGGGGGGTCCATGGGTCCTGCAACCTCAGTACAGAAGGAAATTGGACTTGAGTTATGAGGATTGAATGGGGGCGCTAGGACTTCCTTTCCGGAAGGTTCTTGAGAGGATCCTCATTTTGTAATCTTTCCTTGTCCGCTATCAATATTACCATATAGTGATGTATCGTTGCATATGGATGTATATAGGAAGTGTAAGGACCGTACCGTATATACTGTATATACAACAGTACAATATTATATATAGAGAGAGACGTATACTAAGAGCTCTTCTAGCTTTTCTATGTTTTCTATGTTTGTAGTCATTTCTCACAATTCCTGAATTACAAGTCAGAGCCTGGAAAGTCTTTGGTCATCGGCGGTGTAATCAGGCGCGCTGCCCCCTGCTGTTGTGTACAATGTGCCCTGTGATGGGTAATGATAAAAAATACAACTCATCACATGTAAAAAAAAAAATATAAGAGTCGAAAAATCTCGCCTTTATAAGTTGCCCATTGAGACTAGAATATCATCGACTCATTTGTACATTGTATGATCATTAATTTGAATTATTTATCATCTTATAATGAGGTTAACAAAGCACAGACAGGGACAAAAAGTTTGTATTTCAGCTAAAAAATACCTAGAAAAATATAAATATATAAATCCAATAAACTAATAATAATAATAATAATAAAATAATAATAATAATAATAATAATAATAATAATAATAATAATAAAATATTTTTAAATAAATTGAATAAAAATCTTTTAATGAATTGGTAAACAGGACATTTTTCTGTTGTATAGTATATATATTCACAATCCATTAGGGATCTACAAAATTGTAGTTTCAATTGAGGAACAGAATCCAAATATTGACCTAGAATTGAATTTTTGCTAACGGATTTAAATATTTAAAATTTAAAAAAAAGTTAAGGGAAAATTTAAGTCGAAAGAAAAATAAATGAAGAAAGACGAAATGTTAAAAATAAATAAATAATAATGTAAAAGAATAATAATAATAATAATAATAATAATAATAATAATAAAATAATAATAATATAATAATAATACAATCATAATAATAATATAATACAATAATATAATAATAATAATAGTAATAATAAAATAATAATAATATAATAATAATACAATCATAATAATAATAATATAATATAATAATAATAATAATAATAATAATATAATACAATAATAATAATAATAATAATAATAATATACAATGATGATAATAATGTAATAATAATACAATAATAATAATAATAATAATAATAACAACAACAACAACATAATAATGTTAAATAATAAACTGATGCTAAATTAGACTACAATATAATAGTGAAATTGAATAACACAATATAATATTATGATTAAATTATACAATATAAAATTAGGATTCAATGATACAATATACTACTGTGAAATAATAGAATATAATAATGTCATTAAATAATATTATATGCTAATACAATGAAAGAATACAATATAATATATAAATATAGAGTAAGACAATTAGATAATAGAGTAATATAATAATAATAATACAATAAAATAATGCAATATAATGCCATTAAATAATAGAATATAATAATATGAATAACACAATATATTAAAACCAATAAATAATACAATATAATAATACAATGAAATAATATAATATAATATAATATCAGTAAATTATACAATATAATAGTAAAATAAATAACGCATTATATTAATAGAATGAAAAATTGACAAATTAAATGCTAAAAATAATACTGAATAATAAAATAAGGTAAAAATATTTTAAAATATTTAGATTTTCCCCTGGTAAAGTTGTAGACGTGGTATACCCTCCCCCCTAATCTTTACCAGGCTCATATCTCGGCCTACAATGAGAGTAAAATCTAAATGTTCCTTATGTTTCCTGCAATCAATGGCACCACGGGGAGATGGATGTTTCAGGTTGCGAGGCTCGTGCTCTCTGCAGGCAGCTCAGCTGGATTCACACAGGAACAGAAAGCCTTGTGGTTAGAAATAAATGCAGCCATATTCATGTCGGAGAATCAGAGTCGGTGCCCTAAATGTGCCCGGTTGGGGTCGTTTCATCAGGGGGGGCTTCCTTCGGTGCGGGGCGGCTTCCTCAATCACCCGTCTTCTGCTGCGAGCATGTAGAGCCTAATACACACAGAGCCAGATGGTCTCTCTGATACTGGCAGCGCCGGCCCCGGTAGGTGGTGCGGAGGGAGGTGCGGAGAGACAAGTAGGAGGGCCCTGGGAATTGTGGCTACTTGATCTCACCCCTGTTTCTTTTTTCCTCTCTTTTTACCCTGTGTCTCATTTTGCCTGGCAGAATCTGGCGGTCCGGAGCTGTCCTGTGGAAAGTGCCAAGCCCATCCCGCTCATCAAGGCACCAAGCAGTCAGGGGGGCATTGCCATCTCCGTCGTCCCGGCCAAAGCACCCGTCACTATGGTGACTGCACACCTCAATGGGCAGAAAACGGCTACGGCCTCAGCGCCGTCAGCGGCCAACAGCGCCGAACCCCCACAGACCGCCCCCATTAACCTACAGACAACCAGCAAATTGGTGGGGGGAACCATAAACATGGCGGCAAGGAGAGTGTCGGAGATGTCCCATGCCCAGGTACGTGACATTTATATCCGATACCGCCATCATTATGTTTTTTTATAAAGTTTATGAAAGTGCGGGGTCTGGTCTTTGGTGTTCGTTCATGTGCTGTGTAGCTGAGTACAGTCTATTGTCCGCTGTTATCAGCCACTTCAGGATGGCCAGGTAGTTCTCCTCTCTGGGATGTCTTTCCGCCCATGGTCACGGCTTCTTACATCCTGCCAATCCTGAGACCCTTCAGGAACATGAACCATCATGGTGGTCTTACCTTCACTACCACTGTATAACTTCTGGAGGGTGTGAGGTCAGTCACAGAGGAGGCGGCCATTGCTCCCAGCTAAGTGATTGACTGGATGGAGACGCCGGAGCAGCGGAGCTGAGTTTGTCATGTTCGCTGCTTCGGGTGATGTTACAGCTGATGTGTTTTTCTTCTCATTATATTAGGCTTATATCACCGACTCCAAGTAATTTTCTGCTTTATGCTTCGATTACAAGCGTGAGACATTTACATTACATTGTGAGTCACCGCTAGAGGTCACATCGTATATTCACAGTCACTCCATGAATGACAGCGAGGAGATATCCTGCAGTATATAGATAACAACTGTCCTATAGACTGTCTATCTATCTATCTATCTATCTATCTATCTATCTATCTATCTATCTATCATCTCCTATCTATGTATCTATCTCCTATCTATCTATCTATCTATCTCCTATCTATCTATCTATCTATCTATCTATCTATCTATCTATCTATCTCCTATCTATGTATCTATCTCCTATCTATCTATCTATCTATCTATCTATCTATCTATCTATCTCCTATCTATGTATCTATCTCCTATCTATCTATCTATCTATCTATCTATCTATCTATCTATCTATCTATCCCCTATCTATCTATCGATCTATCTCCTATCTATCTATCTATCTATCTATCTATCTTCTATCTATCTATCTATCTATCTATCTATCTATCTATCTATCTCCTATCTATCTATCTATCTATCTATCTATCTATCTATCTATCTATCCCCTATCTATCTATCGATCTATCTCCTATCTATCTATCTATCTATCTATCTATCTTCTATCTATCTATCTATCTATCTATCTCCTATCTATGTATCTATCTCCTATCTATCTATCTATCTATCTATCTATCTATCTATCTATCTCCTATCTATCTATCTATCTATCTATCCCCTATCTATCTATCTATCTCCTATCTATCTATCTATCTATCTATCCCCTATCTATCTATCGATCTATCTCCTATCTATCTATCTATCTATCTATCTATCTATCTATCTATCTTCTATCTATCTATCTATCTATCTATCTATCTATCTATCTCCTATCGATGTATCTATCTCCTATCTATCTATCTATCTATCTATCTATCTCCTATCTATCTATCTATCTATCTCCTATCTATCTATCTATCTATCTATCTATCTATCTATCTATCTCCTATCTATCTATCTATCTATCTATCTCCTATCTATCTATCTATCTATCTATCTATCTATCTATCTATCTATCTATCTCCTATCGATGTATCTATCTCCTATCTATCTATCTATCTATCTATCTATCTATCTATCTCCTATCTATCTATCTATCTATCTATCTCCTATCTATCTATCTATCTATCTATCTATCTATCTCCTATCTATCTATCTATCTATCTATCTATCTATCTATCTATCTATCTATCTATCTATCCCCTATCTATCTATCGATCTATCATCTATCTATCTATCTATCTATCTATCTCCTATCTATCTCCTATCTATCTATCTATCTATCTATCTATATCCTATCTTTCTATCTATCTATCTATCTATCTATCTATCTATCTATCTATCTCCTGTCTCTATCTTCCCCTCTTATGACTACTATTGATGGTCTCTGTAGGTTCTGCCATATAATAATGTGATATACTGTATTTGGGGTATTCTCGGTGCTCGGGGGGGGGGGGGGGGGGGGGGTTGGGGGGGTGAGGCGCTGACATCCCCCATCACTAAGCATTCAGTGGAGCAGAGATGGACTGTGAACATTTAACGGCTCCATGATTCACATTTTGGCTTTGGACCATCGAATCCATATTTTAAGGGTTCTGCCAAATAGAGAATCCTGCGTGAGTGTTTCTGAGCAGATTGTACGACCATAAAACTCTGTGCAGAACAAGACTGTTTAATTAAATTAGCAATTAGCAAATGTTACTTCCCGTCGCTGCCGCTCTGAAGTTTGGAGTTATGGGATCTGATTTGTACCGGGGACACAATGTTGCCGCTTCATCTTCTTACTTTTTATACTCTTCTAAGCTAATAACTTTTTTTTCCCCCAAGAAACAGTGCCACTGCTGTTCACAGGTTGTGTGTGGTACTGCAGTTCAGCTCCAATGTAGCAAAATGAAATTGAGCTGCAATTCCATACACAACATGTTGACCAGTGTGGCGCTGTTTTAGGGAAACACCAGCCATATTTTTGTAATAAAAGGACAACTCTATTAAGAGGATTTGGAGTTCCAATATATATATACAAATTCTTAGCCCTTATGGGCCCCCCAGCCATCGAAAAATGGGTGGGAAAGTGAATTTAACCATTTCTACCCTGGTCAACCATGAGCCTGGATACTACCTATTACAAACCTGCTCATCCCTACACCCTTGATAAATATCTTGGCCCCGGCACCTCCTGAGGTTAATGGGCACATTTTTGCCGAATTTTGGCAAAAAATTTTGAGCAGCCATGACCCCTTTAAAGTAAAGCTCCCTTCCGTTATATAACATGCCCACATAACATAAGATCCTAGAGTACGTGGGAACATTCTTCCGAGCTCTGGAGATATGTCCCCTTTCCGGGACTCAGGCAGGTCATCTCTTTTCGCAGGAACCTTCTGGATGTTTTGGGAGAGTTGGCAAGTATGTACTAAATCCAATTTAAAGCAGACAGATTATTGAAACATGTCACTATCTACAGTTAGCCTCAGACTGAGGGTCCTTGGGGCCACCAGGTATAATGGTTATGGGGGCCCATCTTCCATTAACTCTAGAAAGTAGACCAAAGTACGCTTTAAATTGGGTTCCTTCTATTGGACCATTATTGTGTTAGAATTTGGGCCCTCTTTAGGATCCTCTGGTACCCTGACGTGCCAATCCAACACTGGCTCCAGTCCCAGAGTTTGGGCTCCCTCTCGGATCCTCTGGTACCCTGACATGCCAATCCAACACTGGCTCCAGTCCCAGAGTTTGGGCCTCCTGGAAGATTCTCTGGTACCCTGACATGTCAATTCAACACTGTCTCCAGCCCCAGAGTTTGGGCCTCCTGGAAGATTCTCTGGTACCTGTATGTGCCAATCCAACACTGGGTCCATTCCCAGAGTTTGGGCCCCCTGGAAGTTTCTCTGGTGCCCTGACATGCCAATCCAACACTGGCTCCAGTCCCAGAGTTTGGGCCCCTTGAAAGATTCTCTAGTACCCTGACATGTCAATCCAACACTGTCTCCAGTCTCAGAGTTTGGGCCCCCATGAGGATCCTCTGGTACCCGGATGTGCCAATCCAACACTGGCTCCAGTCCCAGAGTTTGGGCCTCCTGGAAGATTCTCTGGTACCCTGACATGTCAATTCAACACTGTCTCCAGCCCCAGAGTTTGGGCCTCCTGGAAGATTCTCTGGTACCTGTATGTGCCAATCCAACACTGGGTCCATTCCCAGAGTTTGGGCCCCCTGGAAGTTTCTCTGGTGCCCTGACATGTCAATCCAACACTGTCTCCAGTCTCAGAGTTTGGGCCCCCATGAGGATCCTCTGGTACCCGGATGTGCCAATCCAACACTGGCTCCAGTCCCAGAGTTTGGGCCCCCAGGAGGATCCTCTGGTACCCTGACATGCCAATCCAACACTGGCTCCAGTCCCAGAGTTTGGGCCCCTTGAAAGATTCTCTAGTACCCTGACATGTCAATCCAACACTGTCTCCAGTCCCAGAGTTTGGGCCCCCAGGAGGATCCTCTGGTACCCTGACATGTCAATCCAACACTGTCTCCAGTCCCAGAGTTTGGGCCCCCAGGAGGATCCTCTGGTACCCGGATGTGCCAATCCAACACTGTCTCCAGTCCCAGAGTTTGGGCCCCCAGGAGGACCCTCTGGTACCCGGATGTGCCAATCCAACACTGGCTCCAGTCCCAGAGTTTGGGCCCAATGGAAGATCCTCTGGTACTCTGATGTGCCAATCCAACACTGTCTCCAGTCCCAGAGTTTGGGCCCCCAGGAGGATCCTCTGGTACCCGGATGTGCCAATCCAACACTGGCTCCAGTCCCAGAGTTTGGGCCCAATGGAAGATCCTCTGGTACTCTGATGTGCCAATCCAACACTGACTCCAGTCCCCATGGTGAGACCTGGATTTTGATTGGTTGCCTGACTAACTTCTCTACTTTTCTCTTGTACCAATTTTGGTAAATCTTCCCAAATTTTTTGAACCTTCTCATTCTGTCCTCACACTGTTGCCCTATGGCATAAAATAGCAAATTCGGCTCTGCTACATCTCGGTCTGTATCTTATAGATGTCCGGAGCAGCAGAGAGGAAGCACTGGTGGGTAGATAAGGCTGTCGACCTGTGGTATCCACTCATTCTGTGTAATTTAATGAACATGATGGATCCGCACTAAGACGCTTATTTTTTTAGGTTACGCAGAAAACAAGGCCGCTCCAGATTTTATAAAGGTTCATTGGAAGAGACAAGACGGCACTTCATTACAAGCTTTTCATTAACATGACTAATGACATTTGCAGTCGATATTCTCCAGGCATCGGGGCATTCATTTCCTTCATTGTGCTGTTTGGAGTCTTGGAAGAACAAAGACAAGACTCTTCATTTAACGCTTGCTGACTCCGAGGAGCTTCCGCCCTAATTTTGGCCCTCGGAAATCCTGTACTGCCAACGTTGCCAAAAATCTCCGGTGACATACCCTACTGGGGAATTCAAGACCCTCGTGTAGTAACCAGAGTGGGGAGTGACTGTAAGGGGTATCTCTTAGGCTAGGTTTGCACAAGCATTGGCTGTCCGTTGTTCTGATCTGAACAATGGACGGGTATGGTTTATATTCTTTATTCACCTTATCTGTAATCATAAGGGACATGCATCAATATGGAGAGTAGGACCTCCCTTCTTCTTGCTATCTGAGGTGCACTACAATAAGTGTCCTTACATACTATCTAGTAGTTATACATTAGCATCAAGTTCTCAGTCATTCCTAACATCAGTGACTGTATCAACATATACTGAACAATACAATATGAGAATATAACAACAACATGGCTGCAGCAATTAATCACTGTACCTGTAATCATAAGGGACATGCATCAATATGGAGAGTAGGACCTCCCTTCTTCTTGCTATCTGAGGTGCACTACAATAAGTGTCCCACCAGAAACACACCTCTGAGATACATGGTCCCACTCTAGTGTCAGATTACAGGACCTGTAAACTGCTAGTCTGACACTAGGTAATATCCAAATTTTTGTGTGGTAGATCTTTCTGTATATATCTCACATTCTTCCCCACTAAATTAATGTCGTCCTCGACATTCCGCATTTCCGCAATTATGTGGATTGTCTTAAGGTACTTTAGTAATTGAGAACAATCAATTGGTGGTGATATCTCCAATAGAGGTCAATGCCTCATTGTGACATATGTTCCTATAAAATGTCACAAGTTACTTCTAGGTCCGTTGCTAGCTAAGAGACCTAGAAGAGCCAATGTTAGCACTGGTTCTAAGTAGTATTGGACCACCATGCATAACAATGCTACTACAATATCTGAACCTCATTTTATGAGGTGGAGATTGGTCAGGTCTAATTTTTGCATTAAATACGACCACATGACCATGTAACCTCACAGTTTCTATCGCTAAACAACTAGAAACATTTCCAAATAAACAAACTAATTGTAAACGTAACAGTGCAATTGCTTTGAAGGTAAATAGTCTTTATATCTGCTCACAGTTCTCCAGAAAATATGCTGGTGGTAGGTACCATTCAGGTTGTTTCTCTTGGCCAATGGTTTTCACTACCTGTTTAGCATGAAAACTTCTTGGTACCCTACTTGGTTCTCCCATGGTATCATAAGTAAGTGTAACCGGCCTTCGCCTTTCTCTCGCAACAGAAGATCTTTTCAAAGTCTGTTGTCCTGAAGTTTCTGTTTCTTCATCTGTTTCTGGGTCTGTTGATTCAGATTTCTCCATCCATACTTCTTCCTCTGGAGTTGTTGCAGATTCCTCTGATGACTTTTCTGACTCTGACAGTAGACCTTCAGGTGATGCCAAGATCTCTGATGAATTTTGTGGTTCAAATTCTGCTGCGTCAGGATTAAGTTTACTGCCTTGTGCTGTATAGTTATCTGTTGTAGGTGAACTTAATGAACACATTTCATCTTCTTCATCAACACTATCAGTTTCATATCCTACATGTGATGTTGGTTTTGGTCGCTTTGCTTTGGAGGATCTCTCTTGGCCTAACAATTCAGCAGTCTGCTGTACATCTGGAAGATAGTCACAAGATAATAACAGATTACGGTGCAAAATCCTTGATCTGTTGCCACCTGACTCTGGTTTTACCTCATACACTGGACTGTTTTCGTGTTTTCTTCTCACGACAACATAAATCTTATCTTCCCAATAGGAGCGAAGTTTTCCTGGTCCTCCTTTCTCATGTAAGTTCTTCACTAGAACTCGACTTCCTGGAGTAAGTTCAGCACCATGACTTTTTTGATCATAGTATTCCTTGCTTTTACATGCTGACTTCTTTGCTGTTTCTGAAGCTATTTTATAAGCTTCTGCCATTCTCTTTTTCCAGACTGTAACATAATCCGCGTAAGTTTTGTATTTCTCTGATACTGGAGTGTCAAACATTATGTCAATTGGAAGTCTTGGTGATCGACCATACAATAGGTAGAAAGGTGAATACCCTGTTGCTTCACTTCTAGTACAATTGTAAGCGTGGACAACTTTTGACAAAGAATTCTTCCAGTCTTGCTTTTCTTCCTCTGTAAGAGTTCTCAACATTGACAACAACGTACGATTAAAACGTTCAACCTGTCCATTACCCTCTGGGTGATATGGAGTTGTATGAGAATTCTGAATTCTGCAGTATTTCCCAAGTCTTGCAAATAACTGATTTTCAAATTCTCTTCCCAGATCATGGTGTAATTTTGTTGGAAAGCCAAACTTTAGAGCAAAATCATTAAATATCTTGTCTGCTGCAGTCTTACCAGACTTGTTTGTGGTAGCATATGCCTGTGCAAACCTTGTAAAATGATCCATTACAACAAGGATGTACTCATATCCTCCTTTGCATTTTTCCAGATGCAGAAAATCAATCGATACCATTTCAAAAGGATAGGTGGAGACAATGTTGTTCAATGGTGCTCTGGTTGGTTTATTGGGACGTTTGTCTTTTAGACACTTGCATTCTCTGGTGACATAATGCTCAATATCCTTCTGCATATATGGCCAGAAAAAGCGTTCTCTAACAAGATTGACAGTTCTTTCTACTCCTAAGTGTCCCATTTGCTCATGGAGTTCTTTGAATACTGTCCTATGGTAGACTTTTGGCAGGACTAATTGTAAGTTATGGCTAGTCTTCCTATAAAGAATACCATCTGAATTGAGGTATAACTTAGACCATTCTCTGAATAAGGCAGTTACAGCTGGTGGTTCTGTTTGTCTCTCCTTCTTAGCCGGAAATCTGTTTTGATGTTTGTAGTGTAGCAGTCTCCCAATGATCTTGTCTTCTTCTTGTGCTTTTCTGATAGTTTCTTTTGGGAGCTGGTTAACGCTTGCTCTGAGGCTTTGTTCAGCTTCTCCAGCTGTACTTTCTACAGTTACAGGGCACCACCATGGCATATGTTCCTCCTCTTGTATCTGAACTGCTTGGACAGTGCTACCAATAGCTTCCATGCTGATTTCTTGGGAACATTCCTTCATATACTGGTCAGGATCTAGTGGCATTCTTGACAATCCATCAGCGTCTGCATTTGCTTTCCCTGGGCGGTATTTAATGCTAAAATTGAAGTCTGCAAGTTCTGACACCCATCTATGGCCAGTTGCATTTAATTTCGCTGTAGTGAGAACATAGGTAAGTGGATTGTTGTCTGTATATACAACAAATGATGGACTATAGTACAAGTAGTCTCTAAAACGGTCACATATTGCCCATTTCATTGCCAAAAACTCAAGTTTCCCCGAGTGCAAATGGTAGTTTTTCTCTGCTGCAGTAAGAGTTCTTGAGCCATAACCAATAACTCTCAACTTGCCATTTTGCCTTTGATATAGGACAGCACCAAGTCCTTCCTGAGACGCATCACAGTGCAGTATGAATGGGATGTTGAAGTCTGGATATCCCATCACTGGTGGCTTAACTAACAAATCAATCAGTCTCTCCAGGATTTCTTGATGATGGGCAGTCCAATTGATGGGCTGATGTGCAGGAAGTTGACTTTTTCCCTTCTGTTTGGATCTATCTCTCTTTGCTTTCTTTTGTGTGGGTGATGGTGAACAAGGCCCTACCGACAGTAGATCATACAGTGGAGCGGCAATCCGGGAGAAATTTTGAATATATGTCCGGTAGTAAGACAGAAAACCTAGTATTTTTCTAAGCTCTCCCACTGTAGATGGAGGTTTGTTTTTCAAAGCCATTACTGGAGCAATTTCTGCTGGATCCATAGTATAGCCATCAGCAGAGACACTCTTACCTAGGAACCGGACTTGTCTTTTGAACAGCTCACATTTCTTCGGTGTTAGCTTGATTCCATGCTGTTGGTAGCGCTGAAGCACAGTCCGTACATGTTCCACATGTTCAGTGAAAGACTTACTGTGAACCAGGTTGTCATCAAGATATGGTTGACAGATACTGTCTCTCAGTCCTTCCAAGCATTCTTCCATGCTTCTCTGAAATTCCGCTGGAGCTGAGCTGAGCCCAAAAGGAATACGGATCCATTCATATAATCCCCAAGGTGTTATAAAGGCTGTCAAAGGCCTACTGGATTCTTCCATAAATCCTTGGTGATAGGCTTTCCCTTGATCAAGCACAGAAAACCATGAACTTCCTGACAAACTATTCAGCATATCTTGGATTCTCGGTATAGGATGACGGTCAGGAACTGACTTCTGGTTTAGTTCTCTATAATCACAGCAGAGTCTCAGGCTACCATCTCGTTTTCTTACACATACTATAGGAGAAGAGTAGGATGATTTTGACTTTCTAATCCATCCTCTATTTATCAGGTCTTGTAGGTACTCCTTCACTTCGTTATGAAGCGGTTTTGGCACCGAAGTATATGTCTTTTTAACGGGGGTGGTGTCTTTTAGATTAATCTTTAATTGGAGTGATGGAATACATCCAACATCAGACTCATCTCTGGAGAAGGCATGACATTCTTCTCTTAACATCTGCCTTACTATGCACTGTTCGTCTGCATCAAGATGATCCGTAGGAACCGGAGGATCCCATTCCTCTTTAACTGAAGACACTTCACCCTCTGCTTTGTCAACATTTTCCACTGTTTGTATGTTTGCAGTCAGAGAAGAAACTTGAACAGGTTTTATGCAAGCTGGGTATACCGCTTTGACTGTTTCCAAGTGACCCAACACGGTTTTTGGATCCAGTACAATATCATGTTTAGTGGGGTTCATTACTGGAATGGTTACCCGAGCATAGTTGTCATAAGGTACAATCACAACTGTCTCATCTGTATATATTCCCTCTGGTAACTGTGCAGTGTTACTTGGCACAAAGAGCTTTTCCTGGTTCTTCTTATGAGGTCCCACATGGACACCACACTTGACACCCATTATAGTACCTGCAGGAATAATGGTACGACGTACTCCAGTTCTTACCTCCTTCACAAATGTTTCTGCTTGGCTCACTTGGACGGCTTTTACCACCATCTCTGCTCTTCTTGTCGGCAGTGAAAATGATGCAGCCAGTGTACTCACCAAAGATGATGAAGGGATTTTTCTCAGGATGACTTCCTCAATCACATTATATCCAATGATTGGCTCTTCAGCTACATTATTGTCACTGGATACTAGAAAAGGCACCAGAAGTTCTATGTTGTCATTACCAGAGGACAGCTGGAAGGTTACTTCTATCCAACCAATGAAAGGAATTTCGGTCTTGTTTACCGCTCTCCCGCATAATGGTTCAGAGCCTAGTAATTCTTCCACTGCCCTTACTTCTGTTTGAGGAAGGTACTGCTGCCGCCAACTTTCATTGATGATACTTGCTTGAGCTCCAGTGTCCCATAATGCCTGAAGAGGAACCCCATTTAGTTTACATAGGACCATACACCTTTTTCCTATTAAATTGATGAGTTTTCTTTGGCCTCTCGACACACTTTCACTCATCTGTAAGTTAGTTGTCGTGCACTTCCTAGAAGTGACTTGCTGTATATTGTTCTGTTGAAGCTCCAGTTGTTGGATACGATCACATACATTTTGGAAATAAGTATGTAGCAGATTTTCTTTGGCTTCCATACCTGAAGATGGTACTTTCTTTGGTTGGGACTGGGGCTTGGCACAGGTTACTGATTGTCCCTCATCAGCAACCTCCTGTCTTTTAACTGTGCAGATCTGGGTGCACAACATCCCCTAGCATAATGTCCTTCTTTACCACATTTGTAGCAGTGGCGACATGTATGACCTTGATTTGATGTCTTGCAGGCCTCACAAATTGGATTCTGCTTATTTCTGGAAGTTACTTGGGATGAAACCAATCTTGGTTCTTGAGAAGTCTTAAGTAACTTTTTCAATTCTGACATCTCATTCCTCAGTTCTTTCACAGCCTCCTCCCAGTTTGTCACTTCTGTATCTCCTGAAGGTGGAACTTTCTTTGATTTTAGCGTAGGTGGGGCGGTTTGAGTTGTAGATGACTCTACTTTTGTAAGTAATCCTTGTTGTGTGGTACCAGCCTGCATTTCGCCAAGTTTGCTGATTTTGCTGGAAGAGTACTTCTTTAATTTCTGTTCCCTCTCTTGTTCCCAACTGGCAGCTTCATTCATTTTCTTTATTAATACGTCATCAGTGACAGTGGGATCATCCAAATAAGGTTTCAATTGGAATTTAATGTGTTCACTGAGCAGTCCTGTTCCTACTGATCTCAGGAATTTCCTTTGAATCAAATCCGTTTCAAATTTTTCCTCTGCTCCCACTTCTCTAGAGGCAAAGAGAAGTCTGTCCTTTAGTTCTATAGCCCTGAAGAGGAAATTTTGAGGAGATTCTTTGCTGTCTTGCGAGATATTTACCAGCCGGTGGTATAAGTCTGAGTTGCTCTCCTCCTTGTAGTGTCCTTTTAGGATAGTCTTCAGCTGTGGCAGTGTTAGATCACTTTTCATCTCTAACATATTTCTTATACTCAGGCCGGGGCTTATTGCTTTAACTACTGCCTCAATCACTTCTAATTCACTGTAGCCCTTTTGCAGTCCCATGTCTATCTGGTGCATGAGATTTGTGTAAGACAGTTTGTCTTTTTGACCTCTTTCACCAATTTGACCACTAATTTTAAAGTCTTTCCGTATTGTCATTTCTGGCCACATGTTCTGTGGAGAAGTCCTGCAGTACGTCTCTCTCTCTGACACCTCTTGCTTTGTTTGACTTGATGTCTCAGAAACAAGGGCTTTTTCTAACAGTTTGCTAGATTCCTGGAATGCTTTCTGCAAAGTAAGGTACTGTGCCTTTAAATCTTCCAATTGAGTCTGGGTCTTAGTCTCTTTTGCCTGTGCCCCGACCTCTGCCTCTGAATGCAGATCTGTAATGAACTGTTTGCACTTTTGGAGGAACAGACAGGTAACATCTTCATCCTCTGTTTCTCCCACTTCATCAAGCAGTTTATTGATGGCATTCAGCAGGTGCCTGCAGGTTCTGGCTTTGGAGATTTGCTCCCCTGGCACTTTAAGATATTTGCTAACAGCACCCAGTTCATCAAATGTTAGATGCAGCAAGGACTCACTAATGTCATTAATACAGCTCTCCACATCCATTGTCAGTCTGCTGGGCAGGATCTCACTGAGGGGACACTCACAGGATATCACTGAGATGGCTGCACTGTACAATTGGTTCTTTTCTATCTCTTATTGAGTGAATTCTGCTCTGTATCTTCTATGAATTGTCACTACATCCCATCCTCGTCGCCATTTTTGTTGCACACCTAATGAACTAACACTGGTGTGGTTGGGGGGGTTTATATTCTTTATTCACCTTATCTGTAATCATAAGGGACATGCATCAATATGGAGAGCAGGACCTCCCTTCTTCTTGCTATCTGAGGTGCACTACAATAAGTGTCCTTACATACTATCTAGTAGTTATACATTAGCATCAAGTTCTCAGTCATTCCTAACATCAGTGACTGTATCAACATATACTGAACAATACAATATGAGAATATAACAACAACATGGCTGCAGCAATTAATCACTGTACCTGTAATCATAAGGGACATGCATCAATATGGAGAGTAGGACCTCCCTTCTTCTTGCTATCTGAGGTGCACTACAATAAGTGTCCCACCAGAAACACACCTCTGAGATACATGGTCCCACTCTAGTGTCAGATTACAGGACCTGTAAACTGCTAGTCTGACACTAGGTAATATCCAAATTTTTGTGTGGTAGATCTTTCTGTATATATCTCACAGGTAGACTGATAAAATATTGGTTACCTACAGAGTCAGATGGACCCCATTGACTATAAAGAGGTCCGTTGGGTGTCCGTTGTCTTTTTTGTCCTTCGATTTTAGGTGAAGTCTCCTATGCAGACTCTGGAGGACTCAACATGTCCGTATAATACACTAGCCTATTGATTTAAAGGGAACCTCTCACCAAAACCCAGGACTTCAATCCACAGATAGTTTAAAGGGGTATTCCCACGTCGCATTCTCACCAGTCTTCAATGCTGTAAATTCTTCTTTCTTCCGGCTTTGTTGCGTCATTGGTGGGCGGGGTTACATAAGCAAAGCCAGCGGCGAGAAGTCGTCGCTTCTATGCCGCTGGCCCTGCGTGTGCGCTCCCGATGCAGCTAGGCATCGGACGTACAGCCTTCACAGTGCAATACAGACCCGGCATCCGCTGTAATAGAGAGGCAGATGCCGGGGAGTGTAGACGCCGGCACAGGTGCCTGCAACATCGCTACGCTCCTGCCCTGCATGAAGCCAGCAGCGGCAGGAGCGATGCTGCTATTCCGCTCCTCCGCCCCTCCGGAATAGCAGCATCGCTCCTGCCGCTGCTGGCTTCATGCAGGGCAGGAGCGTAGCGATGTTGCAGGCACCTGTGCCGGCGTCTACACTCCCCGGCATCCGCCTCTCTATTACAGCGGATGCCGGGTCTGTATTGGCGGCCACTTCCCCCCCCAAAGTGTATACTACCCCCCCTCCTCCAGGCTCGCTCATGTGCACTTAGCCCCTCCCTCCCCCCTCAGAGCAGCAGATACATCACTTGACTTTTGACCAGATAAGTCAAGGGATGTGTCAACAGAGAAATGACGCCCTCATTGCCCCGAAGAACTCATTTGCATATTGAAAAAAGAGGAAGAGGAAGCGATTCACAAGGGGAAAACGCTATTTCTTTCGGGAGACCTTAACCTATCTGTAGGAATTTTCTTTGCAGCAGTCACCTCATTTACATTACAGACAAAATTACAATAGAAGATAACACCTCTATAGATAACACCACTGACGTCCATTACTGATGTCATAGCTTATCTATTCCCGCCTTGTGCACTGAGCATGTCTAGAAGACTCTCCCATACACCTCAATCATCTATAACATAGAGACAGAGATGTAGCAGAGCCGAATTTGTTATTTTTACACCATAGGGCTACCAGTGTGACGACTATTGCTGCCTATGGCCATGACGGTGCTGTAAAGCAGATCATTAAATGCTGTCAACACAGCAGAGGAGACATTCAGGCAAGATGGCCGCCACCCTAAAATCTACAAAAAAAATCAAATAAAAAAAAGAATATTTATTAAAATAAATAAATATTGGTGATACGTTCCTTTAAGACTCCCTTGGTGTTGAGTCACCGATAAATTTGTGAACAAATTTTTTTTTTTAAATGTAAATTTTTTTTCTTACAGGAAAATGCGATTCCTTTCGACGAGAAATGCTTTTAGTAGAACTTATAAATTATTTGACATTTATTTCAAAGAAAAAAAAAACGAAAAAAAAACAAGCACTTATCTAACATCTCCGATTTTGTAATAAAGACTCTAATTTCGGAAATGAAAGTCATTGGAGGGACGCCAGCTCTCTTAGTTAAATTTGTTCTGTAAAGCGGCGTTCATTAATAATGAGAGTATATGAGCGATGGCAGGAGAGCTTTCCTCCGTGTCCAGGTCTCCTGCCATTCCCGCAGTGGTAAGCCAATCCTTTAAGTGTTCTGTAATATCGGCCAATTACTAGCTTGTATTATATAACTGTTTACTAGCCCCGTAAGGCTTGTTGTGTAAGGGAAAGGGAGAACATATAAGACAAGGTCACTTCGAGAAGACTGCCGACCAAAAATGTCAGCATGGCGGAGGGTGTGGGGCCGGCGAGGGAGGTTTGAACCAGAGGAAAGGTGTTATTGGAGCCCTATTTATGTGTACTGCATGGCAAGATCTGGAGCTTTATTGTCACATTGTCATAATTCGTTTGGCCACGGTATGACATTACCTAGCTAGTGTATGCACTAACTAGTAGATGTATGTACTACTTATCTGAGCACTGTATGGCACTAACTAGTAGATGTATGAACTACTTACCTGAGCACTGCACGGCACTAACTAGTAGATGTGTGTACTACTTATCTGAGCACTGTATGGCACTAACTAGTAGATGTATGAACTACTTACCTGAGCACTGCACGGCACTAACTAGTAGATGTGTGTACTACTTATCTGAGCACTGTATAGCACTAACTAGTAGATGTGTGTACTACTTATCTGAGCACTGTATAGCACTAACTAGTAGATGTATGTACTACTTATCTGACCACTGTATGGCACTAACTAGCAGATGTATGTACTACTTATCTGAGCACTGTATGGCACTAGCTAGTAGACGTATGTACTATTTATCTGGGCACTGTATGGCATTAACCAGCAGCTGTATGTACTATTTATCTGGGCACAGTGTGGCACTAAATAGGAGATGTAGTACTATTTATCTGGGTATTGTATGGCAATAACTAGGAGATGTATGTACTATTTATTTGGGCACTGTATGACACTAACTATGAGATGTATGTACTATTTATCTGGGCACAGTGTAGCACTAACTAGGAGATGTATGTATTATTTATCTGGGCACAGTGTAGCACTAACTAGGAGATGTATGTACTATTATATCTGGGCACTGTATGGCACTAACTAGGAGATGTAGTACTATTTATCTGGGTATTGTATGACACTAACTAGGAGATGTACGTACTATTTATCCAGGCACTAACTGCTTGCAGGACTTTTCTCTTCACATTTGGTGAATGGAATGGGGTACAGATTCCCCGAATGGTAAATGAACACAGATGTGAACCCAGCCTTACTAAGCAGTGTATGTACTATCTGGGTACTGTATGACACTAACTAGGCAATGTATGTACTATATATCTGTGCACTGTATGGCATTAACCAAGAAGTGTCTTTACTATTTATATGGACACTAACTCGGAGATGTATGTACTATGTATCTGGACACTTTGTAACTCTAACTAGATAATGTATTTGCTATATATCTGAGCACTGTATGTCACTGACTAGGCAGTGTATGTACGATTGATCTGGGCACTATATGGCACTAATATTTGTACATTTTGGAGCTACGCAGATACTAGATATCCTGGCACTACATAGCTCACTATGGGGCTATTACCACACTATTATTTATTTATTCCGCATCGCTTTTACATACATGGAAGTGAATGGGATACGGAAATCTTTGTGTTGAGAGATGGAAGACTTACGTGGTGGTTTTTGCATGACATGGTAGGTTTTGTCCACAGAGTGAATGTCCCTTTATTTCCCACTCTATGATATTTGCCATGTTCACATTACAATACAAGGACCACCAGCATGGATAATCCAATACTAGATCTTGTGTATTGGAGTATATGTAGATAACAGCACAGCCTCCAGCACGTTCTCCATTATCAGTCCCATTGACAGAGTGATATATTCTCCGCTCATCTCATATCTTTCCAATGACGTTAGCTGATGAATAAGAATCCAGTCAACTTCATTCAATAATTTAGAGATGATATTATATTACGCTGTATCGGCAGCATATGTTACCCGCTACTGGAGCAATATCCATGCTAATGTACCATAGAACTGAATAGATATAGAATCAATTTAATGGATATTTCAGCTGATCCTTCTGTGAATTATTGTTGTAAAAGACAGATGTGTTCTCTCATTCCGTTCATTGCTGCAGTACTCACTATACAGTATGTTGAGCCTTTACATACATTCAGGTGGTCAGGACCCCAAACCCTTCCAGGGAAATCTGAATTTATAGAGGGGGGTTCCTGTTCAATTCCCCATCTATATATCACGCAAAACTCCCTAGAGGCCTATGGACATTATCAAGTGGCAAATGGTGCTGGGATTGAGCTGCAACACCAAACACAGCCTCTATACAATGAATGGCGCTGTGCCCGGTATGTAGTGTGATGAGTGTGGAGATGGAGTCATGACTTACCCTTGTGCTTCATACTTCTTCCCTGCTCTGGGCAGTGATGTCACAGCAGATCCCAGAACAAAGATGGAGGCATGGACCAGAGTGGTGAGGAATGAATGGACTGAGGGGGCCATTGTACTGGTTGTGGGGGCACTGAGGGGGCCATTATACTGGTTGTGTGAGCACTGAGGGGGCCATTGTACTGGTTGTGGAGGCACTGAGGGGACCATTATACTGGTTGTGGGGCACTGAAGGGGCCATTGTACTGGTTGTGAGGGCACTGAGGGGGCCATTATACTGGTTGTGTGGGCACTGAGGGGACCATTGTACTGGTTGTGAGGACACTGAGGGGACCATTATACTGGTTGTGTGGGCACTGAGGGGGCCATTATACTGGTTGTGTGGGCACTGAAGGGGCCATTATACTGGTTGTGGGGGCACTGAGGGGACCATTGTACTGGTTGTGGGGACACTGAGGGGACCATTATACTGGTTGTGTGGGCACTGAGGGGGCCATTATGCTAGTTGTGTGGGCACTGAGGGTGCCATTATGCTGGTTGTGAGGACACTGAGGGGGCCATTATACTGGTTGTGGGGACACTGAGGGGACCATTATACTGGTTGTGTGGGCACTGAGGGGGCCATTATGCTGGTTGTGTGGGCACTGAGGGGGCCATTATACTGGTTGTGGGGACACTGAGGGGACCATTATACTGGTTGTGTGGGCACTGAGGGGGCCATTATGCTGGTTGTGGGGGCACTGAGGGGGCCATTATACTGGTTGTGGGGACACTGAGGGGACCATTATACTGGTTGTGTGGGCACTGAGGGTGCCATTATGCTGGTTGTGGGGGCACTGAGGGGGCCATTATACTGGTTGTGGGGACACTGAGGGGACCATTATACTGGTTGTGTGGGCACTGAGGGGGCCATTGTACTGGTTGTGGGGGCACTGAGGGGACCATTATACTGGTTGTGTGGGCACTGAGGGGGCCATTATAGTGGTTGTGGGGGCACTGAGGGGCCATTGTACTGGTTGTGGGGGCACTGAGGGGCCATTATACTGGTTGTGTGGGCACTGAGGGGGCCATTATACTGGTTGTGGGGGCACTGAGGGGGCCATTATACTGGTTGTGTGAGCACTGAAGGGGCATTATAGTGGTTGTGGGGGCACTGAAGGGGCATTATATGTGTGTGATGCACTGAGGGGGCCATTATACTGTGCATAGGGCACTGAGAGAACCATTATACCATGTGTTGGGCACTTATGGGGCATTATATTATGTGTTGAGCACTGATGGGGCCATTATATGGTGTTTGAGACACAAAAAGGCATTATACTATGTGTAGGGCACTAGAACCATTATACTGTGTGTGGGGCACTTATGGGACATTTTATTCTGTGTGGAGCACTGAAGGGACCATCTTATGGTGTGTGACACACTGAGGGGGCATTATACTATGTGTAGGGCACTTAGAGAACCATTATACGGCATGTGGGACACTGAGGGGGTCATTATGTGTGGAGCACCGATGGGGCCATTATATGGTGTGTGAGGCACTGAGGGGGCATTATACTTGGTATGGTGGCACCAAGGTGGCACTATACTGTGTGGTGGGCAGTGTGAGAACCATTATATGGTATGTGTGTCACTGAGGGGGTCATTATATGGTGTGCAAAGCATTCAGAAGGCCATTATACTGTATGTAGAGGCACTGAAGGGGTATTATACTGTGTGGGGCCATTATTCTTACTTTCTAGAACATTCAGGAGGGTCCCAACTACACCGGTGCAAACGCGTTAGCACTCGGGCTGATTACTGGGTATACTGGAAGTCAGAACCGCGGCAATCTGATGTGGAGGACCTATCCTATAAAATATTTTGGTCTGTTCACCTGCTGCGCTCAAAATCATGTCCGGACGCTGCAGTCCTATAATAGGGTGACCCTGTTTTGTGTAGGTCACAGGTCCACTATATAATGATATAATGGCAGGCCTATTCAGCGGTCCAGGCCTTATGCAGAGTGACCCCTGACTAATGTGTTTCGGTGGGGGTGGGGGGGTTTAATAGTTCATCAGGCCGGTTATTCCGGC
This sequence comes from Leptodactylus fuscus, assembly GCF_031893055.1. Classification (NCBI taxonomy): domain Eukaryota; kingdom Metazoa; phylum Chordata; class Amphibia; order Anura; family Leptodactylidae; genus Leptodactylus; species Leptodactylus fuscus. The sequence continues at coordinate 208,937,694 of NC_134269.1, read as the reverse complement.
TCAGTAGACCACGATGCCGCCGCACAGCTGCTCGACATTGTCCTCATAGGAGAGCGACCCCAGTCCATTCATTAATCCGAGCGGTGGGAAAAGCATCAATGGGACTGGATGTGTGAGCGAGGCTTTACAGCGCCATAAAGTGATATACAGCCTCACAATGCAGTCACTTATCCATTCTACTCTTATCTGGGAAAAACATGGACTGCATTAACCAGCAGAGATTGTTTATGTACGAGGACTCGGCACATGAATTATTCGCAGCAGAATATCTTCTCGGGTAAAGCTGCAGTTCCTGACAATTACATTTCATATGAGGCTTTTATGAGCTGTATCGGTGATGTAGCAGAGCTCAGATTGTCAAAGAACTCACAGGCTTGTATTGTCCATGAATCTTCTACATTTTGCATTAAATGGGTTCTCCAGGGAGTCTATCTTTCCTGACTTCCAACCAGAGTATTTTAGATGCTGTACCGAGGGGTTCTGGTTTGGTTCCAACCCATTTGATCGGACCCAGCACCTGGCTCCTGGTTCCCCCACATTCACCTCCTCTTCTATTTTCACAGGTAGATATCTGTACAATGGGGGCCGGCTAGCCAATCACTATAGTGTCCTGGTTGGTATAACAATCGCTATAGTGTCCTAGTTGGCTCACCAATCACTATAGTGTCCTGGTTGGTATAACAATCGCTATAGTGTCCTGGCTTGTTCACCATATTGTTCTACTCAGCAATCACTATAGTGTCAGGCTCTCCAATCACCATAGTCTCCTGGCTAGTTCACCAATCACCATAGTGTCCTGGGTAGTTCACCAATCTCCATAGTATCCTGGCTGGCTCTCCAATCACCATAGTGTCCTGACTGGCTCACCAATCACCATAATTTCCTGGCTGGTTCACCAATCGCCATAGTGTCCTGACTGGCTCACTAATCACAATAGAGTCCTGGCTGGTTCTCCAATCTCCATAGTGTCCTGGCTGGTTCTCCAATCTCCATAGTGTCCTGGCTCTCCAATCTCCATAGTGTCCTGACTGGCTCACTAATCACCATAGTGTCCTGACTGGCTCAAAAATCACCATAGTGTCCTGGCTGGCTCAAAAATCACCATAGTGTCCTGGCTGGCTCTCCAATCACCATAGTGTCCTGGCTGGCTCTCCAATCACCATAGTGTCCTGACTGGCTCACCAATCACCATAGTGTCCTGGCTGGCTCTCCAATCACCATAGTGTCCTGACTGGCTCACCAATCTTCATAGTGTCCTGGCTGGTTCACTAATCACCATAGTTTCCTGGCTGGTTCACCAATCACCATAGTGTCCTGGCTGGTTCACCAATCACTATAGTGTCCTGACTGGCTCTCCAATCACCATAGTGTCCTGACTGGCTCACCAATCACCATAGTGTCCTGACTGGCTCTCCAATCACCATAGTGTCCTGACTGGTTCACCAACCACCATAGTGTCCTGGCTGGCTCACCAATCACCATAGTGTCCTGGCTAGTTCACCAATCACCATAGTGTCCTGACTGGCTCACCAATCACCATAATTTCCTGGCTGGTTCACCAATCACCATAGTGTCCTGACTGGCTCACTAATCACAATAGAGTCCTGGCTGGTTCTCCAATCTCCATAGTGTCCTGGCTGGTTCTCCAATCTCCATAGTGTCCTGGCTCTCCAATCTCCATAGTGTCCTGACTGGCTCACTAATCACCATAGTGTCCTGGCTGGCTCTCCAATCACCATAGTGTCCTGGCTGGCTCTCCAATCACCATAGTGTCCTGACTGGCTCACCAATCTCCATAGTCTCCTGGCTGGTTCACCAATCTCCATAGTGTCCTGACTGGTTCACCAATCACCATAGTGTCCTGACTGGCTCTCCAATCTCCATAGTCTCCTGACTGGCTCTCCAATCTCCATAGTCTCCTGACTGGTTCTCCAATCTCCATAGTGTCCTGACCGGTTCACCAATCTCCATAGTGTCCTGACCGGTTCTCCAATCACCATAGTGTCCTGACTGGTTCACCAATCTCCATAGTGTCCTGACTGGCTCTCCACTCTCCATAGTGTCCTGGCTGGTTCACCAATCACCATAGTGTCCTGGCTGGTTCACCAATCTCCATAGTGTCCTGACTGGCTCACCAATCTCCATAGTGTCCTGGCTGGTTCACCAATCACCATAGTGTCCTGGCTGGCTCACCAATCTCCATAGTGTCCTGGCTGGCTCACCAATCTCCATAGTCTCCTGACTTGCTCACCAATCTCCATAGTGTCCTGGCTGGCTCACTTATCACCATAGTGTCCTGGCTGATTCACCAATCTCCATAGTGTCCTGGCTCATCAATCTCCATAGTGTCCTGACTGGCTCACCAATCACCATAGTGTCCTGGCTCTCCAATCTCCATAGTGTCCTGACTGGCTCACCAATCACCATAGTGTCCTGGCTCTCCAATCTCCATAGTGTCCTGGCTGGTTCACCAATCTCCATTGTGTCCTGGCTAGTTCACCAATCACCATAGTCTCCTGACTGGCTCTCCAATCACCATAGTGTCCTGGCTCTCCAATCTCCATAGTGTCCTGACTGGCTCTCCAATCACCATAGTCTCCTGACTGGCTCTCCAATCACCATAGTGTCCTGGCTGGTTCACCAATCTCCATAGTCTCCTGACTGGCTCACTAATCTCCATAGTGTCCTGGCTGGTTCACCAATCACTATAGTGTCCTGACTGGCTCTCCAATCACCATAGTGTCCTGACTGGCTCTCCAATCACCATAGTCTCCTGACTGGCTCTCCATTCTCCATAGTGTCCTGACTGGTTCACCAATCACCATAGTGTCCTGACTGGCTCTCCAATCACCATAGTGTCCTGACTGGCTCTCCAATCACCATAGTCTCCTGACTGGCTCTCCAATCTCCATAGTGTCCTGGCTGGTTCACCAATCTCCATAGTGTCCTGGCTCTCCAATCTCCATTGTGTCCTGGCTCTCCAATCTCCATAGTGTCCTGACTGGCTCACCAATCACCATAGTGTCCTGACTGGCTCTTCAATCACCATAGTGTCCTGACTGGTTCACCAACCACCATAGTGTCCTGGCTGGTTCACCAATCTCCATAGTGTCCTGACTGGCTCTCCATTCACCATAGTGTCCTGACTGGCTCTCCAATCACCATAGTGTCCTGGCTAGTTCACCAATCACCATAGTGTCCTGACTGGCTCACCAATCACCATAATTTCCTGGCTGGTTCACCAATCACCATAGTGTCCTGACTGGCTCACTAATCACAATAGAGTCCTGGCTGGTTCTCCAATCTCCATAGTGTCCTGGCTGGTTCTCCAATCTCCATAGTGTCCTGGCTCTCCAATCTCCATAGTGTCCTGACTGGCTCACTAATCACCATAGTGTCCTGGCTGGCTCTCCAATCACCATAGTGTCCTGGCTGGCTCTCCAATCACCATAGTGTCCTGACTGGCTCACCAATCTCCATAGTCTCCTGGCTTGTTCACCAATCTCCATAGTGTCCTGACTGGTTCACCAATCACCATAGTGTCCTGACTGGCTCTCCAATCTCCATAGTCTCCTGACTGGCTCTCCAATCTCCATAGTCTCCTGACTGGTTCTCCAATCTCCATAGTGTCCTGACTGGTTCACCAATCTCCATAGTGTCCTGACCGGTTCTCCAATCACCATAGTGTCCTGACTGGTTCACCAATCTCCATAGTGTCCTGACTGGTTCTCCAATCACCATAGTGTCCTGACTGGTTCACCAATCTCCATAGTGTCCTGACTGGCTCTCCAATCTCCATAGTGTCCTGACTTGCTCACCAATCTCCATTGTGTCCTGGCTGGTTCACCAATCACCATAGTGTCCTGACTGGCTCACCAATCACCATAGTGTCCTGACTGGCTCTCCAATCACCATAGTGTCCTGACTGGTTCACCAACGACCATAGTGTCCTGGCTGGTTCACCAATCTCCATAGTGTCCTGACTGGCTCTCCAATCACCATAGTGTCCTGACTGGCTCTCCAATCACCATAGTGTCCTGGCTAGTTCACCAATCACCATAGTGTCCTGACTGGCTCACCAATCACCATAATTTCCTGGCTGGTTCACCAATCACCATAGTGTCCTGACTGGCTCACTAATCACAATAGAGTCCTGGCTGGTTCTCCAATCTCCATAGTGTCCTGGCTGGTTCTCCAATCTCCATAGTGTCCTGGCTCTCCAATCTCCATAGTGTCCTGACTGGCTCACTAATCACCATAGTGTCCTGGCTGGCTCTCCAATCACCATAGTGTCCTGGCTGGCTCTCCAATCACCATAGTGTCCTGACTGGCTCACCAATCTCCATAGTCTCCTGGCTGGTTCACCAATCTCCATAGTGTCCTGACTGGTTCACCAATCACCATAGTGTCCTGACTGGCTCTCCAATCTCCATAGTCTCCTGACTGGCTCTCCAATCTCCATAGTCTCCTGACTGGTTCTCCAATCTCCATAGTGTCCTGACCGGTTCACCAATCTCCATAGTGTCCTGACCGGTTCTCCAATCACCATAGTGTCCTGGCTGGTTCACCAATCTCCATAGTGTCCTGGCTGGCTCACCAATCTCCATAGTGTCCTGGCTGGCTCACCAATCTCCATAGTCTCCTGACTGGTTCTCCAATCTCCATAGTGTCCTGACCGGTTCACCAATCTCCATAGTGTCCTGACCGGTTCTCCAATCACCATAGTGTCCTGGCTGGTTCACCAATCTCCATAGTGTCCTGGCTGGCTCACCAATCTCCATAGTGTCCTGGCTGGCTCACCAATCTCCATAGTCTCCTGACTTGCTCACCAATCTCCATAGTGTCCTGGCTGGCTCACTTATCACCATAGTGTCCTGGCTGATTCACCAATCTCCATAGTGTCCTGGCTCATCAATCTCCATAGTGTCCTGACTGGCTCACCAATCACCATAGTGTCCTGGCTCTCCAATCTCCATAGTGTCCTGACTGGCTCACCAATCACCATAGTGTCCTGGCTCTCCAATCTCCATAGTGTCCTGGCTGGTTCACCAATCTCCATTGTGTCCTGGCTAGTTCACCAATCACCATAGTCTCCTGACTGGCTCTCCAATCACCATAGTGTCCTGGCTCTCCAATCTCCATAGTGTCCTGACTGGCTCTCCAATCACCATAGTCTCCTGACTGGCTCTCCAATCACCATAGTGTCCTGGCTGGTTCACCAATCTCCATAGTCTCCTGACTGGCTCACTAATCTCCATAGTGTCCTGGCTGGTTCACCAATCACTATAGTGTCCTGACTGGCTCTCCAATCACCATAGTGTCCTGACTGGCTCTCCAATCACCATAGTCTCCTGACTGGCTCTCCAATCTCCATAGTGTCCTGACTGGTTCACCAATCACCATAGTGTCCTGACTGGCTCTCCAATCACCATAGTGTCCTGACTGGCTCTCCAATCACCATAGTCTCCTGACTGGCTCTCCAATCACCATAGTGTCCTGGCTGGTTCACCAATCTCCATAGTGTCCTGGCTCTCCAATCTCCATTGTGTCCTGGCTCTCCAATCTCCATAGTGTCCTGACTGGCTCACCAATCACCATAGTGTCCTGACTGGCTCTTCAATCACCATAGTGTCCTGACTGGTTCACCAACCACCATAGTGTCCTGGCTGGTTCACCAATCTCCATAGTGTCCTGACTGGCTCTCCATTCACCATAGTGTCCTGACTGGCTCTCCAATCACCATAGTGTCCTGGCTAGTTCACCAATCACCATAGTGTCCTGACTGGCTCACCAATCACCATAATTTCCTGGCTGGTTCACCAATCACCATAGTGTCCTGACTGGCTCACTAATCACAATAGAGTCCTGGCTGGTTCTCCAATCTCCATAGTGTCCTGGCTGGTTCTCCAATCTCCATAGTGTCCTGGCTCTCCAATCTCCATAGTGTCCTGACTGACTCACTAATCACCATAGTGTCCTGGCTGGCTCTCCAATCACCATAGTGTCCTGGCTGGCTCTCCAATCACCATAGTGTCCTGACTGGCTCACCAATCTCCATAGTCTCCTGGCTGGTTCACCAATCTCCATAGTGTCCTGACTGGTTCACCAATCACCATAGTGTCCTGACTGGCTCTCCAATCTCCATAGTCTCCTGACTGGCTCTCCAATCTCCATAGTCTCCTGACTGGTTCTCCAATCTCCATAGTGTCCTGACTGGTTCACCAATCTCCATAGTGTCCTGACCGGTTCTCCAATCACCATAGTGTCCTGACTGGTTCACCAATCTCCATAGTGTCCTGACTGGCTCTCCAATCTCCATAGTGTCCTGGCTGGTTCACCAATCACCATAGTGTCCTGACTGGCTCACCAATCTCCATAGTGTCCTGGCTGGTTCTCCAATCACCATAGTGTCCTGACTGGTTCACCAATCTCCATAGTGTCCTGACTGGCTCTCCAATCTCCATAGTGTCCTGACTTGCTCACCAATCTCCATAGTGTCCTGGCTGGTTCACCAATCACCATAGTGTCCTGACTGGCTCTCCAATCTCCATAGTGTCCTGGCTGGTTCACCAATCTCCATAGTGTCCTGACTGGCTCTCCAATCACCATAGTGTCCTGGCTGGTTCACCAATCACTATAGTGTCCTGACTGGCTCTCCAATCACCATAGTGTCCTGACTGGCTCACCAATCACCATAGTGTCCTGACTGGCTCTCCAATCACCATAGTGTCCTGACTTGTTCACCAACCACCATAGTGTCCTGGCTGGTTCACCAATCTCCATAGTGTCCTGGCTGGTTCACCAATCACCATAGTGTCCTGGCTGGCTCACCAATCTCCATAGTGTCCTGGCTGGCTCACCAATCTCCATAGTCTCCTGACTTGCTCACCAATCTCCATAGTGTCCTGGCTGGCTCACTTATCACCATAGTGTCCTGGCTGATTCACCAATCTCCATAGTGTCCTGGCTCATCAATCTCCATAGTGTCCTGACTGGCTCACCAATCACCATAGTGTCCTGGCTCTCCAATCTCCATAGTGTCCTGACTGGCTCACCAATCACCATAGTGTCCTGGCTCTCCAATCTCCATAGTGTCCTGGCTGGTTCACCAATCTCCATTGTGTCCTGGCTAGTTCACCAATCACCATAGTCTCCTGACTGGCTCTCCAATCACCATAGTGTCCTGGCTCTCCAATCTCCATAGTGTCCTGACTGGCTCTCCAATCACCATAGTGTCCTGACTGGCTCTCCAATCACCATAGTCTCCTGACTGGCTCTCCAATCTCCATAGTGTCCTGACTGGTTCACCAATCACCATAGTGTCCTGACTGGCTCTCCAATCACCATAGTGTCCTGACTGGCTCTCCAATCACCATAGTCTCCTGACTGGCTCTCCAATCTCCATAGTGTCCTGTCTGGTTCACCAATCTCCATAGTGTCCTGGCTCTCCAATCTCCATTGTGTCCTGGCTCTCCAATCTCCATAGTGTCCTGACTGGCTCACCAATCACCATAGTGTCCTGGCTCTCCAATCACCATAGTGTCCTGGCTGGTTCACCAATCTCCATAGTCTCCTGACTGGCTCACTAATCTCCATAGTCTCCTGCCTGGCTCACTAATCACCATAGTGTCCTGACTGGCTCTCCAATCACCATAGTGTCCTGGCTCTGCAATCACCATAGTGTCCTGACTGGCTCTCCAATCACCATAGTCTCCTGACTGGCTCACTAATCACCATAGTGTCCTGGCTGGCTCACCAATCTCCATAGTGTCCTGGCTGGCTCACCAATCTCCATAGTCTCCTGACTGGCTCACTAATCACCATAGTGTCCTGGCTGGCTCTCCAATCACCATAGTCTCCTGACTGGCTCACTAATCACCATAGTGTCCTGCCTGGCTCACTAATCACCATAGTGTCCTGGCTCTCCAATCTCCATAGTGTCCTGGCTGGTTCACCAATCACCATAGTGTCCTGGCTGGCTCTCCAATCACCATAGTGTCCTGGCTCTCCAATCTCCATAGTGTCCTGGCTGGTTCACCAATCACCATAGTCTCCTGACTGGCTCACCAATCACCATAGTCTCCTGACTGGCTCACCAATCACCATAGTCTCCTGACTGGCTCACCAATCACCATAGTCTCCTGACTGGCTCACCAATCTCCATAGTCTCCTGACTGGCTCACCAATCTCCATAGTCTCCTGCCTGGCTCTCCAATCTCCATAGTCTCCTGGCTGGTTCACCAATCACCATAGTCTCCTGACTGGCTCACCAATCTCCATAGTCTCCTGACTGGCTCACCAATCACCATAGTCTCCTGACTGGCTCACCAATCACCATAGTCTCCTGCCTGGCTCACTAATCTCCATAGTGTCCTGACTGGCTCTCCAATCTCCATAGTGTCCTGGCTGGCTCACCAATCTCCATAGTCTCCTGACTGGCTCTCCAATCTCCATAGTGTCCTGCCTGGCTCTCCAATCTCCATAGTCTCCTGCCTGGCTCTCCAATCTCCATAGTCTCCTGACTGGCTCTCCAATCACCATAGTCTCCTGACTGGCTCACTAATCACCATAGTGTCCTGCCTGGCTCACTAATCACCATAGTGTCCTGGCTCTCCAATCTCCATAGTGTCCTGGCTGGTTCACCAATCACCATAGTGTCCTGGCTGGCTCTCCAATCACCATAGTGTCCTGGCTCTCCAATCTCCATAGTGTCCTGGCTGGTTCACCAATCACCATAGTCTCCTGACTGGCTCACCAATCACCATAGTCTCCTGACTGGCTCACCAATCACCATAGTCTCCTGACTGGCTCACCAATCACCATAGTCTCCTGACTGGCTCACCAATCTCCATAGTCTCCTGACTGGCTCACCAATCTCCATAGTCTCCTGCCTGGCTCTCCAATCTCCATAGTCTCCTGGCTGGTTCACCAATCACCATAGTCTCCTGACTGGCTCACCAATCTCCATAGTCTCCTGACTGGCTCACCAATCACCATAGTCTCCTGACTGGCTCACCAATCACCATAGTCTCCTGCCTGGCTCACTAATCTCCATAGTGTCCTGACTGGCTCTCCAATCTCCATAGTGTCCTGGCTGGCTCACCAATCTTCATAGTCTCCTGACTGGCTCTCCAATCTCCATAGTGTCCTGCCTGGCTCTCCAATCTCCATAGTCTCCTGACTGGCTCTCCAATCTCCATAGTGTCCTGCCTGGCTCTCCAATCTCCATAGTCTCCTGACTGGCTCTCCAATCTCCATAGTGTCCTGGCTCACCAATCTCCATAGTGTCCTGGCTCTCCAATCTCCATAGTGTCCTGACTGGCTCACCAATCTCCATAGTGTCCTGGCTGGCTCACTAATCACCATAGTGTCCTGACTCTCCAATCTCCATAGTGTCCTGGCTGGTTCACCAATCTCCATAGTCTCCTGACTGGCTCACCAATCACCATAGTGTCCTGACTGGTTCACCAATCTCCATAGTCTCCTGACTGGCTCTCCAATCTCCATAGTCTCCTGCCTGGCTCTCCAATCTCCATAGTCTCCTGCCTGGCTCTCCAATCTCCATAGTGTCCTGCCTGGCTCTCCAATCTCCATAGTGTCCTGGCTCGTTCCCCATTCACATATATTACGGCACACTTTATTCATAAACTTTTATTCTCCAGAACCTCGGCTGCTCCCAATCACCGCCCCATATATTACCGCCGTACAGCTATGTGTACACAATAATTGCTCCCATTAATATAGCGGGGCGTGCGTTATTATTATGGCCGCCGGCAGCCCTTTCAGTGACAGCCCTGACTTAGTACATTGCGGCATTTCACTTCTGAGTCCAGCGGCCCCTCCGCACCCCCATCCCCCCACCCGATCCCCGTATATTTCCATCTTTATAAGACCACATCACTTCATTCTCTATTCTGTAGTGAGCTTTGTTGTCTAGAGAAAGGTCTCAAATCCGGGAGGCTCCGGCATCTGCCGCCTGCTATTGTGGCCTCCGCTCAAGGTTAAACACAACATTCAGCCAGAAAAATGAATGTTGAAATGACTTTAGTAAATATCCATTCACATTACACATTGTCATCCGCACAGTTGCCATGGTATTGCGGCTCTGCTACATTACAACTCTCTCCTCTTTAATATTGAATAAACAACAGCGGAGAAGACGAAAAAGAAAAAAAACAAGGTGAATTTAATGTAGAACACGGCGGTATTGTGACAAGCCGAGCGCGCCTAATATGTTGTCACTTTATTGGAGTCGCTGGCAGAAATCTATATGGAAACATTACATACAGGGGATGCTACAACAGTCGTAAAAACAATATATGAGCGGCTTCTCCCACAATGCACCGCCACCGCCACCGCCATTAACTTTCACTGTAAGTCATTTAGGATTCACTAGATTCATTTCTGCCCTTTACAAGTCTTTGAACATTCCGGAATGTATCGCTTCATAAGTTATATTATCTGTGAGCATGGATATATCTATATGGAGTAACCCCTGATAACTAATAGTAATACGCTATCTATCTATCTATCTATCTATCTATCTATCTATCTATCTATCTATCTCCTATCTATCTATCTATCTATCTATCTATCTATCTATCTATCTCCTATCTATCTATCTATCTATCTATCTATCTATCTCCTATCTATCTATCTATCTCCTATCTATCTATCTATCTATCTATCTATCTATCTATCTATCTCCTATCTATCTATCTATCTCATATCTATCTATCTCCTATCTATCTATCTATCTATCTATCTATCATCTATCTATCTATCTATCTATCTATCTATCTCCTATCTATCTATCTATCTATCTATCTATCTCCTATCTATCTATCTATCTATCTATCTATCTATCTATCTCCTATCTATCTATCTATCTATCTATCTATCTTCTATCTATCTATCTATCTATCTATCTATCTATCTATCTATCTATCTTCTATCTATCTATCTATCTATCTATCTCCTATCTATCTATCTATCTATCTATCTATCTCCTATCTATCTATCTATCTATCTATCTATCTATCTATCGCATATCTATCTATCTATCTATCTATCTATCTATCTATCTATCTATCCATCCATCTAAATGTCTTTATTCTTCTACTGCTATACATGATCTATCTATCTATCTATCTATCTATCTATCTATCTATCTATCTATCTATCTATCTATCTATCTAATCTATCTATCTATCTATCTATCTCCTATCTATCTATCTATCTATCTATCTATCTATCTATCTATCAAATTGATCATCTATCTATCCATCTAAATGTCTTTATTCTTCTACTGCTATAAATGATCCATCTATCTATCTATCTATCTATCTATCTCCTATCTATCTATCTATCTATCTATCTATCTATCTATCTATCTCCTATCTATCTATCTATCTATCTATCTATCTATCTATCTATCTCCTATCTATCTATCTATCTATCTATCGATCGATCTATCTATCTATCTATCTATCTATCTCCTATCTATCTATCTATCTATCTATCTATCTATCTATCAATCTATCTATCGCATATCTATCTATCTATCTATCTATCCATCTAAATGTCTTTATTCTTCTACTGCTATACATGATCTATCTATCTATCTATCTATCTATCTATCTATCTATCTATCTCCTATCTATCTATCTATCTATCTATCTATCTATCTATCGCATATCTATCTATCTATCTATCTATCCATCTAAATGTCTTTATTCTTCTACTGCTATACATGATCTATCTATCTATCTATCTATCTATCTATCTATCTATCTATCTAATCTATCTATCTATCTATCTATCGCATATCTATCTATCTATCTATCTATCTATCAAATTGATCATCTATCTATCTATCCATCTAAATGTCTTTATTCTTCTACTGCTATAAATGATCCATCTATCTATCTATCTATCTATCTATCTATCTATCTCCTATCTATCTATCTATCTATCTATCTATCTATCTATCTCCTATCTATCTATCTATCTATCTATCTATCTCCTATCTATCTATCTATCTATCTATCTATCTATCTCCTATCTATCTATCTATCTATCTATCTATCTATCTCCTATCTATCTATCTATCTATCTATCTATCTATCTATCTATCTATCTCCTATCTATCTATCTATCTATCTATCTATCTATCTATCTATCTATCTCTCATCTATCTATCTATCTATCTATCTATCTATCTATCTCCTATCTATCTATCTATCTATCTATCTATCTATCTATCTATCTATCTCCTATCTATCTATCTATCTATCTATCTATCTATCTATCTATCTAGCTCCTATCTATCTCTCATCTATCTATCTATCTATCTATCTATCTATCTATCTATCTATCTATCTATCTATCTATCTCTCATCTATCTATCTATCTATCTATGAAAAATAAATAGACAATATTCTTGTATACTAATTCTGGACACCCCCTCTAAGTGATGGTCCTCCATAGGCCTCCTAACATTCATAGTGACCGCCTGTAATGTAAGTACTCCCATCTCATGAATATAGTAGCTTCGCTTTATCACAATACAAATATTATAGTAGAGAAATATCTCCATCACTCCCGATAGTGTTTACACGACTTCTCCGCGCAGGATATGACTGAGATCAGTAAAGAACCTTGACTACGGCTTTCATGATTCCTTTCCCTTTGAGAGAACAGAATAGATGAGATCAATAAAGCGGCGTGTTGTATATCTGCATTACTGCCACCTTTTTATTAAGATGCTATAAGCGGTGATTGTAGTCATATAGCGCTAATTTATCTGCTCGCTCATACGGTAACCTTTCACAGTTATTGTTTCTGCCGCTCTCGATTTACTCATTTAAAGGGCAAGCTTTGCGCGTCTTTTTTCCATCCCTAAGATGCTATACAAGAAGAAATTACCATAAAAAGGTTGAAACAAATGTCAAAAGTAACTTCTGATGTGAAATTTCTGGAGTATCGTGACACGGTTTGGGCTGCCATGTTGAATTTATCATCACACCATCGTGCCATGTATTTATTACAGATGGGCGAACCGCTTTGTCCTAGGCTGGGGCCGAATATTCCTAATTGTTCAGTTTTTAATGAAACCCAAGAAATTGTGTAAAAAATTTGGGCCTTCTCATGGCCTGGTGATATCATGTGTCCAGGGTCACCCCTGAGGCCTATGATTGGGCCATATTGGTCACAAGGGCATGTCGAGCGGCATGATAACAATCACAGGCACTCGAGGAAGCCAGCAGAGAGTGCCAGATGCCCTAGGCCTCCAACTATTATACTCTGTGGTATAAGGAGAACCGAGACTACCATAATGTCCTTTCAACTTGTTCAACCTGAAACGAATCCAGGTCCTTGGCCGCCTGAATCCAGAACGAAGCCTTCCTTTACCCTTTTGGGCCTCCAGCACTCTCTATCGGCCTCCTCGGTGGCGTCTTGTGCCCAGAGCCAATGCTAAAGCCTGTGATTGGGCCTCAGCAGTGACATGGGCATGCTAAGCATCATGACATCATATGGCGTGCCCATATGACCACTGGTGGACCAATCGCAGGCCTCAGTGGTAACTCTGGACAACTGACGTCACATGTAGATCACCAGGAGGCCCAAAAGAGGTGAGGGAAGGATTCGTTCTGCAATGGCTCAAGAATGTTGAATATGAATGGTGGAGGCCCCTGGGCACCTATTGCACTGGACCCCAAAGTATATCCTGTCGGCGATTTTAGTTCAAACAAAACGAAGACCCCTTTAGCTCGTTGGTTTTGTAAAAAAATTTGGAACATTCGAGACAAACGTGGCTCAGTATGAATCCTTCACCTATCTCCAGTAGTGACTTCTTGGATTCAACTTCATCCTGGACTCTTCTCTGATAGTCATTTTGGCTACTCTTTACCTTCCTGTTTTGTTTATTACTACTTAGTCCTCCTTAAGGTAACTGATTTTGTTTTTTACATCCGCGCCTGTTATCTTAGGCTAGGTTCACATCTGTTCTGGGTTCTCCATCATTCATGACCACCATGGGACCAGAACGACAGAGGCCAGGACTGCTAAACTAGAGGTTAGACATGGACACTGACACACCCCGTTAACTATAATGGGCTCCGTTCAGGACTTCTCTCTGTGAACTTAGCTTTGACTTGAGGCCAAGTCCATCCTTCTCTGCAGCGGGCTCTGGTTACAACATTGGGGGCATGTTAGACTTCCCATTAGTAATGTCAGATAATAGGTAGCTGCTTACTTGTGATATTCCAATCTCATCGGTTCCTAGGTCATTTTTGGGAATACCCTTACCCGGGAGTCGGTTCCATTTTCCACCCTTTCCTGGCTGGCTCGCGATCTTTACACCCTTTGTATACGGGCCCACTGTAACGTCCTTGCTATTATTAGACGTACGTGCGCCTACAGCAAGGGCTTATATATTTTTGAGAAAATTACGCTTTGGCTTTTTTTTTATCAAAAATGTCAGTGGGCTTTGCTTTTGTGCGGCGATGTCCTGTGGCTGACATTTCTAAGCTCTGCAAATGGAGGATAAAAACATTAATGTAGTGGAGTCTGACAAAATCCCTAACATTATTACCCTTCCCACCTCTCCGAGACAAGAAAAGGTAATCTATTACTTTTTCATCCATGAAATTTCTATTGCATTTACAATACCCGAAGCATCTTCGAACTCCTGACCGAGGAATAATCGGTTTTATAGACTGAAAAGGGTACGTAAAATGGCCGAGTGTTCTAGAAAACGCATTATCAAATGCCCTATTAGATAATTCGAAGTTAATTCCTTGCTCGAAAGCCTTACCTATTACCCAGAATTCAGAGCAGTTGCAAAAAGAAACTTTTGCTCTGGAGGACTGGAGGAGTGTAATACTTTATTTTTCCTGCGGTGGTGCTGTAAGGAAATTAAATAGTTGTTACTAGATTTCTCCACTGATCACAACTGATCTCTGGAGGTCCCAAAAGCAGGACACCTTATTATCAGAATATCCAGGACCTTTCTAACCTAAAGGAATTGTCCAATGTGGAGCCCCTTTAAGAAAACCTTTTTAGTTTACGGTATTTTTCTCTATACAAGTGGACAAACCATTTTGTAAACAGAGTAATCTCTTTTTCTAGAAGAATACCAAATGGATGTTCTCCCCATTTGGATGACCAAGACGAGGGAGCTGGTTTGTTACAAAATTTTCAAAAATTTCAGGTTCGACTAAACCTAAAAGTTTTGGGGTTCACCAACCGGAGTATAGACATAATAAGTGCTGATACTCACCTTGGCTATGGGCTACATCGCGGTACTCTTTGGTCATGCTCTGGTTTTCTTGGCAATGTCATGGGCCCCGGGGACCACCATGGAGTGGGATGAGACCTCAGCGGTCATGTGCGGCACTCTGACGTCATGAAGCTCATGTTAAAGTGTGATGATGTCAGCACATCTGATCGCTGATGCCCAATCACTTGCCTTGGTGGTCCTCCTGAGCCTATGATGTCACCCAGGAGGCAGGAAGAGGCCAGAAAATGACCAAAGAAGACCCCAAGGAAGTGCCGAATACCGCGAGGGTGCCCAGGAGAGGAGAGGGCAGGAGAGAATCAGTGTTTACTATGCTTTTGCAATTCCCCTTGAACTCCACTTATTATACTCTGGGGTCTGATGAGACCCCGCGTATCATGACAAAATCTCACGAGGTTTGCCCTCTAGAATTCACCAAAACTTTATGGAAATATTTAGTGTGACCATCTTCTCAACAATTTTAATGATCTCGTACAGCTTTATAAAAACACAGATGCCTTCTTCCTAAAACAGCGCCATAGTTGTCTGTGGTTTTTTTCTATTTAATTTACTGGAGCTGACTTGCAATACCACACACAACCTGTGACAGGTGGGGCACTGTTCTGGGAATAAATGTTGTCCTTTCCTTTAATAACTCTAATGTATTGATATTGAGATTGTTTGTATTCCAGTATTCTGCAGCATATCCGCATTTAGGTAACCTTGGACTGATCAGTTGTTCTTTCTTGTCTTTTCGCAGACATTGGGCACCATAACTGCAGTGCCAATAAAAGTCCCTCAGGTCAGCTCCTTGCACAGATTGGCAGGACATGGACCAGCAGTGCTACCTCAGGTAACATCACTAACTAATTTGTCTTAGTCCTATCCCTATGAAGGTTGATATTACCCATAAGGAATATGGGGTGCAGATGTAGCAGACAAGCACAGGCCCTGGTGCCTGAAAGGGAATGCATCGTCAGAAAATTACTTATTTTTTACACATATTTTTATTATTTTTTTATGATGGCTTAAACAATTTCCTGCAATTTTCACTCTGACCACTAAGCCCAACAATAGACTGGCACTTACCAATTCTGTAGAGGTTTTCTTTGCAGCAGTTACCTTGTTTACATCATAATAGAAGATAACAGCTCTAGAGATAGCACCACAGACCAATCATTGCATCACTACCGACAACAGGTGATGTCACAGTTTATCTCCTCCTCCCTGCACAGCGCATATCCAGTAAACTCTCCCATAGTCCTCAATGAGTCATCTCCAGTCTATTGCTGTCTATGGCCATGACTATGCTGTAAAGCAGATCACTAAATGCTGCTAACAGAGCAGAGGAATAGCTTAGGTGGAAGCATATCAGCTTTGCTGTATAGACTGGAATAGTATGAGCAGAGTCATCTCATTACTATTGAGGTAGTAGCAGAGCCAATGACTTGAAGTACAATTTATACACCTATAAATACCTACTGAAGCCTATCAGGGGCGGTTCATGGCACAGGAAACAGAGAACCCCTGTCATGCTCCGCCCCCTTCAGGCCAATTTCAAGGAGGAACACAATGGGGCAAATTTCTGGCACACCTCGGCCCCTCGGTGAGTTATACTTATTGAGAGGCTGATACCTCTTAAAAATTCTGTCTCTCACAATATTAAGATATGGCTGCTTTCTTCATCTCAGGAAGTGACATCACTTCCTTTAGTCACGTGACTACAGCTCAGTCCCATACAAACGGTCATGTGACCAACAGACGTGATGTCACTTTCTGAAAAGCAGCCATGTTTTCTAATCCCGGGTAGCCACTTTAATAAATCCCCCACTATATCAGTTTTCCACGGAGTGTCCCTTTAATAAGATTTTTTTTTTTTTTTTTTGCATGAAAGAGGATTAAAAGTGTAGCATCCCTTTAAGAACAATTATTTGGACAAAACCTCAAAGACAGTCTCATTTTTTGACTATGTATCGGCGGTTCATTACCCGTACTGAGCGGACATCAATGGGACAAGGACAAAGGCACGGACATATGTCCTTATTTTAATAGATTTGACGAATTTGACCGGTTCTTGGCGGCTAATAGCTTTTCTCCCCCATCTAAATGATATTCCTGAGAGCGGGGATTATTTGCACATTGGTTCGGTGTCTAGCTTGCGCTCCTGCACAGAGGTGAGCTCAGCCCCCCGGTATAATTGCTAGGTGTATTCCATTAGAATCCAGATGACTGTGTACAGACAATTATTACATTCGCTCCTCATTTATGCAGTCAACCACTTATTCAGCCTCACAAGGACGCGAGCAGCGAGCGCTATAATGACAAGCTTGCCAACACTGCAAATGTCTCGAACAAAGACACTGCCTTAATCAAGAATTAACAACTTACGACCAATGCGGCAATAACTAGCGAGCGCCGCGCCGAACCGTGTATTAGCCATTAGTACCCGACTTGCGCCGTGCAATTAGTATTACAGGAATTAATATGATAGAAATGAATACATTTCACAATAGGTTTAGGCTACAGGTCTTTATATTATATAGTCAACTATTGGAGGCTGTTGTTGTTGCTTTAGGACCAAAATGCTATACTGTTAGGTCCTATCTATGTCATTCAAACAACAAGACCCCTATAGTAGGAGTAAACAGGAACCGCCTCTCCTTCTCTATTCACCAACCAGCGCCGCACCTCCCATGAGGCGACCTGAAGCGATCGCTTCAGGCGGCGCTATGCCGGGGCCCCAGGGAGGGCGTCATTTTTTTGCTTACCTAAGCCAGTCCAAGACAAGCTGTCCTGGACTGGCTTAGCACCGAGCGGTGGATTAGGGAGGCCGCTGGAGCAGCGCTGCTCCAGCGGCCTCCCCTCAAGCTCAGGCACAGAGCAGGTCCTCTCCCTGCCTGCGAACACCACTAAGCCCCGCCCCATTCGCTTTGCCCCGCCCCTTCGCCCCGCCACGCCCCCTCCGCTCCGTCACCTCCTCCGGAGGCGGCTTTCTATCGTTCGCCACGGGCGGCGAAAGGCGTAGGTTCACCCCTGCCACCAACCCAAGGGATCCGAAACTGGACAACTCCTTGAACTTACTCAAAAGGCTTAAAACAGACTAGTTGGCGCTGTCCAAATTCCCTAACTTTTTCTCTTCCTCTGTCTTGTCTTGCTTCATATGTCTTTTGAACTAGGAGAAATATATAATAAGAATTTATGGGTCCCAGATTGTTCATTTATCCACTTTCCCGTCTACTACTTCTTATAAATGTCAAATCAAACCTCTTCTTGGCTGTAAGGCAACTGGCTGAAGCAGGAGCTCTCCCCCATTGCTCTATAATAGGCCTCCTAAACACCATCCGTCATTGTGTGGGGGCCCAAGTGTAGGAGTCAGCCTTTCCAGAGATACAAAATCAGGGATCCTGTTTTCATATTAGAGGTTGACCGAACTGGACTGTCCCTTTAAGTTATTTGGTTTTTGGATGTTGTTTAATCTTTTGTCATGTCTCATTTTTAAATCTAAGAGAAATACACAAAAAACACCAAATAAATTAGAGAGGACAAAACATTAATTTACCCCTCTCAAACCTCAAATCAGATCTCCCTTTGTTTGTAAGGCAACTGGTTGCAGCAGGAGCCCCCCCTTCCCATTTCTCTACCAGCATGTTAAACCCCACCACCTATAATAACCCATTATGTCGAGACCCAGATATAGGAGACAACCATCCCACAGGCACATGATCAGGGATTCAGTTTTCTGGTAAGAAGTTGCCCATACTGGACAACTGCTAAAACTGAAACATTTCAAACAGAGTAGCTGGCTATGTAAATACTTCCTAACCTTTTCCTCTTACTTTCCTTTGATCATTTCATACCTGTAATTTTAGTTAAAACTAAGAGAAAAGGAATTGCAGACCTCAGATCAGGCCTGGCTCTGGTTGTAAAGCAACTTGCTGAAGCGGGAGCTCTCCCCCATTGCCCTGAGATAGGAGGCCAGTCATGTTAAACGTCGTTCCCTATAATATCTCATGGCGTGGAGGCATAGATGTAAGAGGCAGAGCCAACTTTATTTTTTCTCGTCCTTTGATCTTTTCATACCTTAAATTTTAGCCAAAACTAGGAGAAACACACAAGAAATGAATGTTTATGGGTCGCAGAACATTAATTTACTCCTTTTTTACAAATCTCAAATCAGATCTCCCTTGCCTGAAAG
The DNA here is from genome assembly GCF_031893055.1 of Leptodactylus fuscus. Taxonomy (NCBI): domain Eukaryota; kingdom Metazoa; phylum Chordata; class Amphibia; order Anura; family Leptodactylidae; genus Leptodactylus; species Leptodactylus fuscus. Next base: position 208,918,219 of record NC_134269.1, on the reverse strand, counting down.
GCAACTGGCTAAAGCAGAAGCCCTCCCCCACTGCTCTATAATAAAGACCAGTTATGCTAAACTTCAGCCCCTATAACAGCTCATTGTGTGGAAGGCCAGACATAGGAGCCGACCTTCCTTTATATCCCACAAGTTCATCATATGAATTCTGTTTTCTGGTAAGGAGTTACCCAGACTGGACAACTGCTAAAACTTTCAGACCAATCAGCTATATGAATATTTCCTTACTTTCTCTCTTCCTATCCTTTGATCTTTTCCTTCCTCATATTTCAGTCAAAACTAAGATAATTACACAAGAAATTAATTTATATGGGTTAGAATATTAATTTGCACCTCCAGATCCCCGTTCACTGCTTATTACAAGCATAAAATCAGATCTTGCTTTGGCTGTAAGACAACTGGCTGAAGTAGAAGCTCAGTGCTAAACCCCAGCCCCTATAACATCTCATTGTGTGGAGGCCCAGATATCGGAGCCAACCTTCCTTCGTGTCCCACAAGCTCTTCATCAGGAAAAGTTTTCTGCTAAAACTGCTAGTCTCTTCGACAAACCTCTCTCTGGCTGTAAGACAACTGGCTGCAGCAGAAGCCCTACCCCTCTGCACAGTACTAAACCCCAGCCCCTATAACAGGTCATTGTGTGGAGGCCCAGATATCAGAGCCAACCTTCCTTCCTGTCCCACAAGCTCTTCATCAGGAATCTGTTTTGTGCTAAAACTGCTAGTCTCTTCGACAAACCTCTCTCTGGCTGTAAGACAACTGGCTGCAGCAGAAGACCTACCCCTCTGCACAGTGCTAAACCCCAGCCCCTATAACAGCTCATTGTGTGACGGCCCAGATATTTGAGCCAACCTTCCTTTGTGTCCCACAGGCTCTTCATCAGGGAACCTGTTTCCTACTAAAACTGCCAATCTCTTCGACAAACCCCTCTCTGGCTGTAAGACAACTGGCTGCAGCAAAAGCCCCTCCCCCTTTGGAGTACATTCATGATAAACCCCTCCCTCTCAGTGAAGCCAAACTCCTAGCTGACCTATGGGGCCAAACTGGAAGGAATCGGATGAAAATTCAACCCCGCAAGATTTCTAAAAACATTGCGTGCAATTTTTTCTTCTGTTTAGACTTAAAGATTATTTCTCGGCCCGCTGTTCCTTTAATTATACCGCAAAGACTTTCACTATCTTAAATTTTGTTTATTACTTTTGCATGTTGGTTTTTCAGATTCCACATCCCGGCGTCCCATTAAAAGCGGTTGTTAAATCTATAAATTATTATGGACGACTGCTTTAAAGGAGATTTTATGTTTCATTTTATGCTCTAGCATTACCCCCTATGAGGAAAATGAGAATTCTTTGCCAAGTTTTTGCCGCTCGGTGTTTATCACACTTTCTATGTCTGTTATCGAAGGTTCGGAGGCTGGATGTTTATGTTTCCTGTTCAATAGTTTAACAATTTTTTACTATCATTTTCTGAAAATGACTGTTTTTATACCAAATGCACATTTTGTCCTAGAGGAAAATAATTTGTTGTGGGGGGTTATAAAAACTGCAAATTGTCAGCTCTAGATGGCATGTGACCATTTGTACAACGGCATGCTGAGACGTCTTGTAGACATTTTCTGTATTCTGTATAGCATGAGTTTTTCTTTTATAGTTGGTCCCCGATTAGAAAAAAAAATTAAACTTTTTTCAGAATCAGAGCTATTTTTGCTCATAGACAGCTCCTGTTACTGTGGTTTAGTCATTTACTTGAATTAGAATGAGGTGCAATACCAGACATGGCCTGTAAACAATGGTGGCGCTGTTTCTGGAACAAAAAAAAACAAAACAAAAACACAAACAACTCCTTTAAAGAAAGGAGTCCTCAAAGAAAGTTGCAGAGTAGATAAAATAAGTTAATATTACTTAAAACCGTCTTCTGTTCCGTTAAAGTTTCAGGAAATGGGCGGGGCTATGACACCTGTACTAAAAGAGTGGATTCATTTTGTTTTAGCTCTGTTCCTGTAGGTTGATGATCCCATATCCCCACTGTAACGCCTCTGCCTGTTCGGGTCACTGCGCCACCCTCTGCTCGCATGCTGCGGTGGAGGAGGCATGTGCAGTTTAATTCCTTGCTTAGAGTTTTTGGTTGCACTGGGTGAACACGGCTCTAGATCTGTAATTGAATTTGAACCACATCCTTCTACCCTTGTTTGCCTCTGTTCATTAAGTGGTTAATTTTAGCCTTGCCCTGTGATTGACAGACTATCCACCTATCAACTCCAGGGCAGGTTCTTCCTTCCTATTTATTATTGGCTCACATTCACTTTGGTGCTTGCTATTGCCTTGTGCGTGCTGGCTTTTCTCTCGCTGTTATTTCTTGTATTCTGAGTCTTGACCTCTGGCTTTCCCTTTTGGATATCCATTTTGACGCTTCATTGCTCAACTGTTACTGACCCCTGGCTAGCTGAACTCCCTTGTTGTTGTTTGTCTTGTCCGTGTTTTGTGTGTCACGTATTTAGGAACAATTTTGTCGTCCAGTTGTTGTCTATTACCTAGGATAGGACCGGCAAGCAGGAAGGGACAGTGGGGGGGTTTCAGACCAGGGCTTACTGTCTCTCGTGCCCCTTCCTCCAGGGTTCAACTACAGCACTGGGGAACTGCTGTCTGGCACGTCCCTAACACCCACCTTTGCTTATCCAACATGTCTCTATAACTGTCTCTATGTTCCCTCAACATTTTAGGGTACGTCACAAAAACTTTTTGTTTTTTTGCTGTTTTATTACAGGTTAGGCCAAAGACTCTGATTCCAGAAAGCCTTCCCATCTCCCCCTGCAGAGACCAGCCTTCGAAACAACCCCCTACATTTCAAAAGGCCACAGTGGTCAGTATCAAAAACCCCAGCCCAGCCCTTCCCACTGCCAACAACACCGTCAGCCACCTCCAGGCTTCCAACGGCCAGTCTCAGAGCTCTTCGGAACCAACAATTTCTTCGCCTCTAAGCAGTGGAGGTGTGGCCTACGCCATTATATCCACCTCGCCAAGCAATGCAAACCCCATTAACACCAGCAACGTTTCAGTGGTGAATGACACCATCAAAGTTCAGCCGCTCCTAATCAGCGCCGATAGCAAGGTAGGTTGGAGTTTTTGAAAAAAATAATTCTCTTAAGTCCCAGTGGTCGCTACTCGAAGATAAACCTATCATAGAGACAAACTATGTACTTGGCCTTGTCTTGTCCAGACTTGGTTGTTCCGTTAACTTTACTACCATTATATGGCAAGAACTCGTGAAGGACACACCAGTCATGGGACATTAGACCCATTTCTGGAGCGGAAAAACCCAACACCATGATGAGTGGCCCATTGCTACATGACGAGGATCTCATGATACTTTCAGGCTATTTTCTTAAGCTTGAATGCACCACTTTGGATGATCTTGAGTCAAGTAAACCTATAACTTAGCCATCTTTTGAATGGCCATAGGTAGGTCAAATTTTTTGGAGAAGGCAAATCCCACTTCTTTGTCTTGTGCAAGTTCTTGCAATATAAGCTCTTGGCCAACTAAACAATCACATTCCTCTACCATGGGCCCGCTTAATGGTAGCTACAGGAGTCTCGTCATCAACTTATCTAAAGTAGGGTCTCCAACATAGATTGGAATGGAGACCCTTGACATAGTCCTATCTGAACATTCTTCACCAAGCTAGTCTTGCTCGCTCTTTCCTCATTGATGACTGTAGAGCACCAGCTTCTTATCAAAAAGGTATCATGTATATTCTAGGTAATCATCATACAACCTCAAGTTCAGAGCCAACCAGAGATCAAGACTGAAATTAAGAAACCTTGTGAAGAACCTCCTCAGGGACCCCCAGCTACCAAAAAGAAAAAGGAGGAAAATCCAGAGGTAAGACTTCCTGTAGACTTGGTGCTCAATGGTTCTCGAGTTTGCTTTCTGACCACAGACATCTCTAGTGTTCCTACTTTATCATCCTGGAGGACCCATGAAGGTGGATGTTTTTGATGCAGTGGATGTTTTTGATATCAATATGTACTAGAGACAGATTTTGATCATTCCGTTTTCTTCTCTTTCTCCAGAAAATCGCCTTTATGGTAGCGCTAGGCCTTGTTACAACAGAACATCTGGAAGGTGAGTGATAATCGTCCTTGACAACTTTTAGAACAAGCTTTCTGAGTCGTGTGAGAGTATGGTGGGTGATGTGCGCTTCCAAAATTCTTCATCCAAAATTTATGCCTTTTTGATGCTGATCGCGTTGTGGCAACAGGGAGTTCTCTCCACTCTTCTAGAAGGTCCAGGAGATCTCCCATATATCCGGGACACTCTAGGAGATTGTGATTGTTTTTTCTTTAGACAATGTTCACATCTGTGTTGGAGAAAAAGACCTCCAAGCCTCCAAGTTTTCTGTCCATTGATGCCGTGAAGAAAACAATGGATGGTCATTAAAGATGACCTTTCCTCACGTCCACCAATTCCAACTCTCTACATCCTTAATAGGGGCCTCTCAGCACAATTAGAACTTTTTCTCTAGCATCTACCACTCCTAAGCAATCAATGCTCATAGTTGTAGTGCCAAATATGCTAATTAGGCTCTCTATTGTCAGGTGGGTGGTTCTTCGATGGAGTAGATAGTCCTAATTAGTGTATTGGGTGCTGAAGATAACAGCACTGATTGATCAGGAACAGTCGGGGCTACAGAAAAAAAATCCAACTGCACTGGAATCAGTGGATCGGCATCCATTGAAGAGTACAAAAAGTTGGGGTTGATGTAAGTGGTGAAATGTCCTCTTTAATGTTCCTTTAAACATGGTAACAACCCATACGATCACCGTCACAGTTCCTAAAATGGCTATTACCTAGCTTTCTTGAACCCTTAAAGGCAAATTTAGTCTTGTCCTGGCCTGAAAACTGGAATTTCTGAAACTCCTCCTGAAAGGGGCAGAGTTTTCCTAAAGTCTGCCCAGGATGGGTGTTGGGGTAGTTTTCCTTAGGATCGGCCTATCTGTTCATGTGGGGGCAACAGTCATTGGATAGGCCATAAAAAAGTCCTGGACATTCCCTTTAAGCATTTCTATTCCCCACACTACAAAGTTTCTAAGTATGTGTACTAGTTGTCACAAAGCTTTCCCAAAATCTGTTTGGATAGGTAGCAAGCGGAATATATATCTAAATAGATTTGCCTTTCAGGAGCCCGTGGAAGCTGGGCAACACATGGTATAGTAGAGTCACGTGAGAAAAGTCATCCAGGATGCAGCAGATACCTGTAAATGGCTAATGTCATTTCCCATCTGCTGCAGCCGGCGCGGGAGACGCGCCGATCATTACCTGGGGAGCCATTAATGACGACTTTACCCACTTTCAATGAACATAACTCTACAAACCCGAAAGAAAACACGAAAAGAAACTCTTGAAACGCGTTAATCTGCCATAAATGGCATTAATTCCCGCGCGTTTCTGCTACGCCAGCTGCAAACTGACATCTGCTTTCCAATAGTGATAAAAATTACCGCCATTTCCATTAATAGCACTTTACCGCTATGTTCTCCTCCTAATATATGGCCGCTTTATATGTGTATACAGCGGATACATCCCACAGTAGCCATCGCTTATAATCCAGGCGCGGCTATAATACACACTTTACCACGCTCCGTTTCATTAGCATAATGTATACGCATATATCAGGCCCTGCCGCATGACTTACAGGGTTGATGCATTCGCTCATTTAGAAATTTTTGCTGATGGTTCAACTTTTTAGATTTGCCATCAGCTTTATCACACGGGTTGAAGGGGACAGCAATAATATTTGTTCCCTGGTCATGGTAGGGGGCCTCAAGGGTCTCTTTACTGTAGGTGAAGAAACCGATATTTTAAACAATTTATGGACTGTACCAAATTTTTGTATGTCAGAAGGGCGGGCCTTACAGCCTAGTGTTATCTCCGGACAGTGCAAAATGCCCCCCCCCGACTGTACAAAGCTATGGAAGAATACTGTCAAAAGGGGGCGTTCCTCAAAATCCAGGGATGACACTAATCTTTTTTTTTTTTTTTTTAATGTAGATTGTGAGCCCCACATGGAGCTCACAATGTACATTTTTCCCTATCAGTATGTTTTTGGAGTATGGGATGGAAATCCACACAAACACGGGGAGAACATACAAACTCCTTGCAGATGGTTTTTATGCCCTTGGCGGAATTCAATCCAAGGACTCCAGCACTACAAAGCTGCAGTGCTAACCACTGAGCCACCGTGTGGCCCCCGGGATGGCACTGATCTGTAAGGCCTGTCTTTCTGACAGTGGAAAGATATCGGTGCCGTTAGTTATGTTCCTTCACTGTCAGAAGGGCAGGCCTTAAAGCCTAGCGTTATCTCTGGACAGTGCAGAACGCCCCCTGACTGTACAAAGCTATGGAAGGGTACTGTCATGTGGGGAATTCCTCACAATCCAGGGATGACACTAATCTGTAAGGCCTGCCTTTCTGACTGTGGAAGGATATCGGTGCCGTTAGTTATGTTCCTACACTGTCAGAAGGGCAGGCCTTAAAGCCTAGTGTTATCTCTGGACAGTGCAGAACACCCCCCTGACTGTACAAAGCTATGGAAGGGTACTGTCATGGGGGGAATTCCTCACAATCCAGGGATGACACTAATCTGTAAGGCCTGCCTTTCTGACTGTGGAAGGATATCGATGCCGTTAGTTAAGTTCTTACACTGTCAGAAGGGCAGGCCTTAAAACCTAGTGTTATCTCTGGACAGTGAGGAACGCCCCCCTGACAGTATAAGAATACTGTCAAGGGGGCATTCCTCATAATCCAGGGATGACACTAATCTGTAAGGCCTGCCTTTCTGACAGTGGAAGGATATCGGTGGCGTTAGTTATGTTCCTTCACTGTCAGAAGGGCGGGCCTTACAGCTTAGTGTTATCTCTGCGGAATGCCCCCGACTGTATGAGGCTATGGAAGAATACTGTCAGGGGGGCGTTCCTCACTGTTCAGGGATGATGCTAATCTGTAAGGCCTGCCCTCCTGACAGTGAAGGGATATCGGTGTTGTTAGTGTCTCTGGCTCAAAGGTGACTCATAATACCGCCCATCTCGACATAAGAGGTCCACTCTAATGGCCACTGGGACCTTTGGGCTTGTCTACCAATAACTTGTACAGATGTTTTTTGAATATTTTTGCCTTTTCCATTACGATCTGCCCTTCCTTAAGTCTCTTCCAATTTTTTTCACTTTACATCTCCTCTAAACCTGCCCCAGTTCACCGCGTTTCGCTCCACTTCAACTTTGTTTTCCTTCAAAGCGTCGCATTCATTCCAAAGGAGCGAAACGTCTATCCCTGCCCTTGACTTCTTAAAGGGAATACTAATGCAAATGTGTTTCCACGGTTACAGAGATCCAAAGCAAACGTCACGAGAGAAAACGGAGAAGTACGGCCAATCCGGCTTACAGCGGCCTCCTGGAACCCGAGGTACGACCGACCTCTCCACTCCTAATAATAAAAACTTTATACGCTCCCAAAGTCCCAGTTTACTTAAGTCAGGGTTGAAAAAAAAAAACGTATTCAGTTCCATCGACCAGCAATTTTCGCCACGTATGTCGGAATGGGGAGGGGGGGAGGGGAATGCGGGAACCAGAATGAATTGTAGGATCAACTCATGCATATTCAGAGCCCCAAGCAAAAGAGAAGGCGGGGGGGGGGGGGGCAGAGACTTTTGACATTTGGAAAATAAATTGGCGAATGAACGGAAGGCGTAATTGCTTTGTGTTTTGTGACGGTCGGCGATGATGTATAATGTTCGGCGTAGTTTATATTCCGTACTAGAAGGATTACCGTGCGCAGCAATTTTACCCCCCTGAAACGCTGAATAATCAGATTGAACATTTTCTATCAGAAGGGATTGAGGATCAAAACTCGTGCGCGCTAAAAAACATAAAATCGTTGATGAGTAAGCAGCGAGAAGTGCTGAGCCGACAAGACGCGAGGGGTCTGGAGACGTTACAGAGGAAAGCGAGATTATTTCCTTACACTCACTAGATATGGATGAGATAGAAAGCTACAAAATTGGATTCTGCCGCCGACAGTCTGTTATTGTGTATAAATCACGATGACTTTTTTTTTTTTCAAAAATTTTATTTTTATTTCTTTTTTATTAAATTTTTTTTAATTCTGGCTGATGATAATACAGTATATGGAGAAAATTATTGGGACACGTACCTATGACGCCTTTTTGACGTCCCATTCTAAAGTTAGGGATCCCCGAGGATCAGCTTCACAGGCCACGTGATATCACATTTATCCGCCACAAGTGAATGGGCTGAGCTGTAGTACCGAGAACAGCCACTATACCATGTAAAGCGCTGTGGTACTGAAGAAACCGCAGTGCTCATCTGAACCGCTGCAGTGACTTCAAACAGCTGATCAGCCTGGGGCCCAGTCCCTAAGGATAGGTTATCAATTGTTTAGGGCTAGTTCGCACAGGCACTAAGGGGGCAGATTATGGCGCGTAATTCACATCATAATCCGACCCCTCAAAATGGAGGTCTATGTAGATAATCGGACTGACCTTTCTTCAGGCGGATTCAACGAGCCGCGGCGTCCGCCTGGCGGCAGCAACCTCCAGGGTCGGCCCATTTATTTGAGCCTGCTCTGGACGGGGAAGCCGTGACTGTCGGAAGCTGCGACAGTCATAGCAGGCGGGTTTTGGCCCGAGAGTGACGCGGCTCCCCGCGTCACTCTCGGTGCCCAAATCCGCCATTATGCTCCCTGTGTGAATTTAGCCTCAAACTGCTCCCACTCCTCTGGGAAGGCTTTCTACAAGATTTCGGAGGGTCAGTTACTGATGTTGGATGAAAGGGTCTTGCTTCACTATCTCTGTTCTGGATCGGGTTAAGGTCAGGGTCAGTCAAGTTCTCCAGCACCGAATTTCCCCGACCATGCCTTGGACCTAGCGTTTTGCACTTGGGCCATGCTGGGACAGGAAAGGGTCTTCCCCAAACTGTTCCCATAAAGTTGGACGTATGCGATTGTCCACAATGTCTTGGCATGATGAAGTATTAAATTTTGCCTTCATGGGAACTAAATGGCCTAGACCAGTCCTTGAAAAACAACCCCCATTACCCCTCCTCCATCAGTGATTCTGTCACAAATATTAACGTGGCCCTATGCACAAAGGGCAATCCAGAATGGTAAATCCGGTTCATACATCATCTGGATTTCCTGGTCTTATGATGAAAATTATGATGAAAGGAGCATGCATGTAGTGTCCTCCTGATAACCAGCCATGATGTCCTTATTGTGGTCAGGTTATCTTCTCATACATGTAGTGTCCTCCTGATAACCAGCCATGATGTCCTTATTGTGGTCGGGTTATCTTCTCATACATGTAGTGTCCTCCTGATAACCAGCCATGATGTCCTTATTGTGGTCAGGTTATCTTCTCATACATGTAGTGTTCCCCTGATATATATCTTGTAAATAATGAACCGTCACTCGGTGGTTAGGCAGGTGCCCGGAAATGGCTTCTCACGGTCATTTGTTTACTGTGTCCTCCTGATAACCAGCCATGATGTCCTTATTGTGGTCAGGTTATCTTCTCATACATGTAGTGTCCTCCTGATAACCAGCCATGATGTCCTTATTGTGGTCGGGTTATCTTCTCATACACGTAGTGTCCTCCTGATAACCAGCCATGATGTCCTTATTGTGGTCAGGTTATCTTCTCATACATGTAGTGTCCTCCTGATAACCAGCCATGATGTCCTTATTGTGGTCGGATTATCTTCTCATACATGTAGTGTCCTCCTGATAACCAGCCATGATGTCCTTATTGTGGTCAGGTTATCTTCTCATACATGTAGTGTCCTCCTGATAACCAGCCATGATCTCTTATTGTGGTCAGGTTATCTTCTCCTCCAACTATTAAGAGCTGGGGCCCAGTACATTTCTCCATATACTGTAGTGTATTTTTTGTGTGTTCCTTAACGTCAATGGAACAATATTTCAGCCTTTTAAAAAATATATTTTTAGCCATATTTTAGCCTAATAAATCTTGTTCTAGTAGGTTGAAATAAAAAAGGACTTTAATTACGGTAATCTAATAGAATAATTTATAGCATTATTCATATATAGACAAAGTTTTTCCATAAGTTTTTAAACACTATAAAAATAAATAGATAAAATACAAATTTGAAGCTAACCCCCCCCAAAAACTGCAAAAATAACAGCAAAATTTGGAGATGTGAAAACAGTCCTATACCATAATACATATTGTACAACAAAGTCACCAGGAGAAGTTTATGTTTAGCTATAGGGGGTTTATTGTAGTTTTGATTGGGCATATTTTTTAGCACAGGTTTGCGAAATTTTTGTAAAATTGATAAAAATTCAAATTCTCAAAAAAATTTTTTGGGGAAATTGCCAATAAATTTCCTAAATAAGAATACCAACTGGATAAAAAATATAAAGAAAATGAAGTTTTTCTTTTACAGTTCCCCTGTATCCCCTCTTGATTTTGGTTAAAGAAACTGCAATAAAACCGCAGCTTGTAAATAAGTCCCTAAAACATAAACTCAAATTTTTTTTTATTTTGATAAAAATAATCTTAATAATTGAGTCAATGGTAAGTATTTTACTTAAAAAATTATTTATAGATAGAAACGAAGGGATTGGCGCTTCTACACAGGGGTGAACCTAATTTTTATGCCGCCTGAGGCGGATGACAGAAAGCCGCCCCCCCATTTCCGGGAGGAGGGGGATGGAGCGGAGGGGGCAGGGCCGAACGGAGTGGGCGGGACGGAGCGAGCGTCGTTAGCAGGCAGAGAGCAGGCAGGGAGAGGACCTGCTCTCTGCCTGAGCGAGAGGGGAGGCCGGTGGAGCAGCGCTGCGTCCACAGGGCCTCCCCAATCCACCGCTCGCTTCCCGTGCCGGGTTGCCGAGACGGTGACACTAAGCCAGTCCAGGACAACTTGTCCTGAACTGGCTTAGGTCAGCAAAAATGCCCCCTTTCCCGGGGGCCCAGCATAGCGCCGCCTGAAGCGGTCGCTTCAGGTCGCCTCATGGGAGGTGCGGCGCTGCTTCTACAATAGAATTTTCTAGAATTTTTTTTTTTGCTATGCTAAGATTTTTCTTACATTATGCGGATTGAACGATCGATGTATTTCACGTATGCATTAGTTATTGAGTGAAATGCCAGATGTCTAAGTCTCTGTGTCTCATGGCGTTCTTATTGTGTCTTCAGCGGAAACGCCTTGCTCCAAACTATTTGAGTAACCCGTTCTTATCAGGGAAAGGTAAGTTGCCAACTCTGCCACCTGTTTTATGTGTCCGATTAAAAGTTGGCGCCACCATAGTTCTAGTTTTTGTCTCTTCGGGATTATACGTTGCCCATATTTCATGTTATTATATTCAATTCTATGTATTCACTTTGGGGTCTAACCTATGCCAAGCCATAACGTTCTATACGGGATAAGCAGGTAAACAAAAAATTAGATAGATAGACTATTAAAATCTCAACAAATTTTTTTCAAAAACTAGCAAAAGTGCAGGAAAAGAGTACCATGTAGCACCTAATAAAAGTATATACATATTCTAAATACTTATTGTCTTTGTGATGTTGGGAAAGATCTCTCAAGATCACGGAAGCCACATGGTGTTTGCCCATTTTGCCAACCTATAAACTGGCCTTGCCCATACAATGCCAGCCAGTGTCTCTCGACTTCTTCCATAGTAATACTAGGCAAAATGCTCCTAGTGCTAACCATGGACAGCCAAAGAGGAATCCAACACCTGAGACTCCCACCGATCAGTTATTCGAAGCGGTAGGAGCCCTCCATAAGTGCCATAAGGTGATGGGACATCTTGTTCATTGGTCACATGGTTGTGCAAAGCTGAAGTGAATGGGACTGAGCTAGGGGGGGTATCGTCACTCCTTGAGGAGAGACCACCATATAGGTGTGTAGAGACTTATTAAGCCTTTAGCACTCCACTTTGCAAGGGACTATGGGAAGAATATGCAAATCTGTCTTCCATGATGTAATTAGGAAGTCAGGTGCCTCAGTGTTGCAAACCAATAGAGTTTGCTCACTGGAATGTGCAAGCCTGTCTTCCCTGATGTAATTAGGAAGACAGAATCTCAGTGATATGGCCCAATAATGGCTGCTCCCTTTAACATCATGCTCGACCTATATGGTGGTCTCTCCCCAAGGAGTGACGATACCCCCCCTTACCCTGTCTAAGCCTCTCACCTCTACCAGGTTAGTCTTCTCTACACCGGGCTGACGAGATGCAATAACATCGAAACGGCCATCCTCAGTTGAGAGACTATACCTGGTAATAATCCCAGCATCATTGCAAAACAAAGGCCTCTTGGAAGGTCGAACATGATGTTAAAGGGAGCAGCCTTTATTGGGCCATATCACTGAGATTCTGTCTTCCTAATTACATCAGGGAAGACAGGCTTGTACATTCCAGTGAGCGCCCTCTATTGGTTTGCAACACTGAGGCACCTGACTTCCTAATTACATCATGGAAGACAGATTTGCATATTCTTCCCATGGGACTGAGCTGTAATACCAGGCACCGCCACTACTAGAAGTATGAAGCTGTGCCATACAGGGCAGTATAGACAATGAAGGAGACGTGGCACTCATTGGAGTTTCATTGGCCCTTCAAACATTGGATCGGCATGGGTGCATTGAGTTTGATCACCATTGGACTATCCAAAAAATAGGCCATCAATTTTAGGGATCCTGTTAACCCCAAATCTTCTATCCTGAATGCAACTCAAAAACATTGAAACAGTTATAGAGTTCCTCAGCACCATCACCACCAACCATCTCCATGAGGACCAGTCATAATTCTTAGGCCTCAAAATTGTGCCTTTAAAGACAAATCTTTGAGAGAAGTCTTTATGAAGCCCATACTATTCTATAAACACCTTGAAGATCTTCCATCATCCTTCACTTTGGATGACAGATCTCATAACTATTTTTCTAGCGACCATAAAACAGTCTATTGGGTTTTATTAACTAATATCGCAGAGTTATTAGGAGCCTCATCCTGGGGCTGAGATCCGTGATTAATGTTCCTCGGGCTGTTTCGTTAGCAAATTGATTAGTCGCTAATCAGGGAATGGGATATTTTCAGGTAATTCATCTAACCAGCTGAATGTCATGGAAAGTCACCACCTTGTGTGATCAGTAGGCTGACCTTGTATGCTCTGGAGTAGTAACACTCAGTGTGGTGTCCTCATTAGAACACAATGGGCCAAAATTGGTTTAATTTGCAAAAAGAACCTTTATTGTTTCTACATGGGTTTGGATAACGTAGACTCTGAGGCCGTACACGATTAGGGAATGTCAATGAGATCTTCAGAACTTCGAGCCTCCTTAATGATAATTGCTTGTCCGAAAGGGTCGAAAGATCAATGAGGAGAGGTAATGATATCGTTCATCGTGATGAAACCAAACTCCATCCATGGAGGTTTATCAATCCGGTTATTAAGTGTAACCCAAAATTTAACAAAAGGATAGATATTAAGGGATCTATAGTGTTAGAGAAAGTTCAAGGTGGCCATAAACAGTAGAGTCTCGAAAGCAGATCCTATGGCCAAACTATGGGGGCCAAGAGACACTCTCCCAATAACTATAGTCAACGTTGGGTTTGGCAAATTGGGTTTTGTCCTCAGATAAGCCCTAGGTGCCTAGGAGGAGATAAAGGGAGGAACAGGAGGACAGATACTTAGTAGTCACCCAACTCTTAGGTCCAACAAATTCTCCCTATGGCTACGTAAACCCTTGTTGATACAGTGAATATTCCCAATTTGCTCAATAGACCTTCATTGACTCCAAAATGTCCCCAAAGCAACCAGTCCCATTCAAGATGTGCCATAGGAACGTCCGTTTCGACTAGCACGCACCCATAGGAATGAATGGAAGCGGCCGGCACGCAGACTTTGCTTAACCTCCTGCGTGCCAACTGCATCCATTCATTCCTATGGGTGCGTGCTATTCGAAACGGGAGTACTCGCTCATCTCTAATAGGAACCAACCATATTGAAACTATGTTCATTGCAACCAGTCCTAACTTGTAACCAGCCACGTTGTCATTGTTTGTTGCAGTCCAAAGACTTAGGAATGAGTCTGTGTCCATATTAACCAGATATATTTCTAAGGCAGGTCATAAGATGACCCAACTGGATATTGGATGGTGTGTGCACTACGTCATCAATAATCGTGGCCTTCCTTAGCCATGGACTACCTAATAAACCTAGAACTCGGCACCCCCATTAACATGCCCCCCATCATTACCATTGCCTCTTTGTATGGTAAATCAGCCATAGTACATACCTATAGATTACCTATACGTGACCTGGATCATGATAGAACTAATCTCACCATAAAGAATACTCATCATATAGATGTGCACCCCCTACCCTGCTTTACTACCTTTATACTATTAATATTGACCACTAACCTATTTCTGCCCTTCTTTATGTGCTAGCGATTACGGATTCCTTTTGGAAGGTATGTCGCCGCCATGCTTCTTTCATCATCATATTAACCCATTACACAAAAGTATCACCAATTCAGGAATGGAGAAATCGGCCATATTGTTAGGACAGTCAACGTCTTGTCCTGATCTTTAGAAGCCCCTAGACATGAGAGCAAATTTGGAGAACAAAAATCGTCATCTCTAGTGATATGATTGACCCTTCCACCAGTAAAGTACCCTGGAGGATTTAATAATCCCTTGTCCCCTTTATTTCCAAACTTTATTACCCCCCAAAAAAATGGCAGCCATCTAAGCCATCTCTAACAAGAAAAGAGCCACCAACATTCTCCGAGCCACAAGGTCCAGTATTACTTATTTGGTCACCATTCTTTGCCCTGTGGTCAACCTAAATCTTACCCAACCTTCCCACCGAGGCTAGGACAAAAGTGTGGCAACTCCAAAAGGACAGTCCGTGGTTTGTAGACTGGGTTGACAAAACAAAAATCTACACACCCCACTTTATCGTCAACACCTCAATCCAGAGCCAATCTTGTAGACCTGAGATCCAGATGAAGATGTTTTTTCTTTTCATTCCAGGAATTTTTGGTTGGCATGAAACATATACAAAGTCATTTCATGGGGTCATTGTGTTTTTTTTTTCTTCATATTCTCAGTTTATATTTTACGTTGTGTTTTGTGTGATCTGGCATTAACTCAACAACTAATGTTGTAAACTCATCAGCATTTCACACCCAAAGCAAAAAAAAAAAATCCCTCAGTCATTGTAGGCTTGGGCTACAGTCATCCTGGCCAACAAGTATTGGGAAAGTAATGATCATTTGAGGTGGGGCATTGGTATTGGATGGGCTTGAGACTGTTGTTGTTTACCCCACCCATCTTGACTTTTCTTACGAACCTTAATCTAGTTTTACTTACCTCCTTTAGGATGAGATCATCCATGATGAACACTGCTCGGCCTGCAAACGTGGCAACAATTTACAGTTGTGTGGAACGTGCCCAAGAGCTTATCATTTAGACTGCTTGGTATCAACGGTGAAAATCACACCTAACCGGGTCTGGATGTGTCCAAAGTGCCAACAGAAGGTAAGAAGAAGTCAAAACTGGTGTACATGAAGTGTCCATGAAGTGTTGAGTCTAGACTAGGGAACTAGGGTTGAGCTGATCTTGAGATTTCAGGATCGATTTTAAAATCCAATTTCCGATCGCGGTCGTGAAATTTGCTCGATCGACGATCGGGATCCGATCTTGTCCGATCCCGATCGCTCAACACTATAGGTAACTTTTTTCTTTTTGTCCTGGCTACAAGAGTTCAAGTTTCATGATATTCGACAGCTATGTATTGTAACATTACCGAGGACATGTTTATTGCAAGTCCTCTTCTAACGGAGAAGGTCCATGATCACTGCCTGACCTTCTTGAGTCAAAAAACCACACAAGGGTCAAAGACCAGTACTTATCTCCCTTCAAAGAGCTTGCCATCTTCTCAAAGCTTCCCAACAGGGCTTGGGAAGCCAGAGGTTGCAGGGAGGTGAGGAACCTCATGGTCACCACAACCAAGATGGTCTTATGGTAATAGACATGTGGTTACGAAACAATTTTTTCCACCCATTTTTCATAGTCGTCTCAGCATACAAGTTGACATTCTCTTCTGTTCTGGTATATGCCTACCCTCTGATGGACCTGCGTAGCTGAGTAACCATCCCACTGCGTATTCTGAGCCACCACTGTTGCTTATAACCTTGACATTTTCAGCAATTTTTATCAAACTTTTTGAATCCAAAAAGAACATCATCTTAGAAGACCATATAATTAGATTTTTATTTCTTATTTACTTGCAGGTATTAAAGAAGGAAACAGTGCCATGGAGCGGTGCCCTAGCTATCGTTCAGTCTTACGTGACACATAAATCCGGTTAGGACCTTTCTGTTGTGACTAAATAAAAAAATTGGGCTTATGTGGTAAGACGCGGTATCAAAAGAGACCAACGATTGCATAGTTGCCAATATTCAGGGGACGTTTTGCTGCTTGTACTGTAGTATGGCAGTAGTCACCAAGCCATAGCTTTTGAGGTGTTGCAATAGTACATCTCAGAGCTCGCCCCGACAGCCCTTTGGGCCTGCTGGGGGTGGAAGTTTAACAGCTGGAGAACGTATGGTCTAGTATGATGGATTGTTCTGAAGGAGCAAACAGGACTCATGCCCTATGTATCTACCAACCCATTACCCCAATATATACATATGGTATCTCAATCTGGTGCCCAACTGACTCTGATGTCTTGTCTTACAGTGAAAGAGGAGGAGAAGAGGAAATTATTGAAGAAAGGGAATGAATTAAAAAATGAACAGAGACAGCTTGAAGATCAAGAAAGACTCCTGAGCAATGCTATAAAGGTCAGGATTCATATCTTACGCCAGTTCATGGCCAACCTCTCCGCTAGTCCATGGTCTTTGGCTTCTGATTAGAGATGAGCGAACAGTAAAATGTTCGAGGTTTGATATTCGTTTTGAGTAGCCCCTCAATATTCAACTACTCGAATCGAATATCGAACCCTATTATAGTCTATGGGGGGGAAAATGCTCGTTTCAGGGGTAGGCAACGTTCGATCAAATTACACTTACCAAGTCCACGAGTGAGGGTCAGGCTGGATCCTCCGAGAAGTCTTCTCCGTGCAGTGTCCCCGCGGCGTCTTCCGGCTCTGAATTCACTCTGCCAGGCATCGGGCCTGGGCAGAGCCGACTGCGCATGTCCGCACTACAAGCGGGAATGCGCAGTCGGCTCTGCCCAGGCCCGATGCCTGGCAGAGTGAATTCAGAGCCGGAAGACGCCGCGGGGAAGCTGCACGGAGAAGACTTCTAAAGGTAGGAGAAGAACCAGCGTTGACTGGCCGACTGTATAGCATTCGGCCAATCAATGCTGGTTCTGCATCGAACTTTTCCATTCGAACAGCGAGTGGTACTCGATCTAGTACAAGTATTTCGAATACCGTAGTATTCCATCAAATACCCACTCGATCGAGTACTACTTGCTCATCTCTACTTCTGATGAACAGACCAAACAAATCTGTTCAGCTATTCCGAAGTTATAAGCCCTGTTGATGCAATTTAGGATTAGTAACACATTTTCTTACAAAAACAATATCTCATTTTTCAACTGGCTGTATCTGGTAATGCCGAGGACTGGGAGGGGACCGATCTACATTACCACGCGCAACTTGCAAAAAATTGGGGTCCTGTTTTTTGTAAAAAAGCAGCCATGTTTTCCTAATCCCGGAAAACTTATTCAAATTGGATCATTCCACATTTATAGTGATCTAATAAATAAAATATAGATGCGATAAAATGTTCTATAGTTTGATTCCTAGAATGAAGATTAAAAAAATTCTTAGAAAAAAATGTATATTTAAAATCTATAATAATAGACATAAAATATACTATAATACCAAATAATATATAGTATGATAGACGATATTGTACTATATGTTATATATCTTAATATAGAATTGTTCTAATTGTGCTATATATTCTATATACTCGAGTATAAGCTGACCCGAATATAAGCCGAGGCCCCTAATTTTACCACAAAAAACTGGGAAAACTTATTGACTCGAGTATAAGCCGAGGGGGGGGGGGGGGGAATGCAGCAGCTACTGGAAAATTTAAAAAATGAAAATGGTCGGAGTTTTTGGGTGCAGTAGATGCTGGGGAAGGGGAGGGGGTGTTTTGGTTGTCTGTCTGCCCCTTCCCTGAGCTTGAGGACTGAGTTTTTTCTTCCCCCACTTGGAATTCAGTCTGGCTGACTATAGGGGATCTGCAGTGCTCCTATTAACCCCTTCCTGACGGAACAGGAGTACTGCAGATCCCCTATATTCAGTAGACCGGGCACTGTCCGACACAGGGATACCTAATATGTATGTGTGTCACAGTCATTTTCTGCTTTTGTATGTATTCTAGGGAAAGTGAGAGTGATTTAGAACTTTTTTTTTATTTTTTATAAATCTTTTTTTTTTGCACTGTTTTATGGGAGATTCTATACATTGATACTGTGGCTGGTCATAGACCCCCCCCTCCTAAAAATATATATATATATATATATATATATATATATATATATATATATATATATATATATATACATTTTTTTTTTTTTTTTTGCTGACTCGAGTATAAGCCGAGGGGGACTTTTTCAGCACAAAAACTTCGGAAAAATTTGGCTTATACTCGAGTATAATAATTGAACTAATTTAACAAATTTTACTATATATTATATATTTTAATATAATAATAATAATAATAATAATAATAATAGTTTATTATTAATAATAATAATAATAGTTTATTAATAATAATAATAATAATAATAATAATGATAGTTTATTATTAATAATAATAATAATAATAATAATTGTTTAATAATAATAATAATAATAATAATAATAATAATAATAGTTTATTAATAATAATGATAATAATAATTTAATAATATAATTTATTTATTTTTTTGCTTTCAAAGTAATAAAAAATGAGAAGGAGAGAAATTCTAAGGGTACAAACATGGGGTACATGGATTTTTTTTTTAATTTTTTAATTAAAAAAAAAATCCCCTGAAGAAAGTCACTTATTGAGTAGTAGATCTAGCCTGGTACTCGCCGGTACAATATTATTTTACTAGCATTAGGCCTATGGGGGATTTTATACCGCACTTGTGTGTTTTCTTTTCATGTAAAGATCCAGTTTTCAATCTAACCATCTTATTTTATTCTTTCCTAGAAATGCTTAGAGCTAAAGAATAGCTTGCTGGCCCAGCAGAGAGGAACTCAGTCATCTTTGGAACGTCTCAAAACTCTCATTAGACTGATTCAGAGCGAACAGATGCTTCAGGTTACCATGACCACAACCGCCACCGCTTCATTGCTGACGGTCCCCTGGATCAAACCTTCATCTGCCTCCCCTACTCTTCACAAAAGCGGCCTGCAGCAGTCTCAGAGTAACAATTGACACGGGCAGATGGAACAATAACTTTAAGCAAATTTCGCCAAGAAGGAGAAGGAAAGAACAGTCTGTTACGTTGTTTTTTTCCCAACCTACAAGTACACGAGCGGCGTCCACGTACGAACCAACAAACATGGCGGCAATATGGACGGAAGCAGCGTGTACCGTGTCACGTGCTGACACCTTCGGTTTTTTTTCCTCACTTCATTTTTTTACTTTGGCCTTAAAAAAAAAAAAAGTCAATTTAAACAGAAAATAAAAAAACAAAAACTGTGAAAAAAAAAAAAGAAATTAAAAAAAAAAAAAAACTTTGCGAAAGGGCCAAATTAGGCAAGCGTCCCAGAGACGGGCGGTCGGATCTTGCTTAAAAAAAAAATTCACCTTTCATTTATTCGTGGAGAGGATTGACATATTGTAGAGGTAGCGTGAAAGCGATTCATAACTCTATTTTGGGAGACGTGAATAAGTAAGAAAAAAAATGTAAGAAAAAAAAAAATTGGGGGATTATTTTTGGACTATTTTTAGCCCTTTCGAGTCAAATCTGCCACATGTATTCAGGTTTATTTTTCAATGGGGCTATTGGAAAGGGTTTATGTTGGAAAATACTCAGAGCCTTCAAACAAATGCTGAATTTCTTTGACTTTTTGAAAAAAAATTTTTTTGGGAATTTTTTTCCCTCCCAGTATTAATACAGTCGAGGTCTGCAGCTATATTTAAAGAAAAAAATAATTGTATAAAAACTTAGCATTTCTAGTGGGACACGGAAGTATTTTCATGCTAATGCTTGTGTATAAGCGTGCCGAACTATTTATCAAAGTGCGACTGTAATATTCCTTCATTTTCTTGCAGGTTCTTTGTACTTATTTTGCTATCGATGTATTTTCTCATTGAGCTTTTTTTTTTTTTTTTTTCTGAAAGGTTTAAAGATGACAAAGTGGGTCACTTTGGTCTGTCGATTTATTTACACTTTGGTAAAAATCAGAAAAAAAACAACATTTTTTTTACAAATATTTTTATTTTAATTTTTTTATTTTTATTTCGCCAGTACAGACAATATGCCAAAAAAAACTTAACCTTTTTTGTACTGCATTTTTATTGTAAAATATGTAATGTGAAAGGAACAATATGCGTTTTTATTTTATGCTTGCAGAAGTATCTGCTATATGGTACAGGAAAAAAAAAAACTGCCTCAAGTGGAGTTTCTCATATCTGATATATCATGTTTTTAAATTATGATTTTTTTATGATTTTTTTTTTAAAATTAGTATATAGATGGGATATGGGGGCAGGGGAGACAAACGTTATTTTTAAAAACTCAGCTTCTAAAAAAAAAAAAATACAGTTAATTCCTCTATTTATTTCATGAGCTGGTCTTCCTGATACGGAGTGGTCAGCTAAGTCTAGCGCCTTAATAGGCCTCACAATTCTGTGGACTCTATTTGGATGTAACATACACACACGTATAGTTCTATATCAACTTGAACATATCATTTTATGTGATGTTCCCTTCATTAAGACATAATATTATACAGTATATTGGAAATGATCAATTAAAAGGGACCTTTCACCTCCTTCAGGTCTTTAACTCCTTCAATATAGGCTGCTCTACTGATTCTGGCGCAGTTGGAATTTTTTATCTAGCCATTACGGTTCCTGAGCAATCATTGCTATTTGTTTCTGCTGTCTGCTATGAGGTGGGCGGTCCCTGTCTACCTGATTCAGCCTAGGACAGCCCACCTGAAAGTAGAGATCAAGTCTGTACTGAAACTACCAGAAATGATTGCTCGAGAATGGTAAGGGCTAGAGAAAAAATTCCAACTGTGCCAGAATCAGTGGAGCGGCGCCTATTGAATGATGTCATGAGTTGTAGTTGATGGACGTGGTGAAAAAAAAATTCAAAACACATTAGCACCTTTAAAAAAAATATAAAAATAAAAAAACTGGTATTGTATTGCATTTTACCATTTAATTTTATTTTTTATATCCAAGCTACCATAGCTTTACCTGAAAAGTTGGCTGTTACTTATCAGTATTAGTTTTTTTTACGTTTTTTTTATTTTTTATAACAAAGTAGTTGAAATATAGTATGGACATTTGTACTCGGGATCCTTGCTCATTCCGACATGTTGTCATTTTTTTTGTTTTATACCGGACTTTGAGATACATGCTTCGAACATTATAGGCTGCTTATATCATATCACACTAATCTCATATTGAGAGGATATTTGCATTATCAAAAATAGGACATAAAACAAGGGCAGCTCCGCTGTACATCCGCATATCACACGGTTGTGAATGTCTTATGAAAAATAAAGGGGTTGATGGTCGATAATAGTCCCTTACCACCATTCTCACAACTCCGGGAGAAACTGTGCAGTACTATACAAATCTATTTTAATACACGTAACCATGGGTTGACCAAGATTTTATATTCTTTTACTGATGAACAAAAAAAAACAAACTTGACTAAAAAAAATAATAATAAAAAAAATGACACCGTTGTTATACATTGGTTGTTTTATGCCAATTACGCATTCAGATACGGCTTGCAATGTAGTTTTTTAGGTTTAAAGGGTTTTTTAAGTTATTTTATTCTTGAATAAAATTTACAACGTGCAGATAGAAAAAAAAAAAAAGAATAAAAAATAAAAACGTGAGCGGGTGTATGAAGAAATGTATTGGACTGTTAAAAGTAGTATTATTTATTTTGTTTTAATTTAAAGGGACAGTCCATTTAGTGTGCATAGAAAAAAAAAAATAAAGTGTTCGTCCTAAATATTCCAATGTAGTTTTACTTCTCTATGATGCATTAAAACTTGATTGACAATTTAATGGTGTTTGTGTATTAGTAATTTCGTATCATGTGACAATAGGCCCCATTATTGTACTCCCGATACTCCCCATATTGTACAGCTATTATTTTAAGTTCATTTCTATGAGAATTGTGTAATACTCTGTTTGCCCTGCGGAGGCACTGCATGGAAATTGAACACTTGTTACAGATGATCAGTGGTAGTCCCAGTAGTGGGACATAATTTGTTCAACTTATTATCAGCAGGCCCTTCTTACAAAAAGGTGATTGTCCAAAGTGGAGATGCCCTTTAACTTAACTATTGCTGAGAATTAACAATACAGCACACTTGGAGGACCCAGGATTGAGCCCCATCCCTGGTTGATGAAGGGTATCAACAAGCCACTCTGCTTTGGCCAGGTTTTTTAAAAATGGGGCTAAGGATAACAAATTGGATGTTTGCCCCCGGTGAAGAAAAGTCTACACATGTGGGCATAACCATTATGGTAGGACAAACTGCTCCTAAAGCTACGAAACTCCTCCATTTTTGCATATGCAATGAGCTTGTATCTTCTGGATGGTCACAGTGGGTGGTGGTCGTGTATGACATAGTCAAGATGGCAAGTTTGCAGGTAGTGGATGGACTTTGCACCAGAAGCTAGTTCTACTTTTTGCATATTTTGGAATCATGGATCCTACCAATGCTAATAGGCTCGTACCTTCTGGATGGTCACAATAGGTGGTGATGGTGTAGGACTATGACAAAGTCAAGATGTCTAGTTTGATGGTGGTGGAAGAGGTTATGTACCAGAAGCTAGTTCTACTTTTTGCATATCATGGAATCATGGATCCTACCAAGGCTAATAGGTTTGTACCTTCTGGATGGTCACAATAGGTGGTGATGGTGTAGGACTATGTCAAAATCAAGATGGCGACTTTGAAGTTGATGGAAGAGGTTATGTACCAGAAGCTAGTTCTCACTTTTTGCATATCATGGGTCCTAGTAATGCCAATAGACTTATACCTTCTAGATGGTCACAGTGGGTTCTGATGGTGTAGGACTATGACATAGTCAAGATGGCGAGTTTGAGGGTGGTGGAAGGAGTTATGTTCCAGAAGCTAGTTATATGGACCATCTGTCATAAGTGTACAACCCTTTACCATACCATTGGGTTGTATGATCTGCCTCAATCAGAGGTGTAGTTATAGGCCCTGGGAAGACACCCGGGCATGTGTACATTGAGCTAGTGTCACAAATAATGGTATGGTCCACAAAAGTGTAACCATAATAAAGAGAGACTATATGACTGCCACTGACAGCATAAAGAAAAAAAATTCAAAAATTTATAACAAAAAGTTGTAACAAAGCCGGTCTTGACAATGGGATTTCTCCGAGCTTTGATTATAGCTACAAACAGAGCACGAATATGAGTCTTACTTCCCTTTTGGCAAGGGTAGCGTTTCGGAGGCGAGGATCACTTCCCCACAGAAGCTGCGGTAGCATTTTCCTCACTTTGTTTTTGCTGGACCAGCAGAGACCAAAGAATTAAAAAAAAAAAATAAAACAGCTGTGAGCGAGTAGATGCCCGGCCGCGCCGCCGTCGCGTGTATTCATTAAAATAATCTCTAGAAAACCGAAGTCGTTTTTAATGAAAATCAAAAAAAAAAAATTGTAACGTTAACCTAAAAAAACCTCTACACTCGGCTAACAGACAGCAGCCAATTACAGCGCCCGGCGGGGGGCCTCCATAATTAATGTGGATTCAAGAAGATGGAGACTTACACTGGGCTTTAATCTCGCAAAATATTTTCAAATTTTTTTTTTTCCTATTCTCAGGAGGGGTCACTTTCTTTTATAACAGTGTCGGATCTAACGTTCTGGTCGCCGCGAGCTTGACGATGGGAGCGGTCAGTGTTTGGGAGAAAATTTTGGTAGATGCTGTTTTTATTGTTTTGACCCCCGGTGAACTTTTTATCATTGTTTTGAGAAAAGGTTTCGATTAAAAAAAAATTCACGGATGCCTTTAAAGTGGAGTCAAATTTTTTTTTTTTTTAAGAAAACACAATCATCTCATTGGGATTCGCTCTGAAAATTGAATTTCAAAAGGGCCAATTTTCTGCCCTGTTTATCATTCGGTTTCCAGGCTTTGCTGGCAGTCTGTTGTATAATTTTAAGGCTAGAGCATGGGCTGTGCAATGCCAGATGAAAGAGTGGTGTGCGGCATGGGACGTGACTTTTATTTTACGTGGGCCGCTGTTTTTTGATTTTTTTTCGATCAATGGCTTATATGGCTTCACAGTGTAGCATGTTATAAGACTGGCTCTTCTTGAACTGTCACAAAAATTTACATTTTTGGGGGTGTTTCTCTACCATCTTTGTAGTAGGCCGAGTTCACCCCAGTACTTAGTCTCCGTTCGGGGATTCTGTTCCCGAATACGCTTGAAAAATTTGCAGAGTAAAGTCCTGTAAGGGAGACTTTTTCTCTACGGATCTTTCTGATGGACCCCATTATAGCCAACAACTTTTTAAGCGCTTTGGGTTTCTGTTTTTTGGGTCCCCAAGTGGACCTGATGTATGGAAACCCAAGCGCAGGTGGGAACTCAGGGTAAGAAGATTTAAGTCCCGATTAGAGATGGGCCAATCTCCCAAGACTTGTTTATTTTCGAGTGACTCGAGTCTCGTATTTGCGGATAGGACCAGAAGTGAAATTTTATACTCTTCAGACCCCATAGTACAATAGGTTGAGGTCTGGGGATCGCAGACACTGACCATGTAATTGGGTTAACACCTATGGGTTGAGCAATCGGGTTCAGAAAAGATCGGATCCCGATCGGCGATCGAGCAAATTTCACGATTGCAATGGGCTGGAAAATGATTGGAAATCGGATTTTGAAATCTCAAGATCGGCTCATCCCTACTTGTATGCTACCTCCACTGGTATAGGGAGCAGTGGTCACACAGGTGGACTACCCCTCCACTCTGACTACGACAACTTAGTGTTGTTCTGAGATGGGCTCACCTCTCCCTACTCAAGAACACGGCATCCAGACTTTCCGCTTCTTGAGCTGCAACTAAGAGCGGTTTGTTCATAGTCATCTGGTGCCATTGCGATTTTTTCAAAACTTTTCCGAAATGTTTTGGGTTCACCGCCCAGAATTTGTTATTATACTCATTCAGAATCAACAGGCCCGGCTCTGGAATCACGCCATATGGAACTGGATGGACCAGTGACAATGGAGGTCCATACAGAAGACTCAAAGGTGTGGGAAAAATGTTCTTCTCACCTACTACAAGACATCAGGACAAAGCAACTCCAAAGAGACACCAACCATCACACAACCAATTGCCACAAGTAGGTTTGGCCCATTTGGAGAGCCATCGTTCCACCTTTTTTCCTAAAAAACACCAGACTAGAAATGGGTAAACCTCTAAAAATTAGTTTAGTCTCAGATTTGTAGTCGATCTTCTGGTTTGTTTCAGTCTGAACTTGTTTCGATAAAAGAGGAAGTAAAATGATCATATCCTGGGGTCTCCTTATACCCTGGGCCTCCTTGAGGCGTATGGCAATGGTTCTTGGCCTCGTTGGTGGTGTCATGTTCCCAGGGTCACCACTGAGGCCTGTTTTTGGGCTTTAGTGATCACATGGGGCATGCCAAGGTTCATGTGTCAGAGTCTAATAATTTCATTCCCAGTTCGTGAGTGATGAAACTTTTGGAAAATTTGGGGCAAATCTGGTTCGTTCCAAACTGGTCTTCTCCTCTCTGTACAAGGGTGGACATGATGATTACTTAGTGCCCAGGAGTGAACTACAGGGGGCAGGATTTAGGATGTACCAACTGGGAGAGTTGTCCCCTCACCTGGATGTCTGGGAAGTGTCCCCTTTGTCCGATATTTGGAAAAATTTGGTAAACGTGATCCAATTCCGTGTAAATTTTCATCAGTTCGGAGTCTTGAAGGATTCCGGAAGATTTTATTAAGATATCTTCTCCGAGATGATCTCTCCAGCTCTGTTACACTCCGATACGTTTGTTATATCGAGCGACTTAACCACATAGTTGCCTTACACGTGATAGACGTAATACCCAAATGAGCATCGAAGGCTCCCGGCAAATTACTTTATCATATTGGCAACTATATCATTAGGATCACTGTCAAATTGCCACACGTAGGGTGATGTAACCATGGAAACCGCTATTACCAACTCTAATAATGGAAAAAACAATTAAGCCCGATCCATTGAAGATATAGTCATGTCTATCCAACTCGAAGGGTTTGAATGAAATTAAAATAGACATGGTTGATTTTTGTAAGAACAGTGCCACTCTTCTCCACAGGTTATGGGTGGTATTGCAGCTCATGCACTTGAATGCCCCCAGCCCCCTGCCATTCAGCTATTTGAAGAGCCTGCAGATTCCTGTTAACCAAAAACAGATATAGTGCCAGATATTGTAATGTGGTTCTGACTGGTATTACACCTCAGCCCCATTCACCTGAATGGGACTGAGCAGTGAATCGGCCATGTGACCAGTGAGTGTGATGTCACATGGCCTGTGAAACAGAGGCGGAACTAAGAGAGGGCTGCTACCACAGCTGATCCACCGGTCCAGGGGTCAAGTTCCTTCCAACAAAAAAAACTGCGTTTCTGCAATGTTGGGCCTTAGCCTAAAGATATTTTAGAGCTGAGGGAGTAATCAAATTAATTCAGTTCATTCACCCAGAGTGTTTCAGACTATTCTGTTTATTAATCAATTCACTGAACTTTACTTTTTTCAATTTTTTTTTTTAACAAATGTACCCTAAATACTCTGACTAAGTACCCTAAGCATCCAAAGTACTCTAAGCATCCAAAGTGCCCTTGGTATCTAAAGTACTCTAAGTACCCTAGTTATACTGACCATCTAAAATATCCTGAGTACCCTAAGTACTCTAAGTATTCAAGTACCCTAGGTATCTTAAGTATTCATAATACCCTAAGTATGCTTAGTACTCTGGATATTCTAAGCATCTTAAGTACCCTAAGTACCCTAGGTATACTAACCATCTAAAATATCCAAAGTACCCTAAGTACTCTAAGTATTCTAAGTAACCTAGGTATCTGAAGTACCCTAAGTACCCTAGGTATACTAACCATCTAAAATATCCTAAGTACTCTAAGTATTCTAAGTAACCTAGGTATCTGAAGTATCCTAAGTACCCTAGGTATCCTAAGTATTCATAATACCCTAAATACGCTTATTACTCTGGGTATACTAAGCATCTTAAGTACCCTAAGTACCCTAGGTATCCTACATACCCTAAGTATCCTTAGTACTCTGGGTGTCCTAAGCATCTTAAGTACCCTAAGTACCCTAGGTATACTAACCATCTAAAATATTCTAAGTACTCTAAGTATTCTAAGTACCCTAGGTATCTGAAGTATCCTAAGTACCATAGGTATCCTAAGTATTCATAATACCGTAAGTACGCTTAGTACTCTGGGTATCCTAAGCATCTTAAGTACCCTAAGTACCCTAGGTATCCTACATACCCTAAGTATCCTAAGTACTCTGGGTATCCTAAGCATCTTAAGTACCCTAAATACTCTAAGTATCCTAAGTATCCTAGGTACCCTAGATATCCTAAATACTCTAAGTATCCTCAGTACTCTGGTTATCCTAAGTATCCTATGAGTATTCTGAACCAGACTGGTCTTTCAGGCCTCAACCAGTGCTGTATGAGGCAGGGAGGTGTAAGTCGCACTTTGGGAGCGGGGCTAGATGAGGATGATTATTTTGTTTATTGTATTATATCATCTGCGGGGCCACGGCGGTGGGAGAGGGGGCAGTACACTATGTGGGGGCCCATAAGTGGTATTATATTATGTGGGGGCACTGAGGAAGCATTATAGTTTGTGAGGGCCAGGTATGTCATAGCGGAGACACACAGGTCTGCACTCTCTTCTCTGACCGGTAGAGTTGTCTTTCGCCCTTTTTTTAGGGCACAGGTAACTCTGCTGCCCTGCCTAGATTGAGCACTTTTATCAAAAAAATTTCCAAAAAGATTTGCAATTTTTTTTTTTTTTTCACAGTCACAGTTTTGGAAACTGGTCATGGCCACAGTTCGGACAAGACTGGTGTAGAAGTTGCAGATTTTGTGTCCTCCATCATCCATGTGACAGGCAGGCCCTCTTTGTGTAGCCGTCTCTCCCGCTGTCCGCGCAGGTTTTGTTTAGCGAGGGGTAATTAACGCTAACTACCCTATAATTAGGCGGTAATGGCTTCTTTTGGGCCATTTCTCCGCAGGTTTTGATTGATGCTGTAAACACAATATTGAGCGATGACTGGGCATCAGCACGACAACAAAACAACGGAATGTCATGTTCACAAGTCTGGAGTGCCTCCGGAGCTGGCATCGCGTAATGCACATTTTATTGCTGAGGTGGACAATACCAGAAAAAAAAAAACATCCAAAAATGATGCGTACCTGCCCGAACAGAGACAGATAGAGGTCCGACAAAAAATGTGTGCACCCCTTTCCCAAGAGAAATGGATAGTAGTACATAACACGAGGTAATAATGATAGGACCATGCTATCGTAATCTTAAAATATTCACTCTGACCCCTAAGCCTAATAATAGGCGAACACCTGCCAATTCTGTATGGGTTATCTTTGCAACAGTCACCTCATATATATCAAAGACAGGATTACAGTAGAAGATAACACCACTCACCCATCATTGACCAATCACCTCATTTACATCATAGACAGTATTACAATAGAAGATAACACCTCTATAGATAACACCACTGACCATTCATTGACCAATCACCTCATTTACGCCATAGACAGTATTACAATAGAAGATAACACCTCTATTAATAACACCACTGACCCATCATTGACCAATCACCTCATTTATGTCATAGACAGTATTACAATAAAAGATAACACCTCTATTAATAACACCACTGACCCATCATTGACCAATCACCTCATTTACGTCATAGACAGTATTACAATAAAAGATAACACCTCTATAGATAACACCACTGACCCATCATTACATCTACTACTGACATTAGGTGATGTCACAGCTTATGTCATAGAACGTGCGTACAAAACTCTCCCTTAGCTCTCAATGAGTCGCCACCTACCTATGGCCATGCCGATGCCGTGAAGCAGATCACTAAATATTGTTAACAGAGCAGAGAAGAAGCTCAGGCAACATGGCCGCTCCTATAACCATGGACAGAAAGTAGAATATAAAAGTGAAAGGCAAGCCGAAATTTGCCAGGTTTGTTACTGAAAACCATTTATGTCGGAGATGTACTGGGGTTATACTGTCCAAAAGGAGAAGGGCCCCAAACCTATTCCCCAACGTTCCACGCTAGAATGCCCTGAATGGTTGTAGACCTGTGACCCTCTTTGAGATTAGGGAGAGTCTACCTGTGATTCAGCATTTGCACAAACTACCACCTACAAGGAGGAGCCATGGTGGGGGTGAGGAGACTGATGGGCACATACTCCTCCATTAGATCCTAGGAAGGGGCAAGGGCTGTAACTAAAGTCTTGTGGGTCTGGTGAGAATGCAAAGTTTGGGTACAGCATCACCTCACATCCGTCATCCACGTCCCATCCACACATTAAATCCTATCATTTTCCATCTGGGCCCAGACTGTCATGAAGACTTCTCCCACAATATCCTTCCTTCACTATACATTGCCGATCAACTAATATATTTGCCATAAAAGAGTTAATCTTCTTTCTGACAGTGGAAGGCTGTGTATCATAAATCTTCTCCCTCCAGTGCACCAGAGGGCGGGGGAAATACATTTACATTTAGGAAATCAGGAAGGAGATCATAGAAGTTTATCCAACTCTAATGTGGTGGGGATGACCTATAGGCCCCCCTTGTCTTTGGGCCTGTGAACCCCATGGAAGGGACACCCATAAAGGCATTCAGTAAAACAGAATGTGCATCATGTCACGTCCGCCATGACACGCTGATCATTTGGGGTCTTCCTCCCCAAATCAGGGATCCTGTTTGTCCTAAGTAACATTACAATCAGACACGACCAACTACAAGGGCTGATAACAGAGAACAATAGATTGTACGGAAAATGAATTGACTGTGACAGCTATCACTTCATAGCAGACAATAGCATTAATGGAGTCTGGTTAATAGACTCAAAGCCCCGAGCGTCCCGGCCCCAAATCCCCTCCTAGGTAGTAATGGATTATAGCGCGCACCGTGCTCGCCTCTCACGGCCCATGTATAGGACGACGAGGCGCGCTTTCTTCTTTACGTCTTTCATCTCCCATCCAATCTATTGTCTTTGATGTATTTCCCAGAGAATATCAAGAATGGCATAAAACAGTCAGTCCACGAGCGAGAACCTGTAGACATTACAGAGGCGTGATCGAGGGGGATGGGGAAGAATTCAGAGTGGACCAAATGATAAAAAGCGCAATTCACACTATAATAAATATGTCCCATTAGTCTAAGTGTCAGCACTGGTTATACTGGTGGCCGCGGTGACTGATCGCTCAATGCACCCGCATATGGTTAACAAATTAGCAATGTACATAGACGCCATAGGGCCCCATAGCAAATGGGCCACGTCCGACAGACCTTCTACGTCATTATTAAAGTTACTATCCACCACAATCACCAATAGGGGGAGCTAACTGCCTATTAGTACAACAAGATGTGTAAACAGTAGCTCCCCTAGTGGTGGCTGCTGGTAGTGCTTATGGTAGTATCATGGCAACCAAAGGGCTGATCGGTCCTAGGGCCTAAAGCACCACACCCATACCGGTCAACTTTGCATCCCTAAAATAGGACGTGACCATCTGATTGGCTTGACAATGTCATGAAAAGAGTATGAAACAAACAAAAAGGGGGATGCTACACTCCGTACGGGGTGAGGCCATATCCAACGGACCCAACAAATTTCATGGCACTCTTTATCTGCCAATTTCCTTGGAGTCAAGACCTGAATGTTGATAAGTATGACCACAGCCCTGTGACAGATTCATGCCCTATATGTTCCCCATTGTCTATAGTGGAAATCCAATCCTCTGAAATTATATGAACAACCCCTTAGTTGATCAGAGTCACAGAGTTATCCCAAATTGAGAAGGCGAAGGCCTGACTGTAAGAAACCTTCTTTAGAGGTGGACCTGATCTTTTGAACTTTTGAAGGTTTGAAGGCATCTACCATAGCATCCATTGTATAAGATCTAGTAGAGTTGTAGTCTGTCCCTCTCATGTTTCATGGCGAGCTGTGGACTACCCCAAAAATGAAGAGGGTACAACTTATATCTATAGAGTATAAGAGCAATATATGACAATATCAGTGCCTAGGGTAGAACTGGAGAGCCTAGTTGACTGAAGAAGGTTGCATCATGGTGGCCAATAAATTGGCCATAAAGGGTCTTTAGATGGGTTAGATACAAGAGCTGTACCATGGTAAAGTAGGGCATTGGGAAACAGATACTGGTTGATACATGCCACAGACTAAAGACTGGAGAAAGGCCAAAGGGGACTCATTCAGATGCTCTTCAATTTGCCACCAATAATGTCCAAAAACCTATCTAAGAACCCCTTTGCTTATGACAGTGGTTGGAGCTAAACAAAGGTACAAAGCATTTTTTAGTTTAAGGACCATTCCACAAAAAGTTTGCTCCTCCCTTTAACACTTCAGAGCAGTGTTTAACATCTCCAACCCTCACCAATCATGAGAATAGGGTTCCAAGTCTCCCATTTCGGCAGAGCAATGGTTGCCCACGTGGACTGTCACTCCATTCATTCTCTAGAGGACTGATGGAGATACCATAGTTGAGTACAGTGTTGGACGGGCCCACCAGAGTACCAGAGGATCTACCAGTGGGCTCGGGATGAGTAGAAGACAACCAAATTTGACAGGTAGTATGGTCTATTTCTTAAAAATTTTGGACGTTGGCCACTCGATTACTTTTACTTGGTGACCAAACCTCAGTCCGACATTATTTGAATCCAACTGTTGGATTTCTTTGTCAGTGCTGTAGACCTTCTAGTGCGCATGCGTAATCATCTTTCCATTCCACAAATGAACGCGGTACCCCTTTTATTTTTGGTTGTCCTAGTGGTGGATAATAACTTGCGATTGAAGAACGACCCCTTTAAGATAACACAGTAAGCGCCGCTACATCTTAACAGAGTACGTAATACTCCACGTCGTGCCAAAACACCCGACCTGATAGAAAATAAAAAAAGTTGCAGTTGGTATTACCTATCATTTTCTGCTTAAAAAGTCAACGTTTCGATATCTTGCCGGCGCTAAATCCTCTCAGCAGGCAGATCTAACACTATTACGATGCGAAACTCACAAAATCAAAAAGGATGCTCAATGTCATCGCCGAACCGGAGCTAGCCTACCACATGTTGCAAAAAATTCCACCTCATTGATGGGAAAGAAGACAGTATTGGCAGACACATCTCGGCGGAGCCTTCCACTGTAATCACCTTCTCGATAGCTGAAGAGATGATCTGAAAATTGTCTTTTGATGCAGGGAAGATGTTTCTTCGAGGGGATGGTGGAGGAGAAGATATTGCACAATTATCATTTGTAAAGAGAAACTGTTATCAGAGACTCTGCGGGGGACGACCGGCACGGCTCCGCTCTCCCTCATAGCACTGAGAACAACATGAATCTTCACTGGGAAACTTTCCTGAATAATGTATGAGAGTTGATTCAATTCCATCGATAACCTCACCGGTGCTGGAGGGAACTTCTTGAAAAAGATCTGGATTCCTTTAAGACTTTTTTTTTTAAACAAGGGTTTGTTACAGATCCTTAAAGTCAGACTTGGTTGATTGAATGAACTCAACTTTTTGAATATATCGATCTTAAAGGGATTCTCTGACTTTTTTTAAAATTACAGACTGCATAGAATTTTTTTGGGTTAACTTTCCATTTACAGGTCCAGCGTTCTAGCGACGGTCAATGCTGTCCATGGTGACATCTTCTTGTGACAATCCATTCTTGCAACCAATCACTGGACTCAGCATTGGTGTAGGGTCATTGGTCACATGCCATTTAGGCAAGGCTTGGAGGTCAGTAAGTCGCCCTTCCGACTCTAATTCTGACTTCTGTACTTTTCTAAACTACCACCGATCCCTTTTTAAAGAGGAGGACTTTTTACCACCTCTCCGTCCTCCAATAAGTGACACTGTTCAATTTTTTATTCTAGCCCCCACCATTCCTGAGCGATCACTTCTGTTAGTTTCAGCACCCAAAATACTAATTAGACTCCCAACTGTCAAGTGGACGCCCCCTGACTGTCTGTTCTTAACCAGAACCGCCCACTTGACAGTAGAAAACCTAATTAGCAATTTGGGTGCCAAACCAAAAACACCACAATCGGAGTGTGTGTGTGTGTGTGTGTGTGTGTGTGTGTGTGTGTGTGTGTGTGGAGATAAAATTCAAGCTGTAGCAGAATCAGTGGATTCAAAAAGTTGCAAATGGTGGAGGTGGCGAAAGCTCCTCTTTAAATGTATAGCGGCCAACAATGACAAACTTACCAAGATGGTCGCGAGTAGAGATGAGCGAACAGTGTTCTATCGAACACATGTTCGATCGGATATCAGGGTGTTCGCCATGTTCGAATCGAATCGAACACCACGTGGTAAAGTGCGCCAAAATTCGATTCCCCTCCCACCTTCCCTGGCGCCTTTTTTGCACCAATAACAGCGCAGGGGAGGTGGGACAGGAACTACGACACTGGGGGCATTGAAAAAAATTGGAAAAAGTCATTGGCTGCCGAAATCAGGTGACCTCCATTTTAGACGAATAGTGGATTTCAAATCCGGGTCATATGAGAATGTGAACTTTGTGACTATGAGACAGGGATAGCTGTACAGGCAGGGATAGCTAGGGATAACCTTTATTTAGGGGGGAATGTTATTAAAAATAACTTTTTGGGGCTCTATCGGGTGTGTAATTGTGATTTTTGTGAGATAAACTTTTTCCCATAGGGATGCATTGGCCAGCGCTGATTGGCCGAATTCCGTACTCTGGCCAATCAGTGCTGGCCAATGCATTCTATTAGCTTGATGAAGCAGAGTGTGCACAAGGGTTCAAGCGCACCCTCGGCTCTGATGTAGCAGAGCCGAGGCTGCACAAGGGTTCAAGCGCACCCTCGGCTCTGATGTAGGAGAGCCGAGGGTGCACTTGAACCCTTGTGCACCCTCAGCTCTGCTACATCAGAGCCGAGGGTGCGCTTGAACCCTTGTGCACACTCTGCTTCATCAAGCTAATAGAATGCATTGGCCAGCGCTGATTGGCCAATGTATTCTATTAGCCTGATGAAGTAGAGCTGAATGTGTGTGCTAAGCACACACATTCAGCTCTACTTCATCGGGCTAATAGAATGCATTGGCCAGCGCTGATTGGCCAGAGTACGGAACTCGACCAATCAGCGCTGGCTCTGCTGGAGGAGGCGGAGTCTAAGATCGCTCCACACCAGTCTCCATTCAGGTCCGACCTTAGACTCCGCCTCCTCCGGCAGAGCCAGCGCTGATTGGCCGAAGGCTGGCCAATGCATTCCTATGCGAATGCAGAGACTTAGCAGTGCTGAGTCAGTTTTGCTCAACTACACATCTGATGCACACTCGGCACTGCTACATCAGATGTAGCAATCTGATGTAGCAGAGCCGAGGGTGCACTAGAACCCCTGTGCAAACTCAGTTCACGCTAATAGAATGCATTGGCCAGCGCTGATTGG
The DNA here is from genome assembly GCF_031893055.1 of Leptodactylus fuscus. Lineage (NCBI taxonomy): Eukaryota > Metazoa > Chordata > Amphibia > Anura > Leptodactylidae > Leptodactylus > Leptodactylus fuscus. The sequence goes on along the minus strand of NC_134269.1, from coordinate 208,883,193 downwards.
CCAATGCATTCTATTAGCCCGATGAAGTAGAGCTGAATGTGTGTGCTAAGCACACACATTCAGCACTGCTTCATCAAGCCAATACAATGCATTAGCCAGTGCTGATTGGCCAGAGTACGGAATTCGGCCAATCAGCGCTGGCTCTGCTGGAGGAGGCGGAGTCTAAGGTCGGACCTGAATGGAGACTGGTGTGGAGCGATCTTAGACTCCGCCTCCTCCAGCAGAGCCAGCGCTGATTGGTCGAGTTCCGTACTCTGGCCAATCAGCGCTGGCCAATGCATTCTATTAGCCCGATGAAGTAGAGCTGAATGTGTGTGCTTAGCACACACATTCAGCTCTACTTCATCAGGCTAATAGAATACATTGGCCAATCAGTGCTGGCCAATGCATTCTATTAGCTTGATGAAGCAGAGTGTGCACAAGGGTTCAAGCGCACCCTCGGCTCTGATGTAGCAGAGCTGAGGGTGCACAAGGGTTCAAGTGCACCCTCGGCTCTCCTACATCAGAGCCGAGGGTGCGCTTGAACCCTTGTGCACACTCTGCTTCATCAAGCTAATAGAATGCATTGGCCAGCACTGATTGGCCAGAGTACGGAATTCGGCCAATCAGCGCTGGCCAATGCATTCTATTAGCCCGATGAAGTAGAGCTGAATGTGTGTGCTAAGCACACACATTCAGCACTGCTTCATCACGCCAATACAATGCATTAGCCAGTGCTGATTGGCCAGAGTACGGAATTCGGCCAATCAGCGCTGGCTCTGCTGGAGGAGGCGGAGTCTAAGATCGCTCCACACCAGTCTCCATTCAGGTCCGACCTTAGACTCCGCCTCCTCCAGCAGAGCCAGCGCTGATTGGTCGAGTTCCGTACTCTGGCCAATCAGCGCTGGCCAATGCATTCTATTAGCCCGATGAAGTAGAGCTGAATGTGTGTGCTTAGCACACACATTCAGCTCTACTTCATCGGGCTAATAGAATGCATTGGCCAGCGCTGATTGGCCGAATTCCGTACTCTGGCCAATCAGCACTGGCTAATGCATTGTATTGGCTTGATGAAGCAGTGCTGAATGTGTGTGCTTAGCACACACATTCAGCTCTACTTCATCGGGCTAATAGAATGCATTGGCCAATCAGCGCTGGCCAATGCATTCTATTAGCGTGAACTGAGTTTGCACAGGGGTTCTAGTGCACCCTCGGCTCTGCTACATCAGATTGCTACATCTGATGTAGCAGTGCCGAGTGTGCATCAGATGTGTAGTTGAGCAAAACTGACTCAGCACTGCTAAGTCTGCATTCGCATAGGAATGCATTGGCCAGCCTTCGGCCAATCAGCGCTGGCTCTGCCGGAGGAGGCGGAGTCTAAGGTCGGACCTGAATGGAGACTGGTGTGGAGCTATCTTAGACTCCGCCTCCTCCAGCAGAGCCAGCGCTGATTGGTCGAGTTCCGTACTCTGGCCAATCAGCACTGGCCAATGCATTTCTATGGGGAAAAGTTAGCTTGCGAAAATCGCAAACTGACAGGGATTTCCATGAAATAAAGTGACTTTTATGCCCCCAGACATGCTTCCCCTGCTGTCCCAGTGTCATTCCAGGGTGTTGGTATCATTTCCTGGGGTGTCATAGTGGACTTGGTGACCCTCCAGACACGAATTTGGGTTTCCCCCTTAACGAGTTTATGTTCCCCATAGACTATAATGGGGTTCGAAACCCATTCGAACACTCGAACAGTGAGCGGCTGTTCGAATCGAATTTCGAACCTCGAACATTTTAGTGTTCGCTCATCTCTAGTCGCGAGGTTTCACCAAAAATTCCAGGAGATCCTAGCTTAATGTCATGGACAACACCGAGTGCTATAGATAACTGTTGAACGAATTACTCCAGACTCCCCACTCAATGGGGAAGTCTCTGCCAGGAACCTCTGGTAGCCGCTTGTCTCCATCGGGAACGAAGGACAGGCTCCAACGACATTTTCTCTGACGTTTGCTGCCAGTTGTCCTCCAGATAAGCAAAGGTCGGTGAGGAGAAGGAGGAGAGGAACATGGCTAAGTTCCTGGGACACACAGAGTAAAATTTCTTCACATGTACCTTAGAGTAGGAGGACATAAAGGGAGGAAAGGACGGAACCTTTTTATGTTTGTATTTTCCGTGTTTAAGACGCGGTGGAAGTCACCATCTTCTAAGATGACTCTGTCCATCACAACTTTTCCTACTGCTGTAGATCCTCAGGAACAACTGTAAAAATACAGTCTCCAAGACATGGTAAGGTCTCTCTAGTACAGTCAAACACAAATCTGGTCATATGGTCGCTAATGACCATGAACCCCCAAACTGTTGAGGGAAGTTCGTCAAGGTCACCAATTATTGCCTCAGATGCCTTCAGCCCCAGTGGTGTTTGGAGTTCCATAACAAGAATCTTCAGCCTTCTTCTGCCTTCCTGTGTGATGTCAGGAGCCTTGGGAGGACCTTGGTCATTGGGCCTTAACTAGCTTTGACATCATGACGCCTTGGTGCATCTGTTATGACTTTGGCACACGCCCCATGATCTCAGAGATCTTCTGGGACTGCTAGAGTCACCAATAAAACCGGAAAAGCCCACAAGAGGACCAAAGACTCCCAGGATGGAGCATCATGATGCCAGCGTGTCCCAGTGGTTCCCCAGGGCCCATGACGTCACCCAGAGGACAAAAAGATAACTGAAGAAGACCACCAAGAGTTGGGAGGAGGTAAGTAAGACCCCATAAGTGGTGAACCTCAAAAATGATAACAAACCCAGTTCCCTCATCTCTATTTCTCACAAACATCACCTAGCCCGGACCAGTTAGTCCTCCCATAATGGCCGGCGTGGGACAAGGAGACGGCTCGTTCCCCGCTCGCCGCTTCTCCAGATCTTTTCTTTCCTGCCCTACATTTGCATAAACCATAAAGTTGAAAGTAATTGAAACCATTGTTTGCGGAGTGCGGCGAGTGCGGGTCTGCCAGGATTCGGCTGGATATACGCATTAATTCTGCGGTGACCATTAATCACAAGACCTCGGGAGGCGGAAGTATAACAATCCTTCGTGGAAAAGGGTCGAGGAAAAGAAAGAAGGAAGTGGAGGTCGGGGGAGGGGGACGGGAATGGGGTTGGGATCTTGGGGGTATAAGCTTTATCTTGTAGGCCGTATACAGCACATTCTCCCTCTGCAATAAAAGTCATGTCATTCACCGCCGCGCGTTACGAAGTGTCATATGGGTTTTGGCTCTGTTTTGAGTTTCTACTGACACCTACTGGACCGGTGGGGTATAACCGATAAAAGAGGGAAAGCTCCATCTATACGAGTGCCAGGAACAAATACGTAAAAATTCTTTTTATTTGGTATTAATGGCACCGGATTATCAAATATTCTGGATTATCGGAGTAATACTTCATAAACACATACAAGGAGTGCCTGCAGTAACCCTCCCGGCCTGCAGAGGTCACTATAGCAATCAGGTTTCAATGTAACAAACTTTATTCAGTACAACGCATTGCACCAAATATGACATCAGGTACTGATATTACAGAGCCTCATTAAAGGCGTGCATAAAAGGCCAAAAGGGGAGGGGTTTATCAATGTAACCAATCCGATCACTTCTTGTATGATTTGACCTGAACATTTGAAGTGAATTCTAATTGGCTGCTTTGAACATGACCCCACCCCTGACCCCTCTACTGATAGAAACGAAGTCCTTGAAAATTTGGTAAAATTTGCTACCTATATTTTTGGTGTATTTCTCCTTTAAATAAAATATTAACGTAAAAGGTATTATTAAAGTTTTATCGAATATAAATATAAATTCTGTGACCTCTTTGAGTGCAAATTTTTGTAACATTTTTAAGAAAAAAAAAATAGAAGTCTTGTAAATGTCTCTCCAAGGCGCGGATCAGGGTAACGTCTCTCCCGGGAACGTTCTGGAGCTGAAGATTTTTGGATAATATTCGATCAACAGTTCTGTAAACACGTTGACGGGCACCAAGGCGCTGATGGAAGGGGCGCCCTCCTGTGGCCACACTAAATTCACCCCAAATACACAGCCCAGATTGGAAGCGCTCATCTTGTTGGAAATGCTTTCCGCGGAAACCTGACGATAAAAGAGATGACGGTCAGAGCGGGTCATGGAAGTTTTAGGATAGGTAACATAAGCCTAAAATCAAACAGCAGCTCTCAATGCCAGGCGGCAGCGGGTAAAGCCCATGAAATGATGTAATGAAATGATTCAGTATTGAAGTGGAATGTGTGGAACATAAAAAACACAGTTACTTACCTCTCCTGGCTCTGGAAGGCTTCGGCCTACTTGCTGTCACATGGGCCGAGGCTTGCGTCCTTATGCGCTTCGATGCAAGCCCCTGCTCACGTGATGTCCGGCGTCCATACGTCATTGAAAATGGCTGACATCAGCGGGGAGTGTGCCGGAGCCCAGGAGAGGTGAGTAACAGTGTTTATTATGTTTATATCTTCCCCATGGTCTCGATTATTATACTCGAGGGAAGGGTTCTTTACTGTATAGGCCCCAATTTACATCATAGAACAGTCAGGTGAACCCAGGAGTGAACCAAACTATAGAAAGGCACCCCCCCCAAAAAAAAAGATAACCAACCTGGCTTTCTTTGGTTACGAGATGGATCCCCCGTAATTAGGAGGCGCTCTCCCATTGGCAGATCCAAAAAACCCCTTTTTTGCCCCCCGCACGATATACAATCCCTTTTTTCTGGCTGCCCACAAGGTATAGAACCCCTTCTTTCTGGCCCTGCACACTGTATATAACCCCCTTTTTTGCCCCCACAGTATATGACTCCTTTTTATGGCCCCCACCAGTATAACACCCCACTCTTATGGTCCTCACACAGTTTATGGACCCCTTTTAACCCCCTCCACACACAATAGAACCCCCTTTTTTACCCCCCTTTTAGGACCTCCTTTTGATAGCCCCCTCTTTACACCCCCCACCACTAAGTTTAGGGGCCCCTTTTATTCCCCCCCAACCTTTAGAGTTTATGACCCCCCATTATATGTTAGGCATACATTTATACTCATCTGTCCACGTTCCTGTTCAGGCCGCCTCCGCTACATAGCGTCCTGGCATTGTACGGCGTCATGGCGCAAGCGCAGTGCGGCCTACAGGAGGCAGCATAGGGCGGCCTGGACAGGTGAGTAAAAATTATCGCCCGCTATCTCTTGTGATAACACAATAGGTAGCGGCCAATAAATAAAAAATGCCGCCCCTCCCCCCCCCAGTTTATTCCATGAGGCACTGTAGTCAAAAAAAGAGGTGTGGCTAATAAGTCGTGAAACGTGCTACATGTATAACATGGCAGCCATTAGTATCCAAAACACTGAGCGCCGTCTCCTCCACCTGACCCGCTTTACGCCATCTCGTACACAAAACATCCTATGACACTGTCCATAAATCGCGCCCGTTTCGCACGCCATGAATATTTGAATATGTAAATTTCCATCGTCTTTAGCCCGGCTGTTATTTTACCGCCGTTTCTGCGAGTTGCGAATCGCAGCCTAATTGGTGGATATACATTTATTTTCTGTTTGCATAATAGATTCCGCTCTAATAATGCGGTTCCGTCCGCGTGATTATAAATCTAATGACTATAATGTGTCACATGGGGAATCGCTAATATCATTTTTCTAATTGACTAATCAGATTTATGCGCACATCAAGACAAACATTTGTAGAGTTATGTTCCCGCCGCCGCGTCCTGCTATCTAGAGAGCGGGCGGCGGCGGCGATCCCCGCTATTAATGTACTGCGCGCTCTGTCCATAATGCAACGCTCTGCTGGTTAATTACCGGGAAGGTTATGTAGTACCGCCACACACCTCATTACCACCTCAAGTACCGGCCTCTTAACAAGTGCATAGAGATGATGCATTGACTGCTCTGCAAATGTCACTCGCAGCTCAGGGTCCGCCGGGACGACGGCTCTTCCAAGGTCTTCTTAAAGACAAACGTCAGGATTAGCATCATGTGAAGTGTGTTTAGTTTCCCTGCAGCGCCACCACTGGTCAAAGGAAGCATCACACAGTGTCCATTCAAATCAATAGACAGAAGGACAGGTCGGGTCCTCCAGAATGAGAGACGCTCTTTGTCACCTCTCGATACAGGGTAAAAGCGACGGTATGTTACATAGGTTACGTTCGGAGCCCCTGGTGTAGGGTCTGTCTAAAATTGGACTTTAAGGTCATAGCAGGTCAACCACATCATAGTCAATGGGGTCACTTGAAATTCATTTTTAATGCTTAGTCCGAACTCCTACAATGGAACGAAACGATGCCAATAATGTATCTTGCCCACTAGGTCTGGGGTTGTGCGCCCCCCGTGACACCCATAGCACCCGTTTTCATTGAGCTGTGAGGAACTCACCAAGTTGAGGAAACACACAAGATATTTCAGGACGGCATAGTTGTGGTCCGGGAGCTGGTGAACAATTTGCTTACAGATGTTGATCCTCAAGATGCTCTCCACGCCTGGAAGGGAAATCAGTACATCAGTTCATAGTCCTCCTCAGTCCACAGAAGCTAATAGACAAGGAAGAGGGGATAGGAGGGAGGTGCAGCTGCAGGGTCTCTTAGACTGTATGCTGTGAGAGAGGAGAGGGAGCAGAACTTCCACAGCGACGAGTGAGTTATGGATTGGGTATGACGTGGGTGATGTGGGCCCAAACTTGTCCAGACGACTATACTTACTAGTGATTTCGAGGATAGGCCGGTAGGAGGCAAAGGTCAGCAGAGGTTCTGGGAGTTCACGGAGGAAGGTCTTCAGGATACTGGCGGGGACATGGACATCCTCGTATTCATCAAAATTCACTGGTTTCCCTGTAGATAGACAGGAATAGAGTGATGGCGTCCATTAATATTTACCCGCTTATCAGGCAGTAAAGAGCTGAATAGTAAGTGAGACCTGACGGAGCCGGAACGGTAATGGGATTCACCGGAATAAAGAACTGCAGAGAAAGTCACAGGAAAACCTGTATAATGTGCTGTGCTACAGTAATGTATCTACAAGGATAAGCTGAGGTGAGGTTTTATGAGGTTCTGCAGCAGCTGGGGTGTGTATTATGAGGTTCTGCAGCAGCTGAGGTGTGTATTATGATGTTCTGCAGCAGCTGAGGTGTGTATTATGAGGTTCTGCAGCAGCTGAGGTGTGTATTATGATGTTCTGCAGCAGCTGAGGTGTGCATTATGAGGTTCTGCAGCAGCTGAGGTGTGTATTATGATGTTCTGCAGCAGCTGAGGTGTGTATTATGATGTTCTGCAGCAGCTGAGGTGTGTATTATAAGGTTCTGCAGCAGCTGAGGTGTGTATTATGATGTTCTGCAGCAGCTGAGGTGTGTATTATGAGGTTCTGCAGCAGCTGAGGTGTGTATTATGATGTTCTGCAGCAGCTGAGGTGTGTATTATGAGGTTCTGCAGCAGCTGAGGTGTGTATTATGAGGTTGTGCAGCAGCTGAGGTGTGTATTATGAGGTTGTGCAGCAGCTGAGGTGTGTATTATGAGGTTCTGCAGCAGCTGAGGTGTGTATTATGATGTTCTGCAGCAGCTGAGGTGTGTATTATGAGGTTCTGCAGCAGCTGAGGTGTATTATGATGTTCTGCAGCAGCTGAGGTGTGTATTATGAGGTTCTGCAGCAGCTGAGGTGTATTATGATGTTCTGCAGCAGCTGAGGTGTGTATTATGAGGTTCTGCAGCAGCTGAGGTGTGTATGATGAGGTTCTGCAGCAGCTGAGGTGTGTATTATGATGTTCCGCAGCAGCTGAGGTGTGTATTATGATGTTCTGCAGCAGCTGAGGTGTGTATTATGATGTTCTGCAGCAGCTGAGGTGTGTATTATGATGTTCTGCAGCAGCTGAGGTGAGTATTATGATGTTCTGCAGCAGCTGAGATGTGTATGATGAGGTTCTGCAGCATCTAAGATGTGTATTATGAGGTTCTGCAGCAGCTGAGATGTGTATTATGATGCTCCGCAGCAGCTGAGGTGTGTATTATGATGCTCCGCAGCAGCTGAGGTGTGTATTATGATGTTCTGCAGCAGCTGAGGTGTGTATTATGAGGTTCTGCAGCAGCTGAGGTGTATTATGATGTTCTGCAGTAGCTGAGGTGTGTATTATGATGTTCTGCAGCAGCTGAGGTGTGTATTATGATGTTCTGCAGCAGCTGAGGTGTGTATGATGAGGTTCTGCAGCATCTGAGGTGTGTATTATGATGTTCTGCAGCAGCTGAGGTGTGTATGATGAGGTTCTGCAGCATCTGAGGTGTGTATTATGATGTTCTGCAGCAGCTGAGGTGTGTATTATGATGCTCCGCAGCAGCTGAGGTGTGTATTATGATGCTCCGCAGCAGCTGAGGTGTGTATTATGATGTTCTGCAGTAGCTGAGGTGTGTATTATGATGTTCTGCAGTAGCTGAGGTGTGTATTATGATGTTCTGCAGCAGCTGAGGTGTGTATAATGAGGTTCTGCAGCATCTGAGGTGTGTATTATGATGTTCTGCAGCAGCTGAGGTGTGTATGATGAGGTTCTGCAGCATCTGAGGTGTGTATTATGATGTTCTGCAGCAGCTGAGGTGTGTATTATGATGTTCCGCAGCAGCTGAGGTGTGTATGATGAGGTTCTGCAGCAGCTGAGGTGTGTATTATGAGGTTCTGCAGCAGCTGAGGTGTGTATTATGAGGTTCTGCAGCAGCTGAGGTGTGTATTATGATGTTCTGCAGCAGCTGAGGTGTGTATTATGATGTTCTGCAGCAGCTGAGGTGTGTATGATGAGGTTCTGCAGCATCTGAGGTGTGTATTATGATGTTCTGCAGCAGCTGAGGTGTGTATTATGATGTTCCGCAGCAGCTGAGGTGTGTATGATGAGGTTCTGCAGCAGCTGAGGTGTGTATTATGATGTTCTGCAGCAGCTGAGGTGTGTATTATGAGGTTGTGCAGCAGCTGAGGTGTGTATTATGATGTTCTGCAGCAGCTGAGGTGTATATGATGATGTTCTGCAGCAGCTGAGGTGTGTATTATAAGGTTCTGCAGCAGCTGAGGTGTGTATTATGATGTTCTGCAGCAGCTGAGGTGTGTATTATGAGGTTCTGCAGCAGCTGAGATGTGTATTATGATGTTCTGCAGCAGCTGAGGTGTGTATTATGAGGTTGTGCAGCAGCTGAGGTGTGTATTATGAGGTTCTGCAGCAGCTGAGGTGTGTATTATGATGTTCTGCAGCAGCTGAGGTGTATTATGATGTTCTGCAGCAGCTGAGGTGTATTATGAGGTTCTGCAGCAGCTGAGGTGTGTATAATGAGGTTCTGCAGCAGCTGAGGTGTGTATTATGATGTTCTGCAGCAGCTGAGATGTGTATTATGAGGTTCTGCAGCAGCTGAGGTGTGTATTATGAGGTTCTGCAGCAGCTGAGATGTGTATTATGAGGTTCTGCAGCAGCTGAGGTGTGTATTATGAGGTTCTGCAGCAGCTGAGGTGTGTATTATAATGTTCTGCAGCAGCTGAGGTGTGTATTATCAGGTTCTGCAGCAGCTGGGGTGTGTATTATGAGGTCTGCAGCAGCTGAGGTGTGTATTATGATGTTCTGCAGCAGCTGAGGTGTGTATTATGATGTTCTGCAGCAGCTGAGATGTGTATTATGAGGTTCTGCAGCAGCTGAGGTGTGTATTATGATGTTCTGCAGCAGCTGAGGTGTGTATTATGATGTTCTGCAGCAGCTGAGGTGTATGCTGTGATATCCAATAAGAGCCGCACACCTCATTATATAACACATGGCACAGCTGCTGAAGAACCTCTTCTTAAAGTAAAAGAAGTGCGACTTGCCTATAAAAGTGATCTGTGACTGACAGCCGGACTAGATAAGCGTTGCCTTTGCGGCGCCGCTCATCTCTCTACCTATACAAATATTATGTCCTGTGGTATAAGGCTATTATTCTAGCAGGTAATGAGCGGCGCTGTGCTCCAGAGCTGCGCTCATACTGCCATGTACTTCACTGCTTAGAATGGGCAACGACGGGAACATAAAATATAATTGCTGGTGGCCTGTAATAATCTCAGCGGTGGTGACATTTCACCCGACATTACAGGAGAGAAGGGACTGACACCAGGATGGGGACAATTTATGACCCTGCGTTACGTCCTGTGTCGCCATATGTTGGGGGAGGGGGCAGCGCTGTAGATCATAGACTCTACTATGGAGCCCAATGACTAATGTCTCTTCTATAGGACTCAGCGCCCCCCCTGTAAATCCCAGCTCCTGCCCCCCTGGCGCCCCCTATACATCTCCCGTTAACGTGACACCCAGATTACAAATGGCTTTATGATTAACTAATTAAATGAGCGTCGGCGGCCGCAGATAAGATTCCGTATCACGGCGGCGACTCGCTCCGCTGATCGCAGATTACTTCGGGGAACGCTCACCGAGGTTATAAAGCTTCTGGATGTCTTTGATGATATGAGCGGAGACCGATCTTCGGAAGAGTCCTTCTGTCCGCAGCCCTGGAAGATGGAGAAAAGGATATTTGTGGGGTTATTTGTGGGGCCCCAGATCAGGCCGTGGAGATCCATCTTAAAGGCGTCATACAAGGCTTTTTAATCGATGACCTATCCTTAGGATATTGAAGATCCTCGGGGGAACCTCGTGCAGAGCCGCCACACCATCCCATTCAAGTGAATGGGGCTGAGCTGCAATACCTAGCACAACCACTATACCATAGATGGCGCTGTGTTTGGTATTCCGTGAAGAGGCTGCAGAACTCACTTAAACACAGCTGATCAGTCGGGGTCCTGGGGGTCCGACTCATCCTATGGAGGTCAATAGGTCATGAATTAACAAACCTGGAGAACCCCTTTAATTCAAGGACTATAGAAAGGAGATCGGGGGGCAAACATGTCCCATGTCCTAATGTCCTGGGTGGTCAGGGGTATGGTTACACTGACCAACCTCAGAGGCAATACTCCCAAAATTTAAGTTACATTTGGAAATCTACGACACCTCCCAGAAATGTCCATTTAGGGGCACATTTGTCTAAGCCTCTCCCCGTTGGAGATTTTTTTGGTGGCCCAAAAAGTACAAGAGGTCCCCTTCCATTAATGTACATCCTCAACACATTATATGAACCACCAGAACAATTATGGAGCGTTTTATTAAAAACTCTGTTCCGTCCCTCTGTTATTCCTCCTGGAAATATATGAATAATACGACAATGGCGGGTGTGTTTATTCACATTCTCTATCTAGTGGTCACAATACATAAGGATAAGCCTTTTTGACAATAGTTGTCAACTTATTCATAAGTTTCCAGGAGGAGTAACAGAGGGAACAAAGATATTCCATATGTTATATATTATTATTTACTATTTTTATTTACATGTCAGGAGAGAGGAGAGGTCCCCTTTAAAGTCAAGACGTGCCCAAGTCCCTTTGTGTGAAGACACTCTGGTATAGTCAGACACGTCGCCTATGGTAAAATCTGGAGTCTGAAGCTGTCAAATCTGTGCCGAGAGTGTCACCCTATGTATGGGCACGACCCCTAGCAGAATGGTATCTCCTCGTTGTCAATTTAATAATACATTTCCAGGAGGAACAACAGAGGGAAAGAACAGATTTGTAATTTTATAGGGATATATTATCTTGAAGACAACCACTAATGGAAACTAAACAACTAGAATGTATTGTATTTGTCACCAAGCTTTACACAGACCCCTAAAGGCATATAAATCTGTATTGTGCCCTGCTTCCCATTTACTCCTAATTTGCCTGCTGAAGTGTCAGTCTTTACTACAATTCTTGCATTCTATTCACAACTGAAGAGGCTCAGAACTAAAGGTTTTATAGCTTCAGCCTAGATAGACTGACCTATACTACAACACTCTCTAAATAGTACTGACAAATTGGCCGGAGTATCAACATCAAGATTTCCAGGAGGAATAACAGAGGGTCGCATTACAAAATTCTAAGCGAAATGCTCCGTAATTACGATGTCATGTGGAAAGCGAGTATTTACTAAAACAGGCACCTTAGGTGGGGCAACAGCTCCTATTAGCGAGTAGTCACGGGGTGTGAATAGTTATGCAAATCGCTATTTTGTTCACAATGGATTTAATTTGCATATTTTCGCATACCAATTAACAGAAGAGACTGTTTAGATCAGTGTTGTCATAGCAGTAAATGTAACAGGGAGGGTGTGAATACTTTACAGGCACTGAGACAGGTTGTTGGATCACATGATCTCTCTTGGCCTGAACTCTTATGATCCCCGTTCAGACACGTTCGCCATGATTGTTCGTGTCGTGAAGGGTCGTTAAGCTGTTACTGGCAGGACCATTAACGACGACATTTGCATAAGTTTTAATGGAAATATATAAAGTGTTTATTTAATTAGAGGGCATAAAAAGGCAAATGGCTGAACTATAATCGAAATCTACAGACCAGATGGAATAATGAGAGAGAAAGAAGAAGAAGAGATCCTTCCGGAACATCAATGTACTGAAGAGATTAGAAAAATGTGGCTGGTTTCTTCTATAAACAGCGCCACTCTTGTCTATGGCTGTATCTGGTATTGCAAGCTCAGCCCTATGTACAGGGAGGCTATCACCAAAACCCTGCAGATAGATAGGTTACAGTCACCTGAATGAAATGGTGTTTTCCCGTTAATGAGATATCACTATTTTTGTCAATTCACAAAAGAGCTTGCTTACCTCTTTGTAGCAATGGTGGTGTTAACCTATCTATCTGCAGGGCTGGGGTGATATGCTGGTTCTGGTCATTCTAACCTATCTATCTGCAGGGCTGGGGTGATATGCTGGTTCTGGTCATTCTAACCTATCTATCTGCAGGGCTGGGGTGATATGCTGGTTCTGGTCATTCTAACCTATCTATCTGCAGGGCTGGGGTGATATGCTGGGTCTGGTGACACTAACCTATCTAACTGCAGGACTGGGGTGATATGCTGGGTCTGGTGACACTAACCTATCTATCTGCAGGGCTGGGTGATATCCTGGTTCAGGTGACACTAACCTATCTATCTGCAGGACTGGGGTGATATGCTGGTTCTGGTCATTCTAACCTATCTATCTGCAGGGCTGGGGTGATATGCTGGGTCTGGTGACACTAACCTATCTATCTGCAGGGCTGGGGTGATATGCTGGTTCTGGTGACAGTAACCTATCTATCTGCAGGGCTGGGGTGATATGCTGGTTCTGGTGACACTAACCTATCTATCTGCAGGGCTGGGGTGATATGCTGGGTCTGGTGACACTAACCTATCTATCTGCAGGGCTGGGGTGATATGCTGGTTCTGGTGACAGTAACCTATCTATCTGCAGGGCTGGGGTGATATGCTGGGTCTGGTGACACTAACCTATCTATCTGCAGGGCTGGGGTGATATGCTGGTTCTGGTGACAGTAACCTATCTATCTGCAGGGCTGGGGTGATATGCTGGTTCAGGTGACACTAACCTATCTATCTGCAGGGCTGGGGTGATATGCTGGTTCAGGTGACACTAACCTATCTATCTGCATGGTGGGGGTGATATGCTGGTTCTGGTGACAGTAACCTATCTATCTGCAGGGCTAGGGTGGTGAAACCCTAAAGCGGAGCCCAAAACTTTTGGAAAATTCAGGCACAATCCAATCCTATTAGCTCATCTCTAATCGAAGTAATCTTACCATAGGTGATCAGAAGATAGATAACACCGCCCTTGTCTAGAGCGCCACGCGCTAACACTATAAACACTCAAAAACAAATTAGGAAAGACAAAACCAGCTGAGGAAACGAAGGAAGGAAGGAGCGAAGAGTAAACAGAATGTGCGGCGGACTACCTAGAAGTAGCTCTCAAGGATGTAAGAGGATGACTCAGCGAGATAAACGCCGTAATTACATCTAGAACCTGTTACTTAAGACCTTCCACTTACTCCAAGGTCAATACGATATAAACAAGAAGCGCGCGCCTGGCGCGGGAGGATCGTCACATGACGACGCCCAATCATTTATAACGCTAATGGGATTATTTATAGGGTTCTATGTAATAGAGCTGAACGGGGGAATTAAAGGGGAACTCCACTCATGGTATAATTGTACTCGGATGCTCTGTCCGCCACCACTATAGGCCACTCCATACACTTCTATTGGATTGTGGGTGATGCTGGAGGTTACAGCTCTGCCAGCCCCATAGAAGTGAATGGAGCGCTGATCATACAAGTGAGCTGGTGCTCCATTCAGAAGGAGGCCTTAAAGGGACTTTTGGTACCCTGTTCTCCTTATTACTAGGAGACGTGGGGGAAGGGGGGTTAAGTGTCCATAATGGGACAACCCTTTAAGGGGCATTCCCAACTTTTGGGACACTTAAAAGGGTCCTCAATACCAGACTGGTAGATGTCTGCCACCGACACCCCAAATGATTAATTGTTCTATGCAGAGAATGGAGCAGGAAGCAGATAGCGCTGTTCACTGTTTAGTGTCCAAACCCGGTACTGCAGGTCAGCTCCCATTCACTTGAATGGGAGCTCATCTGCAGTGACTCAGTTCAGCCACTACACAGAGAACAGCACTATCTGCTTCCTGCTCCATTCTCTGTGTATCAGCTGCTGAAGACAGCTTATCCATGGGTTGTCAGGTGTCAGACACCCCTCAATCTGCTATTAGGGAACTACCTTTTGGGCTTTTAGTCCAGAAAACCCCTTTAAGACACATCCATAGGATATATCATACATGTCTGATAGTTGAGGATTCCACCTCGGACACATATATCTCACCTTTTGCTTTCAAGTAGGAGATCGTCTGCTCCATAACTGGTGGGATCAGGTCTCCTTTGTTTTTGTTCTTTAGGCTGGAAACAAAAAGAACAGGATCTGGGAGTTCAGGATTCGACACAATTCGACAAAACCACAATTTTTTATCCACAAAAGGTCCTCTTTAAACAATACAATTATGACTGCTTACAGTCTCCACTAGAGGGAGCTCACTGTATGTTGAAGTCTAACTGTATAAAAACATATGCCTTCTGCTCCCTCTAGTGGCAGCTGCTGGAATTAGTATTTGAAAAGAGTTTCCACGACTTCTGCCGCCAATCACTGGCCTTAGTGGTTATGTGGTCACATGTGTGATATATAATCTCGGTCGACTCCTTTAACCCTATAACACGCCACCCTATGTACGTCCCTGGCGAGACCCCTTTAAGGCTGTGAGATCTAGGGGATATGATAATGACTCCAATAAGTTATCATCATGTGGCAAGCAGCGGCTCGTACCTATTAGCACGCTACGTTCCCTAAAAATAGCTGAAATGACTGCACAGTCAGAACCGGCACCTAATTCTGTGTTTGTTTCACAGATAATTACCTTCTTCCAGCGCCGTTTGTTATCTCCAAGAAAGTGACAAATTCCGAGCGGTTCTTAGAAGTCAATTTGCTTTCCGTTAATTAATTCTGTTGGTTTTGTACCAAAAATAATTAAATAAAAATAAAAAAATTGAAAAAAAAAAAAATCGCTGCTTTGACTACTGTAATGAATGGGTTTATTATGTGCGTGAAGCAGGGAAGCGGCTCAGTGAGTAAAGGTTCATTAATGGAGAGTGTGATGGAGCCGCCATGTGTGAATCCACCTTCCTGCATTAATAACCGCGCTGTAATGATCGGCTTAGTTAGTGTTGCCGGCTGGGCCATCGAAGCGCACAAATTATTGTTGACCCCAAATGGTTCAATAACCTGCAGCTCATCTCCAGATGAGTAATGGGAATAGAGCAGCGCGGCGGCCGCGTCTGGAGAAATCAAGATAATCAAGATGTTACCTCCGGAATCACAGGAAGAGACCCGCAGTATGTGGTAGATGGAAACATACATGTGTATGTAAATAAGACGTAGTATACGTAGAAATGTGTTACGTGTATTATACATTCACATATAGCTATGTAACCAGGAGCCTATACACATATAAGTTAACATACAGTATACACAGACACGTTATACATGTACAATACACATACACATACCTCCCAACCGTCCCGATTTCCGCGGGACATTCACGATTTGGGTGACGTGTCCCGCGGTCCCGGTTGGAGGGAGGTATGTCCGGAGGACACAGATCTGAGTTGAATACAGACGCAGCTAAAACAAGGAGTTGTCACAGCTCAGCTCCTTGCTTTGCCGCTGCTTGTCGCTGTGTAGACGCGATGTGATGACGTCACATCGCGCCTACGACTGTTAGCAAGACTGCGGAGAGAAAGAGCGGCGGGGGAGCGAGGAAAAGGTAAGTTTAGTGTTTACACTGAGGTGGAACGTGAATCTGGGGGCAGAGATGGAGGGGACATGAATCTGGGGGCAGAGATGGGGGGAGATGAATCTGGGGGCAGAGATGGAGAGGGGACATTAATCTGGGAGCAGAGATGGAGAGGACATGAATCTGGGGGCAGAGATGGGGGGACATGAATCTGGGGGCAGAGATGGGGGGACATGAATCTGGGGGCAGAGATGGGGGACATGAATCTGGGGGCAGAGATGTGGAGACATGAAACTGGGAGCAGAGATGTGGAGACATGAAACTGGGGGCAGAGATGGGGGACATCAATCTGGGGGCAGAGATGGAGGGGGGACATGAATCTGGGGGCAGAGATGGGGGGACATGAATCTGGGGGCAGAGATGGGGGGACATGAATCTGGGGGCAGAGATGTGGAGACATGAGTCTGGGGGCAGAGATGGGGGGACATGAATCTGGGGGCAGAGATGGGGACATGAATCTGGGGGCAGAGATGGGGGACATGAATCTGGGGGCAGAGATGGAGGGACATGAATCTGGGGGCAGAGATGGAGAGGACATGAATCTGGGGGAAGAGATGTGGAGACATGAATCTGAGGGCAGAGATGGGGACATGAATCTGGGGGCAGAGATGGAGGGGCATGAATCTGGGGGCAGAGATGGAGGGACATGAATCTGGGGGCAGAGATGGAGGGACATGAATCTGGGGGCAGAGATGGGGGGGCACAGGAATCTGGGGGCAGAGATGGGGGGACATGAAACTGGGGGCAGAGATGTAGGGGGGACATATAATTTACGGGTGACTGTAGGAGGATTATACTGTGTGGGAGCACGCAAAAAATGAATGAGAATTGGCGGAGTCAACATAAAAGTGGGTGGAGCCAAATTTTCCACGGCGCGCTGCGTGCGCTGCACGTTTTGTCCCTCTTTCAACTTTCCAAAAGTTGGGAGGTATGCATACATACTGTATATACACATACATATAGTATATACACATGCATACATATTATACACACGAGTAGGTAGAAACCCAAGCAGTCTATGAGGTGACCCTACAGCAGACATTTTCCCCTTTTGGACAACTCTTTTGTTCACCCAGCAAAACCCGCAGGTCAGTCACGGCATTGAATAACAGATCCATGAATACCAACTTGCTTATGGTTTCCATCTGATAAAATGGTTTAGTTTTTCCCTATACCACTAAAATAATAAGTAAAAAGAGAAAAAAAATCTAATCGTGATATGTCACAAATAGGGTTGAGCGATCGGAATCAGAAAAGATTGGCAAAGAGCAAATTTCACGATCGCGATCGGCTGGAAAATGATCAGATATTGGATTTTAAAATCGATCCTGAAATCTCAAGATCAGATCAACCGTAGTCACTAAGATTCTAGACTTCTATATGTCCAGACTATAGAGTCAAAGGTAACCAAAGCTGGCCATCACCAGGTCCACCAGAAGATCCACCGGCCACCATAATGGACAACCAGATGTGATGGATATTTTGGTCTATTTCCAAGGGGTTATTGGAGGGATCATTTGATCTGGTGGGCCCAAGGAACCTCAGTCCAGCACTGACCATCACCTCTACTGTATGAAAATTTCCAACCTGATGGCCCTCAAAGACCCCGAGACAAGAAGGCAAAACCTGCCTCATGGAAATGAAGCCGTAATACCGACACCCATAATATTCTATGATATTGACAAAACCGTTTCCATTCCGTCCTCGGAGTGAAAGGCCACGAAGTCTATACAAATGCAATTTTATGTGGCAATGAATTTCTTTTATCAGCCGGATCGGTTCCTTGAGATTGCCTGGAGAGGTGACATGCTCCTTCCTGTTATAACAAGTCTGGGTAATTGGAAGCTTTACACCAGTTGTAGAAAACTAATAATGAAAGGTTGGAGACGTCTTTAGCTGACCCTGGAAGAAGTAAGATCAAGACGCCGAGTATTTATATCATTAAAGAGTCAGATTCAACCAAGGTGAACCTTATCTTCTCATCTCCAGGCATGTGGAAGGTGTCGGAGTGTTGTCGATACCGCGACGCCTCTGCAATTTCCGCAGGTCTGTAGAGTCATCGTGAGCTCGGGAGACTCCTCAGAAGATTGCAAAAGGTTTAGGCAGGCATGGAAAAAAAAAATGCTTCAGAAATAGAAGGGTTAATAGGTTATTTTTGTCAATAAAGAATAAAAAAATGTAAATCCCATCAATATTTGGTGTGACCTTTGCCCTTTGCCTTCCATCACTTCTTCTCGGTACTTAGAGACAGTTTTTGGCATCTTGGAGACCTTCTGTAGATATACGCTTGCTCTAATCCTTCTGCCTCTTCATGTCATCCCACACAGACTGGACGATGTTGAGATCAGGGCTCCGTGGGGGCCGGATGATCACTTCCAAGACTCCTCCTCCAAAGGGCAAAGGTCTAACTAAATGCTTCTACCGAGGTGGGTAGTTATAGGTAGTGATGACAGTTACTACTGGGACCTGAGTGGGCCCCAAAGGTTCCTCTGCCACATATACTATACCACCATTCTAAATGTCACTAAGTGGGTAAGGCTCCATTACAGGGCCAAGGAGCTTCTGTTTCTCCCATCTTCTGCTTTCTATCAGAAACACTGCCCCTTTGTCTGTCAGCTATGTTTGGTACTGCAGCTTAAATCCTTCAGTTTTTCCAGAAATACTGCCCCTTCTATCTATGGAATGTGTTTGGTATTGCAACTAAACTCCAGCTTCTGCCGTTGGGCTGTGCCTGATTTCTTCCAGAACAGCGCCCCTCTTTTCTATAGGCTGTTTCCAGTATTTCAGCTCAGCATCTGCTTCAATCCAGATCTAGTGCCCCTTCTGTTCATGGGTTGTGTTTTCTATTATACCATAGCTTCCCCTTCTCAGGAAGTGACATCACATCTGTTTGTCACATGGCTTTCATTTGAATGGGCCTGAGCTGCAGCCTGACCATGTGACCAATGGGTGTGATATCACTTCCTGAGAAGGGAATGTGGCGCTCCGTATCATAGTCCCAAATAATCCCTTTAAGGAAAACGTTTCACCACATCTACCACATTGCTACCATAAATAGGTATTTATCCGCTGATTCTGAGCTAGTTGGAATTTTTTTTCTAGCCCACACCATTCCCGAGCAATCAGTGCTGTTATTTTCCGTACAATTATGCTCTCTACTCTCAGGTGGGCGGTCCCTATTTTCTGCTCTTGTCTAGGACCGCCCACCCGACAGCAGAGAGCATAACTGTACTGAAAATAATAGAAATGATTGCTCAGGAATGGTGGGGGCTAGAGAAAAAATTCCAACTGCGCTGGAATCAGTGGAGCAGCGACTATTGAAGGATTTAAAGAGGTGACAGTGGTGAAAGGTCCCTTTAAACATGTTCAGGGCTTGGTCTAGAGACACCGAATAAGCCATAAGAATTGGAACAGTGTCGTTGCAGCAGTCACTCATTCCATGCCTGGTTATACCCCAACTAGATATAATCCACTGTACACTATCTATATACTATAGAGAATAAATCTGCCATTCGCGTCCATATCTAAACAAAGGCGGAATACAGATGATATGAGCACACCATATGTCCCCTAAGATAAGAGCTGATGTCTCGTCACACTCCGCAATCTACACACGACCTCTCTGCCCGGGGAACCTGATAAATGGAAATTGAATAAGTTCATTGTTTTATTATCTGGTTATTATTTCACTCCCCTAATCCCGGGACGCGGCTTCTGCGGAGGCGTCAGGTGATCTTGCTATCGTATATTGATCAGTGAGAGGGATTTTTGCGCTAAAGAGTTAAAAGAATAAGGAAAAGGCGTCTACTAATATTTAAAACGTCCTCCTGTTCCTTGATGCTGGTCTAGTCCGAAGGGTTAAATAAAAAATAAAATCAATATTCTTGATAATGGAGACATTTATCTCCCCCTCCTTCTCCCCATCAGAGCTTAGACTATGTGACTAGTATGTCTAAGGAAGAAGAAGGGCTTAGACTGCTTTGTAATCCGGGCTTTAAATTAGGCAAAAAAGCCACACCCCTTTTGGTAGGCCCTGCCCCCGCTGAAAACAATAACCCCGCTGAAAACAGATATGTGGAACTTTGTACCAGTGTCGATCACAAGGAGGTTGTTACCCATTGACTCTACCCCACCACTTCGTGAATGGTCATTGACGAGAATGGGCCGACCATGCTCATGGCATGGTTGGCCCAAAACATGATCGGCCCAAAACCCAAAACTTCATACTCATACTTTGGGGTCTCTTCAGACCCTGAGTATAATAAACGGAGGCCCAGTGGAGGTGTGGAGACCTTCCTTGAGCTCTCTCTCGGAGTCCCCCTCCGGCCTCTCGTCTGTGTCTGTCACGCGGTGGGTGATGACATCATGAGGTTTGCATGATGGTGGCCTCAGTGGTTCACCAGGGTGTATGACATCATCAAGGAGGCTGGAAGATGATCCCAAAGGAGAGCTGGACGCCATGAGGAAGAGTTGAAAGAAGGTCAATAGAAGTGTTCATTATATTTCTGCACCTCCCCCTTGGACCTCCACTTAAAGGAACCCTGAAGTATAATAATAACAAGTTCAGCCCAAAGCCAAATAAATGGACGAACTCCGTTCCCTCTTCCCTGCCGACTTACAAATGGTAGAAAAGGAAATCGATAGAAGAGAGTCATTCATGACTGTAGCATCAGACTACACAGGGCTTGCTTGTAGTCTGTAACTATGGAGACACATTGGTATGCCTAGGAGCTGTATACACCAAACCGTATTGAAACCCTTATCAAGAACATACACGTTGGAGTCATATAATTCCGGGATTACCACTACATAACTTCATTACAAAAACTTACTATTGAAGACTGACTCCAAACTGCTGTGTTGGGAGTGGGGGACGAGGTGGAGGGGCTTTACTAACAGGTGGGGGTCTTCCTTTCTGGCGGACACGTAGTTTTTCATCATGCCTGAAATAAAAAAATTCACAATTTAATATTGGGCGGCTAAACTTTGCCGTCGTTTCATTTTCATTGATTATTCTGTTTAATTCCATAGAAAAAAATAAGAAGAAATTCTATCTTAGATATGCTGACGCCCTCCTGCAACTTTAATTATACGCTACGATATCTACCTGTCGCTCTCTTGTACTTGTCACTGTGAATATTACTCACGTCAGTACTAATTTGTGCTATCAATGCAAATTTATATCTATATAGTAGATTAAAAAATAGATCTGTGCTACGTGTGTTTTTGGATATTACAAGAACTGGAGGAAGAAGTGGGTTAGACGGGGCTAAAATCTGGGGTGATTTACTCATATCCCTTTCTGCCCCCGTTTCCTGATCCATAGAGCACTATGGTAGTGATACGTATGGTATGCAGAGGATAGGTCCCCATAGGAAAGGTAGAATCTAGGCCTTGACACCAACACCACACTCCTACTCCTAAAAAGTAGTCCTGTGCCCCCCGCCCCATTTTCACGACCAGATTACATTTCCCACTTACTTGTTTGACAGCTTTGTAGCATTTGTGGAACGACATCCACATGTTTTAACCGAGCCACTGTGTTTATGTGGGTGTGGTCTGTACTCATGGGTGGGGTTTAGTAGAAAGCACCTCCCACGAGGAATCTTTGTTTCAAGGGTATAGACTATAAATGGAAGTAGTGTATATGTCTTTGCTGCTGAAGACTCACAAGCAGGTCCTCTCTACCTATTGAAGACAGGACACCCACCAACTTAGAATGACCTCTATCGAATGAAAGGCTCTGATAGATAGGGATCCTTGAAGATGCTACCTCTATAGCGCATACACATTGGCTATGGAGACACAATTTTATAGTACCTTTATACCTTTTGGTGGGGTAGTTGTGTTGGTATAGCATGTAAAAAGTGGGGAGAACATCATGAACTTTTTGGATAATATCTAAAAATTTAAGGCAGGGAAAGCTTTGTCGGTGGAGTTCTTTGGGCCCACACTAACAGAGAGTGAACTTTTTGGATAGTTTCCAAAACATGACGGCCAAACGCGTCAAATAAATTGGAAACACTCTTCCAAAATAAGTCTCAAAAACATCACCTTGTGTTCCCGAATGTGAATCTCTACGGCGCCACTTACTGCAATACTTCAGGTGGGATTATCAGGCGGTTGAAGCGCAGATGCTCTCGAAGGTCGCTCAGGTGATTCATGTACAGAATCTTCTTGCCGAACTTGTGACTGGAGAAAAAGAAAAAAAAAAAAAAGTCACTTTCTGAAGAGTCCATGAATCTTATCGACTTCTCACCACTGCCAGGCGAGGCTTTCATCAGAAAGGGTTAATCTTATCACCCCGAGCAGAGCAGGTTTCCAACACGATTAATTTATCGGCGGTCGGCGCAGGCAGATTACTACGTTATATCTTGTAGCACCTATAGAGTTTGTCATTTTCACTGAATATAATTTGCGAGGAGGGAAGATGAAAGGCCCGAGAACGCCAGAACAGTTCCCGAATGCTGAGTGTTACGCGTTACGCGTGAAGCATGGAGATCGCCGATGATCTTATCGCACCAGTGCTTGGTTCCAGAAAAAAATAATTACAGAGAAACCTATGGGGAAAAAAACTGGCGAAAGGATTGGAAATCTGTTTGTTTCTACAATGGGGAGAAAAAGTGATAATATAAGAAAAATCTACGTAGAATTCAGAATGTAAAGACATATTAGGGCCAATGGCTGTCATAATGGGGCCCTCCACTGTGAGCCACATTGATCTGTAAGAGTGGCTACTGGTTTGGAGGTCCCAATGTGTCCAAGCAGTACATGGACGATCATTCATCACAATGGCTGGCATGTAATGCTCCATTTCTCCTGTAGTGGCCGCTGTATAGATATAAAGCTGTATGCAGTAAGCTCCACCCTAGAGGAAGCTGTGAGCATCATTTAAAGGGAACCCCAAACATATGTACATTAAGACATGCTCAGCAAGAGATGGGTCCAACGTCGACTTCACTGTGCATTCACTGGACTTTGGGTGCAAGTGCAATACTTCATTTCATATGTTCTGGGAGATTTCATCTCTGGGCAAGTATAGACTTTATAAAAGGTCCCATCATGGGACAGAATTGAAGGGGTTTGGTGTCTTTTGATAACACTACTATATAGGTCATTAACATGAAATCAATGGTGGTCAAACACTCGGCACTACACAGTGTACAGAGCCTTCTGATTCTAGCTTTACTCCCAATATACGTAGGGAAGGGGGGGGGGGGGGGTTCAATAGTACTAAAAAGAGCCAAAACCTACAAAACCCCTTTAATATAGGAATATGGGAGATACTAAACTACCAGGACATCGGGACCTGGTGGTGGTTCATGTCACACATGTGCCTCATAGGTTTCCATTAAAGGTTCCTCTTGAAGGTTCACCTTGAAGGTTCCCCAAGGATGATGGGGGTCTGGCCTCAGCACACCTACCGATATATAGTATACAGTCTATAGCCTATATACACCAATATATTGTATTCACCTTATGACTGGCTTGAATATTTTCCACAGGATCTTGATGAAGTTGGTCGGATGAACCACATAGAGAGCCTTCAGATTCTTCTTGTACCTGGTAGAGCAAAGTCACGATTTTCAGTCTAGATTATGGAAAAGATGAGGTGCCCTTGTTGATCACTGGGGTTCCCACTGTATTCTGGACATATACCCTAAAGGTTCATAGGGTACAACAGCTTTAAAGGGATATTCTAATAAGGGAAAACTGATGTTGAGGGTCCAACCTCTAGGAGAATTGGAGACCCATGTCCCCCAACAGAGAAGTGGGTTTCAGCAACTCATCTCTGTGGACACCATTATCCCTGACAGTCCCATTTAGTAGCAGCAGCCATGAGATACTGGGGGTCCCTGTGCCCATAATTGTTGGGGGTCTCAAGGCCCGTGTGAAGGCCGACAGAGTTTGTGTTTGTAGATTTATCGAGAGAGTCTGTTTCGATGGAGGCACTTTGGTGTGTCTTTATGGGGATGTGGTCGGTACTCATGGGTGGGGTTTCATAGAAAGTCACCTCCCACGAGTATGGGTGCTCTGTCCTAAGGATTGGAAATTGTGTGTATATCCGCATAGTTTAGTCACTGAATAACTATTGCCGGGTTACAACTTTAGTAACAGTCAAATAGGTTGTCAGAAACCGCAGAACCAGGAGAGATTTTTAACCCTTAGAAGTCACCCATGCCGAAATGATAAAAAGGACGACAGTTTTAACCAAAATCACATAATCCCGCCATAAAAATCCTAGCTGTACAGGAGACAAACCGTAATAGGCCGCACATCGGAGATCTGTGGAATCCTTGCCGCACGGTGACAGTGAGATTATTGGGGCCATTTTATCACAAGTCCCTGTGAAGTCTCGAGGGTTGCGATTTCCAGATCCGTATAACAGAACAGCCAGCGAAACAGACAGGCACAAAAGAGGCCATCAAAGCCTTTCACGAAAAATGCTGCGCACGCTAATACATTTCCATCCGCAGAAGATGAAATACAATGTACACAAGGCAGTGCCAGATACGGATCTGCATGCTTATTAGATAAAAGAAATATCGCGCTGGCTGTACTGTGGAGGAATAACGGGTTAAGAGGTGATCTCCTCCCAGGCTATATGTAAGATACACCTATGGCTACCAGAATACAGAGGTGGCGAGGGATTTTTCGGTGGTGTCCAATAAATGGAGCTCTGATATGTTAAGAAATGAATATAATCATGCTAGAGCGCCCCCTATAGAAGCCCCCTCTAGAATTTTCTGCGACATTTCTCCATTCCTCACCACTTGGCCATAGATCTCCTCACAACCATACACACTCTTGAGGAAATCCTAGACACGACAAAGACATGTGGTACTTACTTCCGGTCAAAGGCCTTATAGGCGCTCTGTAGCCAACTCAACGAAGGTTTATTGCGACTGTTCAAGCCATAGTGAAAATAGACGACGGTATAGTCATTCTCCACATAGTTGTCTAAGGTGTACTTCAGATATCTGAAAGGAAAACGTATTATTAGGCAAAAAAATTCTAAAACATTCTAATACTCCTCCTCATCCAAGACCCAAATAATCCTGGAGTTGCCTAATAACCACATTTATTCTGCACAGCATTAAAGTATCAGTTTGTAACTTAAAGGGACCTTTCACCACCTCCACCAACTCTAACACTTTTTTCATCCTTCTATAGGCGCGGCTCCACTGATTCCAAAACAGTTGGAATTTTTTCTCTAGCCCAAACCATTCCTGAGCAATCATTTCTGTTAGTTCCAACACAATTATGTGCTCTACTCTCAAGTGGGCGGTCCCTGACTTTCTGCTCCAGTCTAGGACCGCCCACCTGCCAGCAGAGAGAAATGTGCTGAAACTAACAGAAGTGATTCCTCGAGAATGGTGGGGGCTAGAAAAAAAATTCCAACTGCTCCGGAATCCGTGGAGTGGCGTCTATTGAAGAGTGAAATGAATTGGAGTTGGCAGCGGTGTTGAAAGGTCCCCTTTAAGACAGAAAATTGTCTTTTCTTTCAATCAAACATCTAAAACGACTACCTAGATTCTATTCTACTCTCTCCACTTCTCCCTATAATGTCTGCCAATTTTTTTCTATGTTTTTTTTAATGTTCCTGGCCTCTGCTTTGAAACCATTCATAGTATTACAACCCTACAGGTAGGGGCATCCACATAACGTAGAAGTTACCCTTGGGACATATACAACTGTAATGTATGATCGGAGCATTGACTGACCCTAAATCTTTTACTGGACCCATACTATGCCCCTAGCCCACCATGGGCCCTTCATGTGTACCTCTGATTGTATATGGAGGCGTGCCAAGGATTTTTTCATGTAGTATTTTCAGACGGCATCTTATGGAGAAACACTGTATTGCTACAGTCAGGTTGAAGGTCTTTTTGATTATAAAAATAAAGAAAAAAAAATCACGTTCAAAAATTCCCTTCTGATCAATTTGCAACGAAAAAAAGGTTGAGATTGTGCGGAAAACTTCACAGCGTGTACATCATATGCTCCGTGTGTCAAAAACTCAGTCGATACAATGGATTGTGACATTTTACTGACATGAAAGCCATTAGAGGATACAGGTTTTTACTCAGCGCCTCGGGCGATAATCTGTACCGCGTCTCAGCTTTGCCAGGGTTGATTTAAAAAAAATTAAAAAATCCCACCTATGACACTTCTGTTGAGTTTTTGTAATAGAAAAGCAATATCATATAGTGGACATCAGCTGGACTAGGGGGTCCCATGGGAAGGTCACCTGTCATCTGCATGACCCAGGAGCTGAAAGCATGTGCATTCTTCTTAAAACAGCACCACACATGGCCACAGGTTATGTGCGGTATTGCAGCTCAGCCCTATTCACCAAAGTACAGCTGAGTTGCAATACCAAATGCAACCTATGGACATGTGTGGCGCTGTTTTTGTAAAAAAAATAAAAATAAAAACCTGTACAATCCCTTTAAGGGAGTCGCATCCTCTGTATGAGTGCTAATGAACCTGCTCCCATTTCAGTTTCTATAAGCACTAGTTTCATTGCTTAATCCTGTTCTGTAACCACATTTACCAGCAGAGATGCTTACCTTTTGTGCCCCTGACCTTTGGAACGGTCCTCCGATCATAAGATGATCTACCAGTGATCATTTGTATTCAATGGATAACTTAGCAGCAAATGTTCAATTTCCCTGCAGTGCCTCCACAGGAATATTGAGGTATTACACTAAATGGGTCCTCCAGAGTGAAAAACACATTTTGTAACCATTTTCTGCTCTGGTTAATTCATTGAAGTGCAGAAGACCAGACTCTATCCCTCTATTAACCCAGAATTACCCATTGGGTTGTGTTAGAATGAGGTCCAAAAATCACCCAATACCTATTGTGTCTACCCCTACTGATCATGAGACTGTAGCCAACCATGTACAGAACATGTCAACCATTGGATGCTCTCCTAGATACAGAAGCACAACTGATGTAGGTCCTATGCCCATGACTCTCTGGGGCACCGGTTGCCAAACTTCTGCCCCCTGGGATTTTTGTTTGTTGCTACAGGTTAACATTGCCCATATTATAAATAATATAACTTACTCCAGAAGTCGGACATGATCAATCTCATGACAAGGAGGGAGACGGCAACAACTGAATGTGATCACTTTCCTCCCCGAGTTATCGTCTCCTGAAAGACAAAATATATGAATGTGTCAGAAAAACATAAAATTTACCAGTAATTCCATCATGTATCTTGTGGAATGAAGACAGAGCTGTATTATAATCTGATAAATCACCGCCAAGCTTCCTCTGCTACGTGTAACCTGTACCGCTATATGGTGCGTCATCCTCAATAACCTACAGGGGGCATGCTACTTGGCCAAGGCCTCATCCCATAGTGGTTGTATAGGTGCAGTATGTTTATCCCTTGTATGTGTCTGTCTAGATTATAATCATAAAGTGCCTAAATAATTAAGGTAATCATAAAGTCCCCCCAGTGGTCTAGAGCGATGAAGGGTATAGTGGCAAAGTCCTGGTGGTCTAGAGTAGGGAAGGGTAAAACAGTAAAGTTCCTGGTAGTCTATGGGAGGGAAGGCTATAATGGTGAAGTCCCCAGTGGTTTCAGGCAATGAAGGTGATAATAATATAGTTCCTGGTGGTCTAGAGCGATGAAGGGTATAGTGGCAAAGTCCTGGTGGTCTAGAGCAAGGAAGGGTAAAACAGTAAAGTTCCTGGTAGTCTATGGGAGGGAAGGTTATAATGGTGAAGTCCCCAGTGGTTTAGGGCAATGAAGGTGATAATAATATAGTCCCTGGTGGTCTAGAGCGATGAAGGGTATAGTGGCAAAGTCCTGGTGGTCTAGAGCAGCTAAGGGTAAAACAGTAAAGTTCCTAGTAGTCTATGGGAGGGAAGGTTATAATGGTGAAATCCCCAGTGGTTTAGGGCAATGAAGGTGATAATAATATAGTCCCTGGTGGTCTAGAGCTATGAAGGGTATAGTGGCCAAGTCCTGGTGGTCTAGAGAAAGGAAGGGTAAAACAGTAAAGTTCCTGGTAGTCTATGGGAGGGAAGGTTATAATGGTGAAATCCCCAGTGGTTTAGGGCAATGAAGGTGATAATAGTATAGTCCCTGGTGGTCTAGAGCGATGAAGGGTATAATGGCCAAGTCCTGGTGGTCTAGAGCAAGGAAGGGTAAAACAGTAAAGTTCCTAGTAGTCTATGGGAGGGAAGGTTATAATGGTGAAATCCCCAGTGGTTTAGGGCAATGAAGGTGATAATAATATAGTCCCTGGTGGTCTAGAGCGATGAAGGGTATAGTGGTCAAGTCCTGATGGTCTAGAGCAGGGAAGGGTAAAACAGTAAAGTTCCTGGTAGTCTATGGGAGGGATGGTTATAATGGTTAAATCCCCGTGGTTTAGGGCAATGAAGGAGATAATAGTATAGTCCCTGGTGGTCTAGAGTGATGAAGGTTATAGTAGCAAAGTACACATGGTCTAGAGTTTGGAAGAGTATAATGATAAAGTCCATAAAGTCTAGGGTGGGGGAGGTGATAATGATAAAATCCATGGTGGTCTAGGGTAATGAAGGGCATAATAATAAAGCTCCTAGTGGTCTATGGTAATGTAGGGTATAATGGTAAAGTCCCTGGTGGTCTAGGGTAGTGAAGGGTACAAAGGTAAAGTCCTTGGTGGTCAGGCTGAGTTCACATCTGCATTTTCTTATCCATGATGGACACTAATAGTCCCCGACAAGCCCCATTATCTTATAAGGTGTACTGCTGGGTAAAAAAAAATATGACAAAATCTGCAATCGTGATGGTAAATTCCCTGGTGGTCCCAAGCACTGAAGGTTTACATGCCCCGTCTCAGTTTGCTCCTGTGGATCCAGGCCCCTAGGAAATCGGGATCCTGGGCATTTGCTACCCCTATAGCCATCCCCTTGATAAACTCATCATGTATGGCTATGCCAGTCATTCCATCTTGTCAAGTCGATTCAGTATTGCAAATATCAGGCTGTTGTCATCCCAGCAGCAAACAGGTTAATTAAATCAAACACTTTTTTTGCAGTTTAGCGCAGGTTCCTCACAGGTTCCCCGGGCTTTGATCTGAGCTCTTCTAAAAAGAAAAATCTCATTAGCTTCAAAACCCCATTACTAGACAGGATGGCTTGTCAGGATTACATTACAGCTAATCCTGCAGGATACAATGCAAACATTCATGTGAACAGGAGCTTCTCCACAGTCATGTGCACAGCAGCCAAGGTATTGGGGGATGCCACTGCGGGCCAGACATGAGAGGACCCAAACAGAAGACTAAATGGAAAATTGCACCTTAAAGGGGGTCTGTCACCAAAAACCAGCCTATCAACCCAATCCCACAGATATATAGGGTAAGGTATTCTGAATCAAACGGTGCTTACCCCTTGTGAATTGGAGCCTCCGTTACCGAGATATCGCCAATTTTGTCACCACCATTGCTCATTTGCATATTGAAGAAAAACAGCGATATCTCAGCAATGGATTCACTTATTCACAAAGGGGAAACACTGTCTCATTCAGGTGACCCTAACCTATCTATCTGCAGGGCTGGGTTGATAGGCCGGTTTCTGATGGCAGACTCCCTTTAAGGATTTTTCTGGGAACCATAAATGCAAAACAAAGAACAAGATGATATTGATGCCTTCAAAACTGTGGAGATTGTTAGAGTTAAGTCCTCCATCTTTGTATTTTGGCAGCCATCTTGTAATCTTTCACATATAAACTGTGTAAGTATGTATTTCTCTGCTTAAGTCAAGGAGGCCCTTTGTTAGACTTTAAGCAATGTGATAATGAACGTTAATGCATAGGTTGCTAATCATTATCTCTCAAGGGCCTCATTTTGAGAAGATGCAGCTGACTTTGTATATCTCTTACCTCCTTTACATGATGTATGGACACATAACCAACAAAAGTATTAATCTTATGGTATCTGGGCACTCTGTCATATTTTATGGTATATGAAGGTCACTTAGAGTGTATAGACACAGGGTCTATGGAACATGTCATCTTATCTCTTTTGCCATGATATATACATATAGACATAGTCTGGGATGTTAGCTCACACATAAGTATTTTGAATCCTTCTTTGTTTCATGGGAAAGTCCATCCCAGTGTGGAAAGCTATAATGAGATGCAGATTATATCAGGCCTCAGCCAATAGTCATGTGCCAGGCTTATCTTATATCTCTATGACCAATCATGGTTGTATTGATTAGAATAGCCAAGCCAACTCTTTGTCTGTAATGTATTTAAACTACCCTTTTCTTATAATAAAATCAGAACTCTTTTGATACACTACCATCTTGTGTCTTTAATCAGTTCTCCAGACTTAAAGAAAATGGCTGCAGGCCATCTAGGCCTGTTAATTAATTATCTAATTTGGAACTCTGCAACATACTCTTATGAGGACACTTTAATGTCCCCAACAAGATCCTCACATCAAGTGGTCATGGCTATGATATCATAGGCAAATGAGTGTCATTTCCCCAACCACTTGTCACATGTGATACTTCCCACCACATCCATTTTTGTTAACATCCCCCCATTTGAGTTAGGTTTGTCACATTTACTGCCAGATGGCAAGAATCTTGTATTAACTATTATCCATAGGGACCAAAGTACTAAAAAGGTTATTATCAAACATTCTGGTAGCCTAGACCAACATTTCTATTTAAGGTTCATTTCAGCATCCCTGGTGGTCTAGTGTGATGAAGGGGTCAATATCAGGAATTCTTGTGGTTTATCGCAGTATGGTGCTCATGACAGAATATTTCTAGAAGAGGGACAGGGTTAATGTAATCATCCGTGTTCATCTAGGAAATGGATGTCACCAATGATAGCATCCCTGGTGGTCTAGGGGAGGAGAAGGGTTAATTTAATCATGATTAATGGTCTGTCATACCTATCAACTTAGTAGTTCGTATTAAGATAGAGATGTTTAAAGATCCTTTCCTGGCCCACCAATGGGCACATCCCTATCTCTGCCTAAACCCCAATGACCATACCCCTTTTTTGAGTCGGAACAGTCCAAATTTGCCAGGACTGTTGCCATAAATGACAGACCGTCCCAGCATGTTCGGGGCGGTTGGTGGTAATTATGGTCCATGACAGGCAAGCTTCAATACCAGCCACAACCCATAGAGAGCTGTGGCACTGTTTGTATTTGGTCTCCACCTTTAGACCCCACTTTAGGGTGAGGCTACAGTAGCCAAATTTTCGCGTTGGGACTACCGAAATTTTTTAGGATTGTCGCCAGAAATTAGGGACTATCTTAGCAAATTTGAGACAGTTGGCAACTATGAGAGGCCAGCTGCAATTCCAAGGACAAACCATGGATAGGTGTGGCGCTGTTTGTACAAGAAAGTAGCTATAGCTATGTAAAATGGTACGAGGCCTTTCTTTTTACATTGAAATTTCGTTCTTAGGTTTCTCGTGACTTTAGGCTACAAAAAGAAGTGATGGAGCTACATCATGACGGGGAATGAGGGGCCGATATAGTCACAGAGGGCCGGTCATAACTAGCCAAGCATAGAGGGTATTAGCCCAGTGGCCCAGTGGGCATTCAACTCTGATCCATCCTTAATGATACTTTGGAAATTTTTTGTTAAAAATAAAAAATGTTCTATGGCACCCATCAGGACTCACCGGCAACATGAATGATACCATGGCGGGCAATGTCGTAATAGGGGTGGCTTATACTGACATCATTCACCTCCCGGGTTGGAGAATCCACCATATCACAACTCATCTGCGCCTGCTCCTCTTCATCCTTCTGAAGCTCTACAAAAACATTGCAAAATGAAGGACAAAATTAGACCAAGATCCGCCAAGCACCCCATAAGGAGCCCATACACCCTCAGCAGATGTCATCAGGTCTCCCCCATACACATGCATGCTCAGCCGGGCGATGGACGGCAGGGCCTTATGACATGGGCCGGTGCAGGCGTAGTACAAGCACCGATTACCAATAATAATCACCCCGATAGGCGCTCGTCTGCAATGGCCATTTACATGCTGATGCAAACTATATGCGGAAGAGAAGATCATGGTCTATGAACGGTTACGTACCGATCTCGGCCAACTCTTCGAAGTCTATCGAGTGCAGATTTTCCATGTCAAAAATGTGAAGATGGCCGACTTACACCTTAACCTGAAAAAAAATATAGGCCAACGTTTAACAATTTATAAAGCCATACAGTTCAGTTCTTTGGGTTTACCCCAGCACCACTCATTCTCCCCCTTGTTGGGTGTGGACGGGACATAGGGGCCTCCATTTTAATGATCAGTGGAGGTCTCAGGAGGTAGGCACCTATGTAGACATATACATGACATCTAGAGGATCTAAAATTGGGGAGACCATCTGAGAGCTCGGAGAAGTTGTCAAGTCTAGTTGTCAAGAATACCACAAAAATCCCTCGAAAAAAAAAGCTGCAGAAACCCACCATCTGCCATGTAGCTGTGCGGCATCATCAGGCCAAGCCCTGGGGTCAGAAGGTCTTGGCTGGGGTCTGAATTTATAAGAGGCTCTGGTCTGAATGAAAGGGTCTTGGGTCTGCAAAGATGGGTGTCTGGTCTGGGGTTTGTATAGATGGGGGTCTGGTCTGGGCTCTGTATAGATGGGGGTCTGGTCTGGGCTCTGTATAGATGGGGGTCTGGTCTGAGCTCTGCATAGACGGCGGTGTGGTCTGGGCTTTGTATAGACAGGGGTCTGGTCTGGGATCACTATAGATGAAGGTCTGGTCTGAGTTCTGTATAGATGACCTAGTGGCCTAACTAGGAATAGCGGAGTCCCGTGGTCAACGTTTGACATGGGCTCCCCCCGCCCCCACTCCCTCCCGACACCGACGACCTCAATCGACCCCCTCCTACCCATTCCTGTGCACTCTATTATCCCCCATAGTGGCCCCTGCACACAGTATTATGTCCCATAGTGGCCCCTGCACACAGTATTATGTCCCATAGTGGCCCCTGCACACAGTATTATCCCCCATAGTGGCCTCTGCACACAGTATTATCTCCCATAGTGGCCTCTGCACACAGTATTATACCCCATAGTGACCCCTGCACACAGTATTATCCCCCATAGTGGCCCCTGCACACAGTATTATCCCCCATAGTGGCCTCTGCACACAGTATTATACCCCATAGTGACCCCTGCACACAGTATTATCCCCCATAGTGGCCCCTCCACACAGTATTATCCCCCATAGTGGCCCCTGCACACAGTATTATCCCCCATAGTGGCCCCTGCACACAGTATTATCTCCCATAGACCCCCGAGTATAATGATAGCAGCGGTAGCGACTGTCACCGGGCCCCTAATGTCCCAGGCCCTGTGGAAGCTGTCTCTGCTGCTACGGCGGTAGTTATGCCACTGGATGGGGGTCTGGTCTAGGCTCTGTATAGTTGGGGGTTTGGTCTGGGTTCTGTATAGATGGGGGTCTGGATTGGGCTCTTGAAAGATGGGGGTCTGGTCTAAGATCTGCATATAGGGGGGCTACTCTACAGTCTGTATAGGTGGGGTATGGGATCCTATATAGAGGGGGGTCTGGTTTAGGTGGGTTCTATACAGATGGGGGCCTGATCTAGGAACTGGATAGATGGTGGTCTCATTTGGGGGACTTTTATATAAATGAGAGTCTAATATGCGATATGTACAGATGGGGATCTGGTCTGGTGTGTGTGTGTGGGGGGGTTCTACATAGATGGGAGGTTGGTAACTTGTTATGTACTTTCTGGTCATGTCCTACATAAATGGGCGGGACATCCAGCAAAAGAAATTAGTTCCTGTTTTCGGCATCGCCTCGCTATCCCTATCCTCCCGGACTCCTCCCCTATCCACCCTAAAATGGGCCGACCACAGGGAACAACAGATAACATCCACGATGAAACGAATGAGGTTCCATTGTAAGTTTTCACCCGCGTTCGCTCTCCGTGACGACTACGATAATTCTCCGTGGGGCGATAGGGTGCCGCCTCTCCACCTTTACGCGCCGCTTATCTCCGCTATTTACATTGTCTACAAATAATGATTGAAAAATTATGCGAAAACAGCGACCGGTTAATGTGCCGGGTGTTTAGCGCGCAGACTGTGCAAAGCGTTAATGAGCGGTCGGATGGCGCGATACTAAATTAACACTCAAATAGAAAATTCCGGCTCGGGGGATTAAGCGCTTTGAACCTTCCACCAGCCGAGAGATTTGGTTGGAGGCGCTCGGAGTTTTAATTAAATTAACCTGACATGTTCCTGGACAAAGGCCTCTTGTATTTGCCTCCATAGCGTCTAATTATAGTCTAATACTCGCCAGGGATTTATCGGGGTGTATTACAAACTATTTCCATTATACCGAGCACGTACCAGATCGGATACGGCAGAGATACAGACGAGCGGCCCCCAGAGAGTCATCGCCGGCATCATTGTCATCTTGTGTGTTGGGGGATAGACAAAAGCAACAACGCCTCAGTGATGAGGTGACTGTACTTTAATAAGTCAGAAAACAGCACCCCCGCAGGTTCACCAGACTCGCCACCTCCTATCCCTATAAACCTGGCCAGAGACATTTACTCTTTCGAGGAGCCTTAGTCATCCGTGTGAAGTTTTATCAGTGTTCTGGTGTCCGAAACCTTAAACAACCACTTATGGTGACATCCCTTACACATGCACACTTAGTTCGGCCAAGTGTGAGTATGGGAAGAACAGCAAGACTGGGTGTTGAAATGACATTTTTCTCCCCCAAGTCATGAAGGACAGATAGGAGACCGTCATATGCAATGAAGTCAGACAGTCCCAGTGGGATAGGTCTACTGTACAGTTGATGGTAACTTCCTTGGTGTTCTTGGGTGACAAAGTGGTTAATAGTGACTTCCCTGGTGGTCTAGGGTGAAACATTGGTTAATGGAGACTGGTGGGCTAGGGTAACATAGTGGTTAAAGTTGACTTCCCTGATGGCCTAGGGTGATAATGTAATTAATGGAGACTTCCCTGAAGATCTAGAGTAACAAAGTGGTTAAAGGTGCCTTATCTGGTGGTCTAGGGTGACAAGGTGGTTAGAGGTGACTTCTCTGGTGGCCTAGGGTGACAAAGTGGTTAAAGGTGACTTCTCTGGTCATCTACGGTGATCATGGGGATGTATAGTGACAAAGTGGCCAACAGTGACTTTCCAGGTGGTCTAGGGTGACACAATGGTTAAAATTGACTTCCCTGGTGGTCTAGGGTGACAATGTGGTTAATGAGGACTTCCCTGGAGATCTAGGGCAACAAAGTGGGCAGAGGTGACTTCCCTGGTAGTCTAAGGAGACAACGTGGTTAATGGAGACTTCCCTGGTGGTCTAGGGGGATCAACGTGGTTAAAGGTGACTTCCATGGTGATCCAGGGGGACAACGTGTTTAATTATGACTTCCAAGGGTGGCAAAGTGGTTAAAGGTGACTTCTCCGGTGGTCTAGGGTGACAAAGTGGTTAATAGAGACTTCCCTGGTGATCTAGAGTGACAAAGTCGTTAATGATGACCTCCATGGAGGTCTAGTGTGACAACATGGTTAAAGGTGACTGCCATGGTGGTCTAGTGTGACAAAGCGGTTAATGGAGCCTTCCCTGGTGGTCTAGGGCGACAATGTGGTTAATAATGACTTTCCTGGAGATCTAGGACGACAAAGTGGTCAGAGGTGACTTCCCTGGTGGTCTAGCGTGACAAAGTAGTTAATAGAGACTTCCCTGGTGATCTAGAGTGACAAAAGTCGTTAATGATGACCTCCATTAAGGTCTAGTGGGACAATGTGGTTAAAGGCAACCTCTCTAAAGAATCATGAACCAGAAGGATCAGGATGAACAGTGTAAAGAGTCTTACCCAGGGTAGGGAGGAGACTATGATTTAAAGGGACCGCACACAATAATTCTATAAACTACCACCCAGTGATAGACGCCGCCATCATGTGTTTTATCGCATTACAACCATGTGATGACGATACCAAAGCCGTTTGTCAGGTGAAGCAATGAGCATTGTGACAGCGCGCAGTCAATTACGGAGTTAATGATACTTCAATACAACGTGTTTAGTTAGTGATTATGGATGGGGTCTGTATTCTGACAATATCGCCGGAGGGCGCAGCTGTTATGAAACACAGAGAAGCTAAACAGGTTCTGACAAGAGGATGCTATTCCTGTTTGGTCGGGATTCGTGAGATTTTCCTGTCCAGGCCTTATTAGGGTATACTGCGCTGTATACACTGCCGCGCCAGCTCCAGGCTACGGCGTCTACAACACAAAGACCTCCATTGTTGCTGAAGACAGAGATGGCAATGGGGGTCTTCAGGTTAAAGGGGTTGTCCAGGAATAGTAAAACTTTATATTTGTCTTACAGGAACAGCGCCACCTCTGTCCATGTGCTTGGACAGCTCCACTGGAGAGATTGTGTTGCAATACCACCCACATCCTGTAGACAGGTGTGGCGCTGTTTATAGAAGACATGGACAACTTTCTAATACACCTTGTGTACCAATTCCTTAAAGTCTTCAAGATCTCTGCTTGCTGGTAGTGAATGTGAACATTCTTGTTTACATCCAGAGACTAAAAATCAGAACAGACCTAAATTTTCTCCTGGCAGAACTTTGCTCCAATTGCACCCAGTCCTCTATGAGTGAAAAACATCAGCAGCTCAATTTTTTATCCTATTCTGATAACTTGCTACAGTGTATCAGTGCAGGTCAAATGTATCAGTCTGGGGCCAGTATGTTTAGCCTTAGTTAAAGGGAGTGTGTCAACAAAACCAAGCATGTCAACCAACCCTGTAGATAGATAGGTTAGGGTCTCCAGAATCAAACACTGTTTTCCCCTTGTGAATTGGAGCTTGCGTTGTTGAGATATCGCTGTTTTTGTCAATAATTTGAAGCAACAAGGGCGCCGCCATTGTTCTAAGGAGCTCATTTGCATATCGACAAAACTGCGATATCTCAGCAACGGAGGGAGCGATTCACAAGGGGAAAACACAGTTTGATTCAGGAGACCCTAATCTATCTGTCTGTGGGGCTGCATCGATATGATGGTTATAGTGACACAATCCCTTTAAGTGATATTACAAGAATGGAATGACAGCAAACAGTGATGCTGACCATCTCTTACTGATACTGCTGCAGGGCTCATTACAAGAGGGAGCTGAAACATTGTAACAAACCATGCTCTGAATCTGATAAACAGGATTTGGATGGGTTTTAGAGTCTGTTATAGCACTTCGGCAGCTGCATCTAGGGCACACTCCACCCAATCGCAGCCACCAATGATACCGCGTATAATTGGACGATCAGCGGGGGCACATGCGTTGGAGGTTTCGCGACATTTTTCATGTAACAAAAAGTTACACAACAAAAATTTCAATGTATCGCCACAGTGTGACATCATGACATCACACAACAGTCGCAGAAAATCCAAACCAAATCACAGCTCTAAAAAAGTTGTAATTCGCAGCCGGACTACTTTCTTAGTCACGTGACCTCTCAAAATACAGCAATGTTCTCCAGATGTACCGTACAGATATAATGTCCAGACGTAGCAGAGTCGACTTTGTAATGACTAGCACAATATGGCGCAAATTGTATTAAGAAGGAAAGCAAATGCACAAATTCTTCATACGTTATACTGAAGCACACTCACCAACAGCTAGGCTCACCATGATATACTGTCCAGATGTAGCAGAGCTGACTTTGTCATGACTAGCCCAATATGTCACAATAGATGATAGATAGATAGATAGATAGATAGATAGATAGATAGATAGATGGAGAGATAGATAGATAGATAGATAGATAGATAGATAGGAGATAGATAGATAGATAGATAGATAGATAGATAGATAGATAGATAGATAGGAGATAGATAGATAGATAGATAGATAGATAGATAGATAGATAGATAGGAGATAGATAGATAGATAGATAGATAGATAGATAGATGGAGAGATAGATAGATAAATAGATAGATAGATAGATAGATAGATAGATAGATAGATAGGAGATAGATAGATAGATAGATAGATAGATAGATAGATAGATAGATAGATAGAGAGATAGATAGATAGGAGATAGATAGATAGGAGATAGATAGATAGATATATAGATAGATATATCGATAGATAGATAGATAGATAGGAGATAGATAGATAGATAGATAGATAGGAGATAGATAGATAGATAGATAGATAGATAGATAGATAGGAGATAGATAGATAGGAGATAGATAGATATATAGATAGATATATAGATAGATAGATAGATAGATAGATAGATAGATAGGAGATAGATAGATAGATAGATAGATAGATAGATAGATAGGAGATAGATAGATAGATAGATAGATAGATAGATAGATAGATAGATAGGAGATAGATAGATAGATAGATAGATAGATAGGAGATAGATAGATAGATAGATAGATAGATGATAGATAGATAGATAGATAGATAGATAGATAGATAGATAGATAGGAGATAGATAGATAGATAGATAGGAGATAGATAGATAGATAGATAGATAGATAGATAGATAGATATCACCATATTTTCCATACTTTATACTGATATACACCTACCACCATCTACGCTGTCTGTGATATACTGTACAGATGTAGCAGAGCTGACTTTGTCATGACGTATATGACACAAATTGTGCAGACATTTCGGATACATAAGTCCAGGTAGTCGGTAGTTTTGGCTCCATCTCTAGGTGTGCGGTAGAAATCACCCTGCCACTTCTTCACTAACATTAGTGCGCGTTGCGCTGCGATCCTTGTGAGCCGCCTCTTTAAGTCGCAAAAAAGTCAAACAATATTCAGCTTGAAGTTACGTTAGTGAAGTAGTCACGGGGCGAGGCGATGAGCTGCGACCAAAACGGCTGTGTAAACTTCTTGCTATACGGTACAGATGTAGCAGAGCTGACTTTGTTATGACCAGCACAATATGGTGCAATTTTTTTTAAAAAAATCTATAAAAATTCGTACAGACCAGTTACTACTTACAGCTGAGGGTCTGTTACAGGTGGATCGGGTCTGATCTAGATCTGAAATCTTAAAAGTTTGCTACAATGTGTCGGTGAAGGTAAAACGTATCAGACGTTGCACTGTAGCAGACCCTCCGCTGTGAGTAGTTTGAGGTCTGTGCAGATTTGTGGACTCTGGATGTAAACAGTGTTGAATGTCACGCTCACCTCTGCTGCTCCTTCCGTACACAGCACCTATGTCCTACTTCCTGATTCGTACCTGTCCGGTCCGGCGTCCCCACTCGCTGTCCGGTGGGTTTTCCTTGCACGGGGCGCACCCAGGTGACCCGACCTCTGCAGAAGGTGCTCAGGGCTCCTTTGTCCGGGTGGAGAAGGCGGGGCCGACACAAAGGAAAAACACTTTTAATTCCAAGGTGAAAACACAAGCCACCCACTCAGCCGGCATTCCTCCCCCTCCTCCTGCCCCGACACACTGCGACGCCAGCAAAGAAGGCAACGTATCTGCCGACATTAAACATGGCCGACAACTTCCAGGGGCTTTGCAGATTTAAAGGGACTTTTCTATTACCCCCACCCAAGTAAAAGTCATGGAATATTTCCTCCTGGGGTATCAAAGATGCCGAATGACAACCAGTTTTAAAGGGATCGTCTTATGACAGATGGCCCCTTTAAGATGTGATCCGCTTAGGATGTGACCCCTAAGACCCTCGACAAACAGTTGCATGATGGCCATTCAGAGGGGTCCGACACTTGTTAGATGCTCAACAGAGACCCCCAATATGATACCCATATACAGCATGTGGACTACTGTTGCCTTAAAGGGACATCCCTTTAAGAGATGCTCCATCTGACACCAATTCTTTAATGGTGTAACAGTCTACACTGACGTTCCGGAATTCCGTTCAATGTTGTGAAGCAGAGTTTTGCCACAAGACCCAGTCACACCGCCCTATTTGAGGTTCCTGAACCCACTATAGATGCAGCGGCACCCCTTTCTATACATGACCACACCCCTTTCTATACATGACCACACCCCTTATTGGCATGACCAGACCCCTTATGGGCATGACCACACCCCTTATGGGCACGACCACACCCCTTTCTTGTGCGCTGGCACATAACATGTCCAAGTCCATTATGAAATGACAGGCACGGGAGATCTGCCAAGGCTCCAAGAAACATCTGGGGGTCCGGGAGGTGACCCCTGTTTTTGAGAGCCCCCCCTGATCCTCTGCTCCCAAGTAGAGATAATGGGGCGGATACAATAACTGTGACCTGGAGATAAAGCTGTAATGTCCTGATAATTGAGGAGGGGGCGGCAGGTATTTCGGGGGAGGGGGGTTACCTAGACAGGAAGGGCTTCTGTTCCTAAAGGTAAATGTAGACAGATATTTCTAGCCCTGAGTCACCTGAGGGGGAATCTGAGATTAGAAGAATGTGAAAAACTTAAAAAAAAAACCTTGAAGTCTTGAGGAAATGAGTTTAACCCCTTCACTACTGCGCTCAAATGATCACAATAACCTGGTGGGGCCCAAAGTCTACACACTACACAGATATGGATTTGATATACATTTGAATTATGCAATACCTCATTTCTCCTGCGGAGGTGCTGCAGAAAAATTGAACAGTAATAATAATAATACCACCATATAGCATAATAATACTGCCATATAGCATGATAATATTACCACCATATACCATAATAATAATACCGTCATATATCATGATAATAATACCGCCATATAGCATGATAATAATAATAATAATAATAATAATAATAATAATACCACCATATAGCATAATAATACCTCCATATAGCATAATAATAATACTGCCATATAGCATGATAATAATACCGCCATATACCATAACAATAATACCGTCATATATCATGATAATAATACCGCCATATAGCATGATAATAATACTGCCATATAGCATGATAATAATACCGCCATATACCATAATAATAATACCATCATATATCATGATAATGATACCGCCATATAGTATGATAATAATACCGTCATATAGCATGATAATAAAACCACCATATAGCATGATAATAAGACCGCCATATAGCATAATAATAATACTGCCATACATAATAATAATACTGCCATATAGCATGATAATAATACCGTCATATAGCATGATAATAAAACCACCATATAGCATGATAATAATACCGCCATATAGCATGATAATATCACCGCCATATAGCATAATAATAATACCACCATATAGCATGATAATAACACCGCCATATACCATAATAATAATAATAATAATACCACCTACTACCATATAGTATAATAATACCTCCATATAGCATAATAATAATACTGCCATATAGCATGATAATAATACCGCCATATACCATAATAATAATACCGTCATATATCATGATAATAATACCATCATATATCATGATAATAATACCACCATATAGCATGATAATAATAATACCACCATATAGCATAATAATACTGCCATATACCATAATAATACCATCATATGTCATGATAATAATACCGCTATATAGCATGATAATAATACTGCCATATACCATAATAATAATAATACCACCATATAGCATAATAATAATACTGCCGTATAGCATGATAATAATATTGCCATATACCATAATAATACCTCCATATACCATAATAATAATACCGTCATATATCATGATAATAATACCGCCATATAGCATGATAATAATACCGTCATATAGCATGATAATAATACCACCATATAGCATGATAATAAGACCGCCATATAGCATAATAATAATACTGCCATACATAATAATAATACTGCCATATAGCATGATAATAATACCGTCATATAGCATGATAATAAAACCGCCATATAGCATGATAATAATACCGCCATATAGCATGATAATATCACCGCCATATAGCATAATAATAATACCACCATATAGCATGATAATAACACCGCCATATAGCATGGTATTAATACCGCCATATAGCACGATAACACCGCCATATAGTATAATAATAATACCGTCATATAGCATCATAATAATACCGCCATATAGCATGATAATAATACCGCCATATAGCATAATAATCATACTGCCATATGCTATATACCTATAGAGATAAGTTTCTAAATCTAAAGTCTATGGTGTTCTTCAGTGGGATTGTTGACATGAAGTCCCTGCCTTGATGATCTAATTTTAGATGTACTTCCCCTTTAAGATCTATTTTTTACTTTTTTGGTCCACTGAGGGTGACATCATCCTGCTCTGAGTGATTTTTGGTCATGATACCAGAAATAACAGCAGAGCCATTGTGCACGGCCCAGCCCAGAGTCCAGCAAAGCTTTGATGTCTAAATATATTAAAGTGTAAAGTGCCCTCCAACTACCTGCTCCGTCCTCAATTTCAGAGATCAAAGCCTCAACTTCCAACGAACAGCGATGACGTCATCGGGGAGAGAACGGTTCAAACACGACCGACTCACAGCGGGGAATTGCAAATGGAAGTAATGAGATCCATTTACAGAAATTATATCTGCGTCAGTCAAAAGTAAGTCAAGGAAATCCAAATATTATAGATGTGATCATTATTGTAGGTACACAGTGTATACACATCACCGAGTCATAACATTAAAACCACCTGACTCATATTGTGTAGGTTCCCCTCTTGGTGCCAAAACAGCTCTAACTCATTAAAGTGACCCATCTGACCCCTCTGAATGCGTCCTGTGGAGATGGCAGCAGGACAGTAGCACCCTTAAAGGGTGTCTGTCACTGGAACCCAAGATACCCATCAAGCCTGCAGATAGATAGGTTAGGGTCTCCTGACTCAAACAGTGTTTTCCCCTTTTGAATCGCATCCTCCATTGCTGAGATATCGCTGTTTTTGTGATATGCAAATGAGCTACCTAGCGCAATGGCAGCGCCCATATATTTCAATAAACAGCGATATCTCGGTAACGGAGGCAGCGATTCACCAGGGGGAAACACCGATGGATTCAGGTGACTCTAAGCTATCTATCTGCAGGCTGGGTTGATACGCTGGGTTCTGATGACAGACTCCCTTTAAGCCCTCTAAATTTGGAGGTGCGGCATCCATGACTTGTGTTTCCAGGACATCTTGCAAATGATTGATCAGATCTGGGGAATTTGGAAGCTGTTGGTGAAAATGAATGACAGAAACCCTGCTGGTCTAGGGCAATGTTTTTTAACCAGTGGTACCCATACTCCATGGCATACACTCAGTAGCCTTCACCTACAGCTCTGGATATGGAGGGAGTGCTCAGGTTCCAAATTCAAACCACCCATCATCTTCAAAGATGGCTGTCTAGTAAATTTACTTAATGGGGCATACTTCAGATGGAGATTCAGGATCTGTCAAGTGATGGACACCAAGGTGTCTGTTGGGGATACTTGGCTGGAACATTTTTCACGAGGGGCACTACTTGGCTTGTAGAACTTAAGAAACATTGATCCAGTGCAATGAATGTGTTAAAGGGAGTTGGCCAGGTACAAAATGCCTCCCAAACCAATATCAGTGCTTTTAGGGGCATTTAATAGGAGCAGAAACACACCTCAGTGGCCTCAAACCGAAGAAGCATTGCTGAGATAATCATCTTTTCATGGATATGCAAATTAAGCTGCAAGTGCACTGGGGGCGGTGCCTGATTTGCCAGTTTTACTGACAGACCCGTGGACGTGGGCAGAGTCTGAAAATGTCGAGAGCCAGAGCACTTATGACTGTCTGTAGTCAAAGCTTGAAACTTTAGGCCCCGCCCCCAGTGCACTTTGAAGCTGATTTGCACATACATTAAAACATGACTATCTCTGTATTGTTTCATCAGTTTGTGGCCACTGAGGTAGGTTTATGCTCCT
Organism: Leptodactylus fuscus; assembly: GCF_031893055.1. NCBI lineage: Eukaryota > Metazoa > Chordata > Amphibia > Anura > Leptodactylidae > Leptodactylus > Leptodactylus fuscus. Next base: position 208,839,024 of record NC_134269.1, on the reverse strand, counting down.
ATAAGGGCTTTGGTTTGGGAGGCAATGTGGACCTGACAGACTCCCTTTAATGATAGAATCCCTAGTGGGCTAGGCCAGTGAAGGGGCTTGTTGGCTACGGGCCTATGACTTATAAGAGTGAACAATTGGGCAGAGCCCTAGGTGGCTATGCCCCACTGCATTATTCAACTGTATACAAGGCATGACATATATCTGCCCCATAGGCTGTGCTGTATGCAGTTGGCTCCCCCTAGTGGTGGCTAATGGTAGACGCTATGACAGTATTTCGGCAGTGTGTCGCTCCTCTCACCCCTGCAATCTTGTGCCTATCCTCTTCAGTAGGTATACATATAATTGCGTGTATGTTATTTAACTGACCAGTATTGGGCGCAAATTCTCACGGCCAATCACACGCAACATCATGTATGCAAATTAGGAGATCTCATCATTGATGTGGATGACAGAAAAACGGATTGCACCTGTCCCCGGACCGCTCCAGTGATCTCTTACACTCATTATGTGACTCCATACATTCGGCTTTATCTCATCGGTGTCTCGGATGATCCATTCTGGTGATTTACTGAACAGACGTCTCCAATTTACTTCCAGCTCCGACTTCACATTTACTAGTGCAGCAGTCCATCAGGAATGACTAACTCGTGACGGCGGCCATTACTGTGGAATTTTCCAATGTCTCCCTATCGGGCAATCCCTACTTGTCCTTGACAATAAGCTGATCACAAAATGTCCTCCGGCTGGGAACCTCCAAAATCATCGGTAAATGGTGAGAAAATCTGGGAGCGTTTTCACTGCAGCACCTCCGCAGGAGAATTTAGGCATTACACCATGCTCATTCATATCAATGGACTGTCTGGTCAGGTCCTCCAGATAGAGAGAGACTCTTTGTATCAGATGAGGACCCTGAGCATAGAGAAATGTTTGCACCATGACTAGAGATGGGTGACCTAATTTCAGGTTCTGATGGTTTGGCCCAAAGATTCATTCCAGGTGGAATAATTTTGTCTGGTCTGTTTATGAGATGGAGGTCCAGGGGAGGTGGAAAAATAACAAATAGTTCCTCACTAGGGTTGAGCCAATCTTGACTTTTCAGGATTGATTTTGAAATCCGATTTCCGATCATTTTTCATTCGAACCCGATCTCGATCCCAATTTCCGATCCCAATGCAAGTCAATGGGATTTTTTTTACTAATTGGATTTTAAAAACAATCCTATTCACTATACATCATGGAATCTAACCATTGAACACTTTAATTGTTAGATTCCATGCTGTGTAGTGATTTTTTTAAAATCACTAAGTAGCCAGAGCATTTTTTTTTAATCCTCCGGTTACTTAGTCCCCCCTTTGTGTCCACCTACCTGCAGAGATGGCTGCTCCCGTGCCTGGTGTTCTCGTTCTTCTTCGCCTCATTGCCCCCTGCCTCCCAGGTTAGGAGAGTGTGGGCGGGTACTGGGAGGAGAGATGTCACGTCTCCCCACCCTGTACCCGCCCACACTCTCCTAAGCCACAACGATAACCTCTGGGCCCCCTCATGCTCTAGGGCCTGGGGACTACTCCCATCTTGGCACTCCCTATAACCCTGTAACGATAACCTCTGGGCCTCCTCATGCTCTAGGGCCTGGGGACTACTCCCATATTAGCACTCTCTATAACGATAACCTCTGGGTCCCCTCATGCTCTAGGGCCTGGAGACTACTCCCATGTTAGCACTCCCTATAACGATAACCTCTGGGCCCCCTCATGCTCTAGGGCCTGGGGACTACTCCCATCTTGGCACCCCCTATAACGATAACCTCTGGGCCCCCTCATGCTCTAGGGCCTGGGGACTACTCCCATCTTGGCACCCCCTATAACCTCTGGGTCCTCTCATGCTCTAGGGCCAGGGTACTACTCCCATCTTGGCACCCCCTATAATGATAACCTCTGGGCCCCCTCATGCTCTAGGGCCTGGGGACTACTCCCATCTTGGCACCCCCTATAACCTCTGGGGCCCCTCATGCTCTAGGGCCTGGGGACTACTCCCATGTTAGCACTCCCTATAACGATAACCTCTGGGCCCCCTCATGCTCTAGGGCCAGGGTACTACTCCCATCTTGGCACCCCCTATAACAATAACCTCTGGGCCCCCTCATGCTCTAGGGCCTGGGGACTACTCCCATCTTGGCACCCCCTATAACCTCTGGGCCCTCTCATGCTCTAGGGCCAGGGTACTACTCCCATCTTGGCACCCCCTATAATGATAACCTCTGGGCCCTCTCATGCTCTAGGGCCTGGGTACTACTCCCATCTTGGCACCCCCTATAATGATAACCTCTGGGCCCCCTCATGCTCTAGGGCCAGGGTACTACTCCCATCTTGGCACCCCCTATAACGATAACCTCTGGGCCCCCTCATGCTCTAGGGCCTGGGTACTACTCCCATCTTGGCACCCCCTATAACCTCTGGGCCCCCTCATGCTCTAGGGCCTGGGGACTACTCCCATGTTGGCACTCCCTATAACCCTATAACAATAACCTCTGGGCCCCCTCATGCTCTAGGGCCTGGGGACTACTCCCATCTTGGCACCCCCTATAGCTACACCCCTAACTAAAGGGCAGATAAGTCTCCTAGTAGTCAGTGTAAACATCCCGGGGCCTGAGGGTTAGCTCATCATTCACTTTCTATGGTTAAACATTAATTTGGGCAGATATTTTAGGCCTGTGAGTCACCTGTAAAGCACTCGGGATAGTCATCTAGATTGTGGGTTTCAGTTCCTACGACTTGATCATGTAAGGTCACCAGCCTCTCCTCCGCCGGAGCAGACAACTATCTCACCTCCTGAGCTCAGTGAACACTAAAAAACCGTAAAGTGAGGAATTAGACGACTGGTCGACAGGAGCGCATCCACAGCCTGGTATCCATGACAAGTCATGCACTATATGCCAACAGAAGCCCATAAGAATTACCTGGCCCAATGACCAGCTTAGAAATCCATGGTCACATACTGTACAGTATTATCAGTTAATAGAGGACTCTCATCTGTTATATCCACAGTGGAAAGTGGCTCAAAGAGGGTCTCCTGTCCTGGAGGACTCAACATGTCCACTCATTATACAAGTAGTCCAATGATTTCGAATGAAAAGTGTGTAGTACCTTGTTTGACCTGTGGGGATGCTGCAGATTAATAAAATTCTTGCTACCAGGCTCGAACAGTAAACTAGTTGGTTCAAAGTAGACAACCTCTGTGCTGGGCGTAGCTATAGGGGGCGCACTTGTGTGGTATAAGAAGATGCCAGTAATATCAATGGCACATGGCAGTTTGGCGTGCCAATGCAGGATTTACCTTGGGGTCCAGAGACATCAATGTACGATTCTCGTCATTTTCTTTGGCCCCCAGACTGTGCCCATCAGCCTCGGTAGTCACATGGGTAACATCCCTCATTACATTGTCTATCAGTACGCTCCCTTTATTACTACGGCCACGGGTTGACCCGGCGTTAGACATTTCGGACTGCAGATTGCTCATTGTCAGACCATTAGCGGAGACCCGCGGTGAAGTATCTGACCCCTCTACATGCCCCATGTTTAATGATGTTTTGCTGCAAGATATCAGCGGCAGCTCTGGCTCTTCTTCTGAAGTGACGATACGCCCCCAGCTGGTGGACGCACACGCTATAGTCACAAACATTATCACTGTATATACAAAGCTTTGTCTGAATATCCGAGGATGAAAGTCTATGTCTCGACGAGTCAAAAACAAAATTGCAAAAATTTGTAATTCTTCGTCCAAAATACACTAATCCTATCCTTCCTACTAATATTATAAATTTGGGTTTGGATGTTTGTTCCTTAATCACGCAAAAACAGCTGAACGGATTTGCATGAAATTTGCCACATACATAGATAGGATCCCCGATTAAAACATAGGCTACTTTTTATCCCAGTAAAAGACGTCACTACACGACCGCAGTGAAGGACCTGTGAAGGACAACACTAAAGGACTGTGATGACATCATCATAGGTCCTTGAGCCATTCTAGGATAGGATCTTGCTAGGCAGTGGGCGGAGCTACATGCTATTTTGTGGGCGGAGCTATATAGGATGAAGCTGGACAGTGTGAAAGCTGATGAAAATGGAGTCTCATGGAAGATCAGGAGATTAAAAAATATGCAGGATGTGTGTGGGCAGGAGGAGTATATATTGGGTGTAGATTTTCAGTGAGTACGACCGGGAATGTGTTGTTCTGCCTCTGATGGGGAAGGGGGGAGAACTTTGGCACGTTTCAGCAACATCCGTTCAGCCCTTTGTAACACAGAAGCTGCTCAGACAGTCACATAACAAACCTCTGTAATCACAATTGTCCGAGGGGCCACACGGTGGCTCAGTGGTTAGCACTGCAGCCTTGCAGCGCTGGTGTCCTGGTGTTCAAATCCCGCCAAGGGCGAAAAAACATCTGCAAGGAGTTTGTATGTTCTCCCCGTGTTTGCATGGATTTCCATCCCATATTCCAAAAAAAGACATACTGATAGGGAAAAATGTGCATTGTGAGCTCTATGTGGGGCTCACAATCTACATTTAAAAAAAAAAAATTGTCCGATGTAGCAGAGCTTATGCAGCGCTGTAGCACACCTCTGTAGGCTCTCCATATGCAAACATGTACATACAGCTGGGTATCCTATGCATATGGAGCGATGTAGCAGAGCCAAGACGCGGGAGCAGGCTGATCGAACTTTGGCACATTTCAGCAGCATCCATTCAGCCCTTTGTAACACAGAAGCTGCTCAGACACTGACATAAGAACACCCCTATAATCCAAATGGCCAGATGTAGCAGAGTTTAGGCAGCGCTGTAGCACAGCTGAGTACGCTCTCCATATGCAGAGATGTACATACTGAGTATGCTGCTCATATGCTGCGATGTAGCAGAGCCGAGACGCGGGAACAGGCGGATCATTCACAACAACAATTGGCTAAATATAAGTGGCTCAGCGCCAACACCAACCCACAGACAAAGTCGCGGGAAAAGCTAGTGTACAATAAATGCAGGTCCCACTTCTGACACCCAATGTGCTCTAAACCCGTCTCACACCTGCAGTTAGAGGTGGCTCAATATGTGAGTGGCAACAAGACAGGGATCTAGTAAACCCCCATTATTGAGATGGGAGTACTCCTTTAAATTTATGGACACACCACTACTCCCATAGATGTAATATGTGGCGGAGTCTAGTGAGTGAGAACTGTAGCTGATCGAGGGGAATCTGTTTTCTCCAGTTTGTCCACATTTTTACTTCCTCTCTTGTGAATCTGGTAGTTCTTATGTCCTCTGGAGACGGTTCATCTAGGGGTGCCACTTTATATCTTGTGGAACTGGAAGATCCATTTCCAGTTTTGTAAATCTAAGGGTTCTACTTCCTGTTTTTGTGAATCTGGGAGGTCTTTTGCCTTCTGTAATCACGTTTCTCAACCTGAGGGACATTCATGGACCAAAACTGAACCATAAATTCATCATACATTTAATGGAAACCAAAAAATATAGAAATGAACGGTCAGGAGTGCAATGGATATCTCAAAATTAGAGTAAACCCAAAGTAAAAAGAATATAGAAAGTAAAAGAGGATTATTATACAAGGCTTTGCCTTCCAACATCCACGGCGTATCCTGAAGATTTGGCACAACCTCTTCCAAAATCTATGAAAATTCCTTCAGAGTCAGAGTCTATGGATTCTAAGATCTGGTCTACAAGTGTCTCTGGACTGGAAGATGGTGCCGGAATCAAAGTAGAGTCTCTGGACATGTCCTCTCTGGAGCTCGAGCTGTGGAACAGTCCTTGTTGAGGTTCACTGTTGTTATGCATTGATGGAAACTGTCCATTGCCCATGGCCGGGTGCTCCATCTCCCCTGTGGGTTGTGGTTTGGTGGTGGACATTGAGAGTTTGGAGCTGGAATCCAGGATGGTGGTTAGGTTGGAGTATCCCTGCATCTCTAGAAGTGAGGTCATCTCAGATACGGAATGTCTTCTGATTCCAGTCCCGTTGGCAGACATGTTTTCCATTTCGTACTCCGCTACCGGGGTCAGCAATGGATTGTTGTAGCTCTTGGATCTCACCACTGGATTCTTCGTGATCATCTCACCGGACTTGGGGCAACGTCTGAACATGCGTTTCTCTGTAAAGGGAACGAAATAGTAGAAGAATCAGTTCCACGCACTTCACTATCCATGGTGCAATACTGGAGCATGACATACAGATGGCGCCAGCTGCTAAAGGAAATCTACCCTACAGGTGTCACCATCCAAGAAGAAGGGGCGTTAAAGGGGATGTAAACTTTGTATCGTGTTAATGGGGGGAATGTGTTAAAAGTTTCCTGTCTCAAAAGTGGTCCAGTTTTGGCACATGGCCGAATGAACCAAAAATGTACATTTTCCAACTGGGTGGAGCAGGTCAAAGATCAAGGAAGGTCAGGATGGGGAAGCCTTGGGTTACCATGACACACACCAGAAATCTATACTAGTACCCCACTGACGTAGAGTTCATTTCGGTGAACGGGACCTCCCATGATATGCCCAGAACCCCTTAACAATTCCGGTTCATCTTCCGTCAGCCCTCACAATATTAAGAAGACTGTGCAGATTCTGTGCAAGAAAATCACAAAAAGATCGAGCGGTGATTGATCTTTTTACGACACTGATTTTCATTTATATCAACCTTAAGGTCACAATATGACCCCATACAACTGCATTAGAATATGCGTTCCAAGACAACATGGTGATCTTTGGTTGCTCAACGAGGACTGCAAAAAAATCTGTAATTTGGGTGATTTGGGGTCACATCAGGTGCTCATGGACCTCTGCAACGTAACCGGCAAACTATATGGAGCATGCAACGAAATAGGTCTATTGTGTAACTACTCATAATGGCCACCTGGTGGCAGCAAAGACCAGATAAATAGAAATATTCCTCGTTACAAGGGCGCGTTCTCACCTGACTTCTGCGGTACGTTCATGTCAGATAAAATATCGATTATGGCGGATTAGACGATTAATCGTATTTATTGCTATAGGACGCGTAGTCCGGTAGTGTATCAGGTTATATTACTTTTGTCTATAATATTATCGTATATTATAACAATTTATGTTACTTTTGTACGATGCCTATAATATTATATAGGTGTGGAGACTTACTAAGCCTTTAGCACTCCACTTTGCAAGGGACCATGGTGGTCTCTCCCCAAGGAGTGACGATATCCCCCTAACCCTGTCTAAGCCTCTCACCTCTACCAGGTTAGTCTTCTCTACACCGGGCTGATGAGATGCAATAACATCGAAATGGCCATCTTCAGTTGAGAGGCTATACCTGGTAATAATCCCAGCATCATTGCAAAACAAAGGCCTCTTGGAAGGTCGAGCATGATGTTAAAGGGAACAGCCTTTATTGGGCCATATCACTGAGATTTTGTCTTCCTAATTACATCAGGGAAGACAGGCTTGCACATTCCAGTGAGCGCCCTCTATTGTTTTGCAACACTGAGGCACCTGACTTCCTAATTACATCATGGAAGACAGATTTGCATATTCTTCCTATAATATTATAACAATGGTCCATGGTGTGAATTAATACAGTCCACGAAGAACCTGCCATATTGTGCGAGCGCGAAACTACAAAACTGTCTCATACCCAAGATACAGGAGGAGTGCGTGAATGGAGCGTCACTAGAGTACAACCCGTAAGTACCAAGGTATGGAGAGACCACCTTCTGAATGAGCGATTCCAGGTTGAGATATTCCTCCGACACACCCTTAGACTCATGGACACCCTGGAAATATAAAGAAAATATTACAGACCGAGTGATCAAGTCACCAAGATCCTTTAAGACACATAGTGAGTCTCTTAAAGGGATTGTGTCAGCAGACCCCAACATATAAACCCAGCCTGCAGATAGATAGACATGGATCACCTGAACCAAACAGTTTTTCCCCCTTGTAAATCGCTGCCTCCATTGCCGAGATATTATCATTTGTATCTTACAATGTGGGCGCCGCCATTGTCCCAAGAGCTTATTTGCATATGAAAGAAACAGCGATATCTCAAAGACGGAGGCAGCGATTCACAAGGGGAAAACACTGTTTGATTCAGGTGACCCAAATCTATCTATCTGTAGACTGGGTTGATATTTTGAAATTGGGTGACATTCCCTTTAACATATAGCCTATTGGGGCAGATGTGCCTGATAGATGAACCAGTTTGGATGGAATCAGATTCATCCTGAAATTTCCAAAAGTTTCATGTTCATCCGACATCATGATATTGACCACTGAGACCCAATGACAGGCCTCGGCAGTGACCACAGGGCATATGATGCCACTCAGGAGGCCAGAAGAGATGAGGGAAAGTGAGCAGAACAACTTCGGATGGAAAAAATTGTAGGGTCGACTCACTAAACCGAACACGAAATGAATCCTCAGAGCTTTGCCCATTTCTCACTAGAAATAATTTCTTAAAAGGACAATCCCTATCAATCTTCACATCCTTACGACATCCTTAATGTCCCTATGACATCACTGAACTCGCCGAAAAAAGGCTTGTCATGGAGATCCGGCCTATGGACATCGCTGGTTTCAAAACTTTTCCACCTGGCGCGAAATAATCTCTGCAAGAAAAAGTCTAATCCTCCAAAATACTGAAATAATCTCCTCAGCTAATTCCGAATTTCTATGGTAATCCTTCCATGTGCTCGCCTCATTAATCGACTGACACAGTTACAGTACTTTTCCATGAAAGTGAAGACATGTCTTGGAGTCTACACAGAAAATACGCCATCTGTTGGATCAATGGGGAAGATATATGAGGGACACATCCTGGTTTATTAGGTGAACAGTGAACATTACCTTTAAGGGGGTAGATATAATCTTTAGGCTCGTGCGGTCACTATGGGCCTATACCTGCTTCAATAGAGAAGGAAACCTCTATCCTTACTTCTTAATGTGTTGCAGCAGCAGGTTAGAAGGTAAACTCAATATTGGGCATGTGATGGGACCCATGGCGGTTCCTAATGAAAATATAAAGCGCCTGAATTTCGGGTGCAAATGGTGGCCGTACAGCAAATATGCTCCACTTGTACACAAGGTTTCTGGTACGTGTCATGGGAATTCCCCCCCAACTTGTTCCAAACTGGGTTCGACCTGAATATCCCACATTCTTTGGTTTTTAATGAAATTGGGGACTCACCTATGACATAGTAAAATGGCCACCGCTCCATACATAGCAGTGGATTATTATACTCTGATTTGTCCTAGCGGCATCCAACGTTTTCCCGGTGAAGTCACCCGGGGTCACTGCTGAACCTTGTGATTGGCCCACTGCGGTCACATGGGCACTTTGAGCGTCATGATGTCATGAGATCCAATCACAGGCCTCAGCGGTGCCCCCAGACACATGACGTCACCAGGAGAGCGCCAGATGCCCAAAAGAGGTGAGGGAAGGTATTTTTTATACCCAGCCTGAACCCACACCTATTATACGGCGGGGTCTAAAGAGGTGCCACGGTATAATAATGTCACGTCCGGTTTTATCCGAACCCACCTGGACCCGAAACTAAACCAACCTTGGGAGGTTTGCCCATCTCTAATAGTGATATACGTTATGGTAGCACCATATGGCGGCACGTGTATTGTTCTGTAAGCTATCATGGGGTAATTTATTAAGATTTGCACATTGAACTGGTCTTAATGTTGTGGACGCTAGCAGCCGATGTGGCAGAATTATTAAGGGGTTAATCTGGAGCACCACAGGGACTAGTGTAAGGACTGGTGTAGATATCGGTCCAGACCCCAGACTGGGGAAAAAAATTTTGGCACGGACAGCCATATTAGATCTGATACCATCCTTTCCGTGCAGAACATAAAGGGTTACTGCCGAGTATACCGGTAGCAGGATGGTCTTGGTGTGAATCCCGTTTTGGAGATGTTTTGTGGGTCACGACCCGCTGTCCTAGAATACAATGTCCAATGTCAGAGACCCTTTTGTGGACCTCACTCTGTAATAAGACACAAATCCTCCTTGTTTTGGACCCGTCCCCACATATGGGATCCATTAAATTCCAGAACACGAGCGTACGCCTGGTAACAGGAGAGTTTTATATAACAGTGCGATTCTGTATATACTTCTCCGCGTCCCCTCCAGGAAATAAATGATTTATATTTCCTTTCAGGAACAGTAAATGTATCAAGAAAAACATCGGCTGGAAAATCTGTGGTCATTGCTCTCGGTTTTTTTTTTTTTTTCATTCTCGTTTACAGAATTTTTCTAGGAAATGTCTTTCTAAGAACAGTAAGAACCGCGGGGCTCCAATGGGCATCATCTATAGTTAATGCATGTCAGCTCCTGGTTCTTAAAGGGACAGTACACTAATGCTCTACTGTCCCAGGATGGAGGTAAGCAATAAGGACCATTTGGTATGTACACATGCTTTAAGGGTTCTCCTGTTCTGTATACCAGGACGTACTTGCCTTCCGCCTGTCCTGATCCACCATCTGTCCACCGTTGCTGCCAGTAGGCTACCTGCCCCAACCCCAATTCGCCTATTCTGCCAACCCTGACTTCTGTCGGTCTGACTACGACTACTTGTGCTGACTTGGTGTTATGTCCTGATATCATCTGCTAAGTCCATGGTACTAATTCTGACTACGCCGGGGGTCAAGGTGATATGGGGATTCCCTGTTCAGGTCCCAGTACAGGGGTTAAAGGGTAAATACCAGAAAAGCTCTTAGACTTAGAGGTCTGCCATAAGGCAAATCACACCTACTCATAGATCCCATAGCAGTCCCCGCTTCTTTGTCTAACCCTTTGATGTTACCTCGTGATAATAGTTGATCATGGTTGACCCAAAGTCAAGTCGGATGAAGTGAGCTTCTCTTAGTGGCAGCTACAGGCAGTGGCGTAACTAGGAATGGTGGGGCCCCGTGGCAAACTTTTGACATGGGCCCAACCCCCGACTGACACCGAAGACCTCGACTGACCCCCTCCTACGCATTCCTGCACACTCTATTATGCCCTATAGTGGCCCCTGCACACACTATTATATCCCTCAGTGGCCCCTGCACACAGTATTATCCCCTATAGTGGCCCCTACACACAGTATTATGCCCCATAGTGGCCCCTACACACAGTATTATGCCCCATAGTGGCCCCTGCACACAGTATTATCCCCTATAGTGGCCCCTACACACAGTATTATGCCCCATAGTGGCCCCTGCACACAGTATTATGCCCCATAGTGACCCCTGCACACAGTATTATCCCCCATAGTGACCCCTGCACACAGTATTATCCCCCATAGTGGCCCCTGCACACAGTATTATCCCCCATAGTAGCCCCTGCACACAGTATTATCCCCTATAGTGGCCCCTGCACACAGTATTATGCCCATAGTGGCCCCTGCACACAGTATTATCTCCCATAGTGGCCCCTGCACACAGTATTATCCCCCATAGTGGCCCCTGCACACAGTATGGTACCCCATAGTGGCCCCTGCACACAGTATTATCCCCCATAGTGGCCCCTGCACACAGTATTATGCCCTATAGTGGCCCCTGCACACACTATTATATCCCTCAGTGGCCCCTCCACACAGTATTATCCCCTATAGTGGCCCCTGCACACAGTATTATCCCCTATAGTGGCCCCTACACACAGTATTATGCCCCATAGTGGCCAGTGCACACAGTATTATGCCCCATAGTGGCCCCTGCACACAGTATTATCCCCTATAGTGGCCCCTACACACAGTATTATGCCCCATAGTGGCCCCTGCACACAGTATTATCCCCCATAGTGGCCCCTGCACACAGTATTATCCCCCATAGTAGCCCCTGCACACAGTATTATCCCCCATAGTGGCCCCTGCACACAGTATTATGCCCATAGTGGCCCCTGCACACAGTATTATCCCCCATAGTGGCCCCTGCACACAGTATTATCCCCCATAGTGGCCCCTGCACACAGTATGGTACCCCATAGTGGCCCCTGCACACAGTATTATCCCCCATAGTGGCCCCTGCACACAGTATTATGCCCTATAGTGGCCCCTGCACACACTATTATATCCCTCAGTGGCCCCTCCACACAGTATTATCCCCTATAGTGGCCCCTGCACACAGTATTATCCCCCTATAGTGGCCCCTACACACAGTATTATGCCCCATAGTGGCCAGTGCACACAGTATTATGCCCCATAGTGGCCCCTGCACACAGTATTATGCCCATAGTGGCCCCTGCACACAGTATTATCCCCTATAGTGGCCCCTACACACAGTATTATGCCCCATAGTGGCCCCTGCACACAGTATTATGCCCCATAGTGGCCCCTGCACACAGTATTATGCCCCATAGTGGCCCCTGCACACAGTATTATCCCCCATAGTGGCCCCTACACACAGTATTATGCCCCATAGTGGCCCCTGCACACAGTATTATGCCCCATAGTGGCCCCTGCACACAGTATTATCCCCTATAGTGGCCCCTACACACAGTATTATGCCCCATAGTGGCCCCTGCACACAGTATTATCCCCTATAGTGGCCCCTACACACAGTATTATGCCCCATAGTGGCCCCTGCACACAGTATTATGTCCCATAGTGGCCCCTGCACACAGCATTATGTCCCTTAGTGACCCCTGCACACAGTATTATATCCCATAGTGGCCCCTGCACACAGTATTATGTCCCTTAGTGGCCCCTGCACACAGTATTATGCCCCATAGTGGCCCCTACACACAGTATTATGCCCCATAATGAACACCCATAAACAATTATTATATTCTGGGGTCATTTCAGTTTAATAATCAGAGACCCAGGGGGAGGAAAACATAAAAAAAATTCTGTTACTCAACTATCTCCTGGCTCCCAAGCTGTCAGCCTCCGAAGTAGTCCATCTTCAATGACGTCAGACGTCACATGACCCGGGACGCAGGCACGGCTCATGTGACGTTGGATGACTAGGCCAAAGCCTGCCCGGATCGTGGAGAGGTAAGTAACAGTGTTTTTTATGTTTCTTACCTCTCCCTTTCCGCCAATCATTATACTCGGGGTCCTAAAAGACCCCCGAGTATAATGATAGCAGCAGTAGTGGCTGTCACCAGGCCCCTAATGTCTCGGGCCCTGTGGCAGCTGCCTCTGCTGCTATGGCGGTAGTTACACCACTGGCTACAGGTAATTGCTTTCTTAGTATCATGGCAATCAGGGGGTGATGTCTGATCCCATAGCAGTACCCTGCCCTGACTCTTTGTCTAACCCCCTGACGTTACCTTATGATAATAGTTGATCATGGTTGGCCCAAAGTCAAGTTTGATGCAGTGAGCGTCTCCTAGAGGCAGCTTCAGGTAATTGCATTCATAGTGACATGACGAGCAGGACTGATCCCATAGCAGTCCCCCGCCCTGCCTGTTCAGGTGACATGCTATTGACTATCCCCCATGATCATTACTGGTAATGGTTGATCCACCTAGACTAAAATAATTAGATTACAGATCTTTAGCCACTTACTCCGGATTTTGGGTTTACCCCTCCCCCACAAAAAATAGGAATAGCGTAAGGCTTACATAAGCAGGAAGTTATGTGATACATGACTAACAAGGGTGGGGGTATTGTTCTTTTACACAGGAGCATTACATAACTATGTTTATTACAAAACTAATTAATTTTATTAACATAATGATGCCAAACAATCTTCAGCCTCGTGCTCATATTCCGTCCTTACTTATCGGAGTTTGTTGATATCTTTATCCAAACTGAGTCACCATGAGGAAAATAAACCTTACGTTACCCTGAGTCATAGCCTGCAGAAATCAATGTAATTACCAGGACGCAGCGCTAAATAATGACTTCAGCCGTGACATTACAAGAGGCACAAGTGGAAGGTCACATTTAAAGGGCACCACCTTCAGAAAAAGCACCGAAGGACCTACAGCACATCTGCAAGGGTGGAAAATTTAAAGGGTATCTCCGATTATAAAGCAGACTATCATAAATGAATAGTACAGGTGACTATAAGAAACTTTGTAATATATCTTATTAAGGAAATCTGGATAATAGTGGCCCCTGCACACAGTATTATGCCCATAGTGGCCCCTGCACACAGTATTATCCCCCATAGTGGCCCCTGCACACAGTATTATACCCCATAGTGGCCCCTGCACACAGTATTATGCCCATAGTGGCCCCTGCACAGAAATCTGGATAATGTCACAGTGATGTACCTGAAGTATTAGCAGCATCTGAATGATGGAGGGAGGTACTCGAGCTCGTGGGCGGGATAAGGCATCGTCCAGTTTAAGATTGAGGGTTATGATATTTCTGAAGTGCAGTAAAGCCAGCTGACGGATGGAGGGCTCCTTCCCCTATGCAAGGAACAACACGCCATATTAAATATGCTAATAAATAAACCTTCAGTCAAGAAATTAAGCAAAAAAGGAAATGTATCTCATATATTAAATATTAAAGGCATCGGGACTATAAATCTATGAAGTACAAACTCTCACTATTTCACTCTATTTCCACACTCAATCTCTCTCTGCCTCTCTCAGAGCGGGAAATATCAGCATTGTCTGATACAGCAATCAGCCTTGTTGTCTATGTGATCACATCAGTGGAAATTTTTCTCTAGCAAAATCCTTCTTTACAGGGCTGGGGTGATATGCTGGTTCTGGTGACAGTAACCTATCTATCTGCAGGGCTGGGGTGATATGCTGGTTCTGGTGACAGTAACCTATCTATCTGCAGGGCTGGGGTGATATGCTGGTTCTGGTGACAGTAACCTATCTATCTGCAGGGCTGGGGTGATATGCTGGGTCTGGTGGTATGACAGTAACCAATCTATCTGCAGGGCTGGGGTGATATACTGGGTCTGTTGACAGTAACCTATCTATCTGCAGCACTGGGGTGATATGCTGGATCTGGTGACAGTAACCTATCTATCTGCAGGGCTGGGGTGATATGCTGGTTCTGGTGACACTAACCTATCTATCTGCAGGGCTGGGGTGATATGCTGTGTACTGGTGACAGTAACCTATCTATCTGCAGGGCTGGGGTGATATGCTGGGTCTGGTGGTGTGACAGTAACCTATCTATCTGCAGGGCTGGGGTGATATGCTGGTTCTGGTGACAGTAACCTATCTATCTGCAGGGCTGGGGTGATATGCTGGTTCTGGTGACAGTAACCTATCTATCTGCAGGGCTGGGGTGATATGCTGGTTCTGGTGACAGTAACCTATCTATCTGCAGGGCTGGGGTGATATTCTGGGTCTGGTGACACTAACCTATCTATCTGCAGGGCTGGGGTGATATGCTGGGTCTGGTGGTATGACAGTAACCAATCTATCTGCAGGGCTGGGGTGATATACTGGGTCTGTTGACAGTAACCTATCTATCTGCAGCACTGGGGTGATATGCTGGATCTGGTGACAGTAACCTATCTATCTGCAGGGCTGGGGTGATATGCTGGTTCTGGTGACACTAACCTATCTATCTGCAGGGCTGGGGTGATATGCTGTGTACTGGTGACAGTAACCTATCTATCTGCAGGGCTGGGGTGATATGCTGGGTCTGGTGGTGTGACAGTAACCTATCTATCTGCAGGGCTGGGGTGATATGCTGGGTCTGGTGACAGTAAGCTATCTATCTGCAGGGCTGGGGTGATATGCTGGTTCTGGTGACAGTAACCTATCTATCTGCAGGACTGGGGTGATATGCTGGTTCTGGTGACACTAACCTATCTACCTGCAGGGCTGGGGTGATATGCTGGTTCTGGTGACACTAACCTATCTATCTGCAGGGCTGGGGTGATATGCTGTGTACTGGTGACAGTAACCTATCTATCTGCAGGGCTGGGGTGATATGCTGGGTCTGGTGGTGTGACAGTAACCTATCTATCTGCAGTGCTGGGGTGATATGCTGGTTCTGGTGACAGTAACCTATCTATCTGCAGGGCTGGGGTGATATGCTGGTTCTGGTGACAGTAACCTATCTATCTGCAGGGCTGGGGTGATATGCTGGTTCTGGTGACACTAACCTATCTATCTGCAGGGCTGGGGTGATATGCTGGTTCTGGTGACACTAACCTATCTATCTGCAGGGCTGGGGTGATATGCTGGGTCTGGTGACAGTAACCTATCTATCTGCAGGACTGGGGTGATATGCTGGTTCTGGTGACACTCCCTTTAAGTCATTTACCTGGACAGGGTAGAAGATGGCCTGTAACATTGGGAGAACATCGCTGAAGAAGAAATCCCAGGTTTCTGCTAAAGAATCGAGGAGTTTTTGTCCTAAAATAGACAAATAGTAATAATACTATTAATAATACTAAAAAACATAACATAGATATACACAGTCATGGATAATGATGGCAGTCCTCTGTGCTCTTAAACAAGTTTTCCTGATTTAGGAGTAAATCTATACAACATATTATCTCAATGTAGACATTGAGCTCGGTGGGATTTGTACTCAGCGTGATCATGCCAGATAGCCAAGAGCTGTACCGAGCTATATAGAGACAGAATAGAGAAGCAGGGTGAATTCGCAACACAGTTATCAAGATCTGTGGATGTTCTGCTTTTGTAGATAGGTGGGGTCAAGAAAGCTCAGAAATGCAATGGGGTCCTCACATTTTAGATAAGGTTGTGCGATCGAGAGCAGGAGCAGAGACCCTCACGTGTCATTCATTTTAAAGTAGTAGTGGGGCCCTTGTCTGCAGGGCCCCTGTATAACCGGTTATGTTTAGGAGCGATCGGGATTGGAAAAGATCAGATCCCGATCGGTGATCGAGCAAATTTCACGATCACGATTGGGTTCGGCTGGAAAATGATCGGAAATCGGATTTTGAAATCTCAAGATCAGCTCAACCCTAAAAATGACTATTCCCATAGAGAAGCATTGACTAGGGTTGAGCGATCGGGATCAGCTGGAAAATGATCGGAAATCAGATTTTAAAATCGATCCTGAAATCTCAAGATCGGCTCAACCCTAATTATAGAGCTTAGCCTTCCTCATGTAGTCGTAGTCAGACTTTCTTTCACCTGGGTTCACTTTACCCTAGCTCAGTATATGAATACCCCAGCCAAGGCAAAGTGATTCGTTACCCTCTTGGCGCTCAAGGCCTTACAACGCCTAGTCTTAGCCATTCCCTTGTACGTGATCTGGTTAATAGGACCTATATTAGGAAATTGCTAAAATCTCCACTAGAGATGTCCGCTTGTAGTGCAGACATGCGCAGTCGGCTTTGACCAGGCCCGATGCCTGGCAGAGTGAATGAAGAGCCGGAAGATGCCGTGGGGACGCTGCAAGGAGAAGACTTCTCGGAGGATCCAGCCCGACCTTCACTCGTGGACTTGGTAAGTGTAATTTGATCGAACGTTGCTTACCCCTGAAACGAGCATTTTCCCCCCATAGACTATAATAGGGTTCAATATTCCATTCGAGTAGTCGAATATTGAGGGGCTACTCGAAAGGAATATCGAACCTCGAACATTTTACTATTTGCTCATCTCTAATATCCACTCTTTGCTTTCCTAGATCTTTCTTACCTTCATAAAACCGTATTTTGTCTCGCAGGATCACCATCCCCTTAGTGAGAAGCTGGTTCTGAGGAGTGAATAATAGACGACACGTAAGAATTATATAACACTATAAAACTATATTCATCTCAACCCCCGTCTGCTGGCCTAAAGCATCAATAATGCAAGAAGCAGATTTTCTAGATGGAGGAAAATAACAGCTTAATGCACCGAGGAAAACGGCTGTGAAGTTTTCTTACAGAAACTCCGAAATACTCTTAATTTTAGAGATGTGACATGTTCTTACCGGTCACATCTATTATTTACGAGGCAGAGAAGAGCGCACGTACCTGAAGATATTCTGTGAAAAAGGAGCCGAGTTCGGTTTTCAACAGCTGCCTGTGACGAAAAAGTGAGAAAATTAAATGGCGGGCATAAGCTGTAAAGTAACACTAGGGGGCGCCGTCGGACAGGTGGGTCATTTTTCTGATATACCCTGCCAATGACCCCTTCTGAGGAGGAACGTGAGCTGGTTCAATTTTGGTTCAATTGAAGAAGAATCTTAGGTCTTATTAGTGACATGACACGTTTATGCAAAACCGTTGGGTGATGATGTCATAAGGATGTCAGATGATGTCATATATGCCATATATAAACATATGCTCTAAAGACAGACGTTGGACCTTAAGGCCAGTCTAAGATAGTCTTGAAGATTTCAGAAACTGAGAAATAGTGAGATCATGGATCAAGGGTGATCTCACACCAGCCAAATGATGTCACAATGTGACCTATTGCGCCAAACACGAATATATACTGTAAAGCGAGAGGTTGGGCCTTCAGTCCAGGTCACGGTCCACTTGAAGATCTCAGAAGTTGGGATGTGTGATAAAAATGGAGGCCACGGGAGCGAAAACTTTCATCTCAGTGATATCACGAGAATCATATGATGTCATATAATAGGCCATAATGAGCATATCCTGATAAACTAGAGGTTGGGCCTTCAGTCTAGTCTAAGGTACTCTTGAAGATATCAGAAACTGAGATACGTGAGACCATGGGAGTCAAACCTTTCATCTCAGTTGTCCCACACCAGTCAACAGTGTTGGACTTAAGTTCCAAACTACAAGGGTCCCCCATCTGTAGGGAGTTCCTGTTCCCATTTTTTTTCCAAACACACCAACAGCTACTGAAATTTATACATGGTGGGATTGGACCCATTGGGTGATCCTATGGTAGGCCTGTCCACCATGGATACCCTCGCCCCGGCCTTAAAAGCTGAGTGATAGATTTCTATCTTCATGCACAGGGAATGTACAGAAGATAAGACTTCAACTTGAGAAAAAAACGGGCACTAAAAATATACTGAGAAAACCACATACGCGCTTGAGGTTTTGGTTGAGATAGTAGGAGTGTTCTCCGAAATGTTCCTAAGACCTTTTCTATTGTAACTGCAGATACAATACTGCACCTAAGTACGACGTCTGCTATTCAGATATTTTTTACCACATTAAAGTCAAAGGGACAAAAATAGCTCAAAAATTTTCCTTCCAGTTTGTTAATTCAAGTCACAAGATGTCATTGGGTGAAGTCTGTGAGTTAGGGCACTTACTGAACGCTAGACCATAGAGATTTCCATAACGGAGAGGGTCAATGGAAATAGAATGACCCACAAAATCTGGAGACCTTGGTCAAGAATGTCCATAAACCAAAAAATTCTAACCCATGTGTGAACCTGATCTTATGGTCCAGAACTAGGTGTTGCCACTGGCCACAAATGGCCAGATATTTAAGGCCCCGTTCACAAGGGGAGAGGATTGGCGGATTTTGGTCCTGAGAGTGACGCGGGAAATTCCTCCGTGTCACAATAGGGTCAAAATGTGCCTGCCACGACAGTCGCGGCTTCCTCCTCCGGAGTAGGCTCAAATGAATGGGCCTAGTCCGGAGGGTGCGGACGCCGGGGCTGAATCAGCCGCGGAGTCCGCCTGAAGAAAGGGCATCTCGCTTCTTTTAGCGGTCTACATAGACCTCCATTGTGAGGGGGCGGATTACGACGTGGATTCAGCGCCAAAATCCGCCCCCTCTTGCCCCGTGTGAGTGAGCCCTAATAAGTTCAGCCTACAGAAAAGGAACCATGAAAACACTCGAGACATATAATCCAACGAGCTCCGAGGAGGTGGAAACCAAGGGCACCAAAAAAAGCTCCTCCCAGTCTGTAGGGATTATGAAATCTGTGCCCATTATGGGGGTGAATTTTAGAATTAAGAAGGGTATTTTTGGAAAATAACCGCCACCTATGTTACGACTGTATAATAGATCGATGTTGTGAATTTCGACCGTGACTGGAATTGTCCTTTAAGGGTACAACATCGATCACACTATAAGGTTACAGCCTGGATAGGATCCAATCTGTTTGTTCTTAATGCCTTCGGTAAACATTCTTGTAAAATATGTGACCCTTACGTGGAGCTTCCTGTTTACACCGGATTTATTGGTCAGCGCAGAGAACTAAGAGAACCCGCCTGTGACAATATTTATGAAATGGGCCTCCAAAGCTTTCAGTGTTTATGTCGGCACATCCCATTAACCTGCGGAACGGTCGTATAACCAATGGCCCTTGTGATGAGGACGATTATAGATTTATGGCCAATCCAGTCTGCTTAATAAAACTCCGAAGAAAAGGGAATGAACATTTGCTCCATTAAATTAAACAGTTTCAATTAAGGAATAATTACACCGGGGAGAAGCAATTACGCAGATTTCGTGTCACCGCCGAGCTAACAAGGGTCAGCTAATTCCTCCAAGAAAAAAACAATACATACAGCAAAAATAAAGACAAAAATACTTCCAGTCTGGATTAACAAGTCATGGGTCACCCCATTTGGGCAACCACTGAGGTTTGAAGTCTTTCCAACTTTTCTACCCCGAAGTTGGGTTTTGATGGCCCAATTCTATTGCCCCCCTCCTCAAAGCACAGAGGCTGATACTGTATATCCATTCGAGACAGAAACACATAGGATTGGTAAAGTCCACCATTTTGATTTGACTTGTTTGACAACGAATTGATTCCAACCAATTTGCAAATTCTCCAATGTATTCAGTCAACCTTTGTACATGTTTTTGGAAAATCTTGACACTCTAAGAGTTGCCCAGTCAACCTTGGTGTTACTTTGACATTGAAGATATTGGGTAGCATTGGGTTGGAGTTTTCCAATGTCCCTACTCTGGAAATTTTCCGACTAATATACTCAGTCAACCACTGTACTTGTTTTTGGAAAATCGTGACTCTCTATAAGGTGTCCGATCAACGTCCGTGGTTCTTCGACATTGCCACCACCTTGAAGACAGTGGCAGTCTATCTCAAACGTTGGGGTTGGAGCTGGCCAATCTGTCTACTCTGCAAATTTTTCAACCAATATATTAGGCCAACCATTGTGCTTGTTTTTGTAAAATTGTGAAAAAAATGGAATGGGGGTTTAGTAGCTTCTTAGGAATCTTTTATGGGATCCTAGGTCTTGTGAACCCTTCAATGTTATCTTCTGGCCTCTTGACACTTCGGGAAGTCGTGTAGCTGATGTCATTGCACAATGATGGTATATTGCACAATCTACTCTAAAGCTGGCAACCAGTTTTTTTGGGGTTTTTTTGTGAGCCCCACATAGGGCTCACAATGTACATTTTTTTCCCCCCTATCAGTATGTCTTTTTGGAATATGGGATGCAAATCCATGCAAATATGGGGAGAACATACAAACTCCTTGCAGATGATTTTTTGCCATTGGCGTGATTTGAACACCAGGACCCAGTGCTAACCACTGAGCCACCGTGTGGCCCATCTGGCGACCAGTTTTGACCTGCCCTGTTGACAATCCATGGACCTGACAGAATCTCTAATTAACTTGGTCACATTATAGTTCCGTGGAACCAGATAACCATCTATGGTTTATAGGTTTCCAGCTATTTAGTCAATGTTAACCTTCCTACTATCCCTATATTCATAGGCACTTGGTTTGACCAATTTCGATGGAGAGAACGAAGTACACCTCGGCAGATACAGCAAAAGAAACGGATGTTGAAATTCAACATGCCCAATTTTTCTATAGCCCATCATCCTCTGTCAGGGAAAGGTTGAGGTTCTCCATACAAATCAACAGGTTGGGCCAAAATGTGTCTGGTCGCTTTAGATAATTGGCCAGTTCCACTTAGGTTTCCAACTTTTAACTAATGGACCCTTTATTCCCCGTCCTTCTGGTGACGAGGCCAAACACGTACGTTAATGGGTTAAATACCGTTGGCCGAGTAAGACTTATCCTTTGTTTTTGGCCAATGTTATCTGAAGGAAGACTAAATTCACATTAAATTCTATTGAAGTGAGTGATGCCCTTTGGAACAACTATGTAAATGAATTGCGGAGCGCGCCGGCCTTTCTGCAGATATATAGAGCAATATCCCAAACTAAGCAAAAATTTTATGAGCTTATTCGGAATTGATGTCCCTCTGAATCCGCCACTTAAAAGGATGAATTTGCTGCCTCGGACACTTTAGAAAGAGGTAAAAGTCATCTTTGAGTAGGGACATAGATCATGTCCGGCACATTGCCCACCTACAGTAGATGTTGGACCGTGTTCAAGCCAATTTCCTGAACTTTTATCATTAGACAATGTGAACTTTTGTTGAAGATGTTATAAAAGGAACTTTACTACTCTGCAAAAACTACATTGGGTTATTGTAATGTCAATGGACGTCCAGGTATAAAAGGTCTGCAACTTGGACACCTCAAGGCTGGATTTTTATAACAGTTGTCTCCAGTGAATAACAGGGATAGCCCATAAAAAACATAATCTAGCTACAAGGTTGGTGGTAAATGTATGACTGCTAGGTCATCTGGTCTCTGACCAAT
Organism: Leptodactylus fuscus; assembly: GCF_031893055.1. Classification (NCBI taxonomy): domain Eukaryota; kingdom Metazoa; phylum Chordata; class Amphibia; order Anura; family Leptodactylidae; genus Leptodactylus; species Leptodactylus fuscus. Next base: position 208,816,608 of record NC_134269.1, on the reverse strand, counting down.
GGAACCCACCCTAAGTATGAGAATGGGAGTCCTGTGCCTCCCATTGTGGCTATGCAAGCACCCAGTCGCTCCTTCTGTTGAAGGGTTGGAATGGTGTGGTGTGTGGCCACCACTCCATTCCAACTGGGTTGTCCTTATGATTGGTGAGACCAGGATTAGCGGGACTGTTATCTCTCTCCGAGCCAAGTTACAGTGTCATATGGTATCTTAAACCGGTCCTCTTTTGCCTGCGTATTGGGGTACTGTTCCTTGACTTTAGTCTATAACTATTCCGTACTCTGATTCTGTATCCCTCCACGAATCTTGCCATTTTGTTGCACCATCTGGTGCTACTTATTGTCCTACTACCTTTTGACCCCTGGCTCATCTTCCAGTTGCTTGTCCTAGTACATGTCTAGTACTATTACATTACCGACTGAACTCCTGGTATCAACCTTTGGCTATATTTCTTGACTTTGCTTCTATATCTCCTTGGAGAACACTCACCATCCATTGGTGACTACTTTGGAGATCACAACCTAGAAATTCAATGTGGGTGTCCTAGGGTTGAGGATTCCTTATACTGCACATCACAAGTCAGGATCATAAGTTGTGAAACTATCCATAGATGTAAAGATTATCTCACGGTGGAGATATCTTTCCTTAGAAAGTTCTTTGACATGGTCTTCAACTAACCACTGCTTAGATACCAAAGGACCCTTCAAGATCATCCATTTTTCCATGACCACATACTTTTAATGTTTCATTGGTTGACATGAATGTGTCGGCACTAGAGCCATAGACCTTAAAGCCCTGCCCGATAACCATCACTAAATAATCCGTGCCAGGAAATCCATCTGACCTCCCGACATAACCTCTTCAGTCAATATCTTCCTGTATGTTCACCAAAGTAAACAACATCTTGAAGGATTTCTTCTCGGTGACATTTAACAAGGGCAGGAGATTTATGATTTCCCTCAATATGCGTAACGTCTCATTTTATCAGATGCTAGGTCTGAATATAGCTCAGAGACCTTGTGGGAAATTAGAGCTGCAGATCTATAAGTAGATATTTACAAAGGCGGAAACTGAGTGGTTTGGATAGGACGGCTGGAAAAAAAAAACCCATGTGGTAATAGTTGTCCATGGCGAACAACTTTTTTTTGGATACGAAGGTAAAACCACAGGTTAAGGTGACATTGACGTAATGGGATTTCTATGAATTCTCAAAATAAGCTCTTCAAAGAAGTTATACAACTTCCATAATGGGTAGGTCCATTAGAATATTGGATGTCCATCACATTCTTGGTTTGGTTGGGTTGTTCTTGGGACATCCTTGGTTGGGTTGTTCTTGGGACATCCTTGGTTGGGTTGTTCTTGGGACATCCTTGGTTGGGTTGTTCTTGGGACATGTCATGTGGGGTATTTCCAAATGTAGCAGTGATAGGATGTCTATAAATTCCCATAGAAACCCTTTTAGGTCTTTCGGCCATAAAATAGATGCCTCATTGGGCTCCTACCCTTTGGATTATGTAAAGAACTGGATATAAAAACTGTAGGATACTATTTCGCTAGTTTTGTCTAGATGGACTACGTGTGATACGTCATGATCAGATGATGCAATGGGAACGCAACATGTGCTGGTGTCATATAACATTCACGTATAATGAGAGTTGACCCATTGATCTGGCAGCGTAACACAAAGCCAAACATCACAAGAGCCAAAAACAGAAAAAAAATATTTGCCTTAAGAAGTCTACTTCAACAATAGTGGAGGCCGAGACAAATAGATTGTGTAAATATATGACCGCGCTCCACACCTATTGACAGTTTCATTTCCTTACAGAGTCATCTTTATTTTCTGATGTAAGCGAGAGCAACGTTCTCAACCGGACATTTCTGTAAATCAATGGGTGACTGTGTTATGACTCAGAAAGCAAGCCGTTCTGACGGTGGTTCATAGAAAACTGCAAGTCTGATCATAACCAAAAGAACAATTATAAAGAACCATGAAATATTCTAATATTCTGTAAAAAAACCCTCAACAATCTGTGGTAGGGTGGGCTCTTCCCTATGGAAGATTGGTATATGGAGTGTGGCCTGGATGAGTTCACTCGCGCGTCGGAGGGCTGTATAGACCTTACTGAGCATGCGCAGTACACTCTGTTCGGCAAATACTTCGCGGAGCGTACTGCACATGCGTGCAATTGCGGCCTCACAAATATGGCCGCCGGCATTCGCAGTCGGCTCTAACAGGGTCTTGCTGCCAGAGCCGACTGCGCATGCATCACCCATAACGACAAAAGAAGAGGACACAGAAGGGGAGGAGGCAGATCAGGAAGAAGGCGTCACTGGATTGCCCAGTTCCGGCAACAGTGGGGACACCTCCATCGGCATGTGAACGCTGGGGCCCGCCCTCATTGTTTCCGGACACTCATTAGCATACCGGGAAAAAACGGTATTTTGGACGATCGGCGCGGCAGAGACCACATCAAAAGGGCGGAGACGAACAGCCTTTCTTAAGGCTATTCCGACGTGGTCATTAGAAAAAAACATGTTTTAATGGTAGAATCCCTTTAAGTAAGTGGGTGCTCCTGTAAGACTGGCAAAAGGGTGGACTGTATCATCTGGAAGACTGGTGTGAATGAGCAATAGTCTCTGGAAGACGAACATAAGAGTGGACTGTGGCCTCTTAAAGACTGGCGTAAGAGTGGGTGGTGGCCTCTAGAAGACTGGCATAAGAGTGGGCTATGATGTCTGGAAAACTGGTATGAGTGAATGGTAGCTTCTTGAAGAGCAGCATAACAATAGACTGTGGCCTCTAGAAAATTAGCATAAGAGTGGGCTGTGGTCTCTGGAAAACTGGCATGAGCAAATTATAATTTCTGGAAGACTGGCATTAAAGTGGACTGCGCTCTTTTGAAGACTTGCATGAGTGAGAGGTGTGCTCTGGAAGACTGGCATTAGAATGGACTTTAGAATCTGGAATAGTGGCATTAATGAATGGTACCCTCTGGAAGATGGGCATAAGAGATGACTGTGGCCTCTGCAAGACTAGCATAGCAAAGGACTTTGACCTCTGGAAGATTGGCATAAGAGTGAACTGTGGCCTTTGCTAAGACTTTGATTAACATCTTGCTGACCTTTCTCCTAAAGTCAGTCAATATATGGTATCTCGTGACCTCTATAAGTAAGAAGGCCAATGGTCTTTCTTGTTTGGATAAGATTAACAAAACCCCCATCAACTTCTACTACCTTATCCCTCTCAACAATGAATACTAGGTCTACTCACCGGACTCCTTCGTTCAGATTGTAGAGCTCATGATCCTGCAGCCCTTTCTTCTGGAAGACTGAAATTACTCCATTCTGGATGCTGAAATAAAGAGAAGAATCTTAGACTTGATGTCCATTCTGGAGCTCTGATATATATAATATGGTCAATGCTGGAGAGGGAAGCAGGTGGAATGGTGAATCTACCAGAAACTACTGTCAATATAGTCTTTTGGTTGGAGTTGCTTGGAGAAGAGAGTAACATCTAATGTGTTTACCATTTGTGGTCCATAAGGAGTTATCCTCAAGTCTTCCCAATGTCAGATTGATCATGAACTAGTCTACGAAAGCCATGTGACAACCCATGTGGATCTGAAATAGTAGCCATAATGGTAGTCACCTAACAGCTTTACAGAAAGGGACCATCAAAGGTCATCTGTAGATAATTTATTTTGACTATAACAGTTGTCCCTTACCTTTGGCTCTCCAGTTGTTGTGAAACTACATCCCCGAGCATGTCCTCAAAAGGGGATGCTGTCAGGGCATAGGGTGACTGTAGTCTTACAACTGCTTGAAAGTCACCATTTGGAGACCACAATCTGGGGGCCACCAGATGGGAACCACAAGTTGAGGACCATTCTGATATAGGATTATATTTTTGATGGCCTAGTTATGGACCACAGAATGGAGACCAATGGAATATAGGGTTGCAATTTTAAGACTCGGTCTCTGACAGGATCAGTCATGACTGAAATTTGTAAAACATAGATAAGCCAATACAGCAAGGTGGAAGCCACTGCCTTATTGAGCTTTAGTTAGGGACCAATCATTGGAGAAAAGTAGAATGTAGGTAACTAGAATGTAGGTCTACAGTGTAATATAGGGTTGAATTTTTGGTGGTCTGGTATTGGCCTCGTTGAAGACCACACATTAGGAATCACTATAATATAGGGTTGTATTTCTGGTGGCCTAGTAGTGGCCTTGTTGGAGACCATATGTTAGGAACCACTCTGATATAGGGTTGTATTCCTGATGGCCTTGTAGTGGCCTCGTTGGATATCATATATTAGGAACCACTCTGATATAGTATTGTATTCCTGATGGCCTTATAGTGGTCTTGTCGTAAACCATATGCTAGGAACCACTATGATATGGGGTTGTATTTCTGGTGACTTGGTATTGACCTTGTTGTGGACCACAAAGACCACTGGATCATAGGGATGTATTTTTGGCGACCTAATATTTGTACCAATAATTGCTCGGCGTGGTATCTCTAAAAGGAACCAGAAATTAAAATTTTTCTACAAGACATGCCCAGACTGATGGAAGCAGCATCTCCATAAGAACCATTATTACATAGAAACTAAGACTTTCCGACTGAGCCGAGATGTCTTCCTCAATAAGATAATGAAATGCAAAAAAGTTGGATGATGATAATACAACAGAACAGAGCAAGACTTGGAACTGAGGCCGATGTATGCGTGATAGACATATGAAACATGACACGTAATTTACTGAGTCCCATAATCCTCACCGATATTGAGGCTGAACGTAATTGAAAAGGAGTAGGAGCTATAGAGCTGTATATTACAGTCTTATTTTACTGCATGAATATTACTAAGGCAAGACAAGTGAGTCGAATGATCCGGACCTACCCCCTCTCTAGCCAAAATAACTGGTGGACCCTTGTGTTAGGTGACCAAATAAATCCAATTAATACTACTCTTATTTGCCTATTGGAATGATGGACTATGGCAAACAAAGTTGGCCGAACTTGCCAATTTTAGCAAGACTGGCCAACTACCTTATGTGTATGGAAGTCTTCAACTCTAAGGATAGGTCATCAATCTAAAAGCTTCCCAATACAATTACAGCTGAAACTAGAGGGCCTACAAAGATGACAACTGGTATGAAGACCATTCATGGTCAGGGCTTTGGAGGTGTCATCTCCGGTTTCCCCCACACAACTTGCAGACTGTGAAATGAATGCTTCAATGAGGTTCCTGCCTGTAAAGCGTCATGGCCTAGTATTTTGGAACCATGAAAGAAGGGGTGCTGTACTGCCCCATGCCGATGAATAGGTTGCAATGAGCTGTGATGATTTGCATGAAGGCTCCTACCAGTCACAGACGCGTGGCAGGAGTCGTTGGGCAGCTCGGGCCTTATACTTCTGCTTTCTTTCATTATCCATCTTCTCAAACTTATAACCACATCTTAGTTTGGAACTATTTAATAAGCATTAGCCTAAGAAAAAACAGATTCACTTTGGTAATCTCCTTAAAATTCCATTCCTAGAACTTCCAGTGGAAGACGGCAAGGGAAGACGACGACGGTGATGATGGGGATGATGGAGAGAAGAGGATGGTCATGGGTTATTAACATTAAGAAACCATTTATGTACTCTGATCCGCAAAGTCTGGGCTTCCCATATCTATGTGTCCCCAAATCCTTTTTGTTAGTACTATACTACTTTTCCTCTCCATTCTCCAGTTCCTGTACAGACCTAAGGAGGAGGTGAGTGTTTTTACAGAATGGGCAAAGGAGCCAAATGGTCTTTAGACTTCACCACTTGTAGGTCTTCACCATCCTCATGGGTAAAGTTGGCTAAATGCCCCATTTTGGGATGAATGGGTGACTATGTTATTTTGGAGGTGTGACAACTTTCTCCAACATAATGTTGGGGAAGGTAGAATCGGACATGTTGAACTTCTCGATTCTTTGATCTCACGGGGATTAGATGCCACCAGAGGTATCTGACTGTAGCTTCCTTCATTTTGCCCTATGCCAGCTGAGTTGATCTGAGTATGCATGTCTATGGGAAAGTCGGGAAGAATACTTGCTAAATGAACATATGGTCGACACTGTTATTGGGACTCTCCATTTTCCAATTGTCCAGAAGACCCTACTTCTCCTGTGTCCATGTAAGCCAACATAGACCTCAATCTGGATCTGGGTGGAGTTTACTATTGCAGTATCCAATCTATATTTGTATCAACCTGTTACCAGTTGGGGGCGTGTCCGCACACCCTCATACTGTCCAATCAGCACTGACAGTGTCTGACTGTGTAGGACACACCCTTTTGTGAAGCCATGTTCATCAATTTGTAAATTTCTAGGAGGAATAACAGAGGAACGGCACAACACAGAGTTCTCAGAAAAGTTGCTCCAGAATTGTTATGTCATGGAGAATACAAATACTTAATAAAACGGACATGTCAGGAGAGATGAAAGACCCCTTTAAGAAGAATAATGTTACTATGAAGAAGACCTTCAAACATGTCTGACCACCCCTCGTAGGGTATGTCATGATTTAGAATGCTCCATTTACTGAGGAAGGTATCTAGATAGAAAAGGTTCATTGAGCCACGCAGAATGTGATACGAGAAGTGAATAGTTCAGCCTTAACCTTTGTAATCTTACACCATCTCGTCCTCCGTCCAAGATATGATTAGTTTATATAGATGAAATCCCATAATCCCTCAGCCAGAGATTACAATAATAAAAACTCCACTTCGTCTTCAAAGTTTATTTCCTTGGGACAATTGGATTAGAATGAAAACCGAAGAGATTTGGATCTTAAAAGCTAATGTTCTAGTTCCCTGCGAATGAATGGGAGTAAGTGAGAGATCAATTGCAAGAAAGTGGTCAATGAAAGGGGCTCTCCGGGCCCCGGGGACACAATTTGTGATGTCATCAAAGTAATAGGTTTCACTGAGAGCTTAAAGAAGTTCCATCAACTAAAGAAGTTATTTCCTATTAAATGGTTAGTGGATACCTTCATGATGGGTGGGGGTCTGACTGCTCAGACTCCCACTGATAGCGAGAACAGGGGTCCGGTTACTCCATCCTGGTGGAGCATCAGGCTGAGGATAGGCCCTGCCACTTATGGGAGAAGACATGGCCTACTGCACCATCAGTATGAGGACCCAGACCCCTGTTATCAGGATCGGTTAAGTCTATCCAATCAGATTCCCATTGATCATGAAGTTATACCCAACCCTCTAAAAGTTGGTACAACCCTTTTAAAAGGAGGAGGTCATCTTTGGAGGCTTTGACACCTACACGGAAAAGGATGAACTATGAGCCCAACCACTGGGACAACTGGGGGACCATCATTGTTAAAAGTGGAAGTGGGGCTGTAGGTCATTCACTCAAGGAACTGAGGAAAACAGGCACAGGGGTCAAAATGGAGACCAAAATAAGACCAACATCAGTTACATTTACTTCTAACCATGGTTGTGGAGGAAAGGGTCATCACTCTAGCCATGGATATTTTTTACACCTTACAATGTAGTTGGTCCTGAGAGTTAGAAGGAGTGATGTAGGAGATCATGCACCTTGGATGGTTCTTCATTCTGATCGCTCAACCCCTCACTAGGCTCCTCTAGTGATGTTTTATCTTTTCTGAGAACCTAAGATTTGGCACATCAAATTCCAACAAACCTTCTTCTACTGTTAGGGAAGAGTTGAGACGATTAGATATTTGGCTGGTCCTACTGACTATTGGTGGGTTTGGCTTATGCTTATCTAAAATGTATGGAGACCTTAACAACCCTGACATCGTTTATTGTGGAAGGGTCAAAAAGAAAATTTCATGCACATTAGATGGTCGACCATTACCACCAAGTGCGTTGGGTTGTACTGACATATATCTCATATCTATGGTTACCATGTAATGTAAGAACCAAAGGTATAGCTTGAAGTATCAAGGCTTCCTACTTCTTCTACATCCTCTTGGTTACGTAAGAACTTATCAGGGTGTGGCTTTCTTTGGAAAATGAAACGGTCACAGATATTTTGTTGAGTCACTGGAAAAGTTCTCTGAGTCTCCCTGGTTAGATTTCTGAGCATATAGAAGGAGGTCCAGGTTTAGGACCCATCAGGTAAAAAGAGGGAGGTCCAGGTTCAGGACCTTCATTTATCAATAGAGTGGCGACTGATCTCATTCTTTGGAGGACTGACAATCCATTGATTTCAAAGGGAATGGTGTAATGTTTCATTTTGCCTGTGGTGGCACTATAGGGAAATTGGACACTTGCTGCCAGGTTGGTCCAAGTGATCGCTGGAGGTCCCAACATCAAATCACAGTACAATAACTATAGTGGTTTCCACCTAAAGTTATTCTTAGAAAAATGTAATTACTATGGAAGTAATAGATGTTGTTTAACCCTTCTTTGTCCTCATATCAGTGCCGATTCTCATCACAATTTGGGTACTACGCCCTGAGAGGTTGTCACAGTCTGGTAACCTTTGAGATGCCATAAAAATCTGATTACTATGGCTGTAAGAGATACTATAAGAACCAAGACTGGGTATTGCCAAGACTATTTAACCCTTCTTTGTCCTTATGTCAGTGCCGATTCTCAACACAATTTGGGTACTACGCCCCGAGAGGGTGTCGCTGACTGGTAACCCTTGAGATGCCATAAAAATCTGATTACTATGGCTGTAAGAGATACTATAAGAACCAAGACTGGGTATTGCCAAGACTATTTAACCCTTCTTTGTCCTTATGTCAGTGCTGATTCTCAACACAATTTGGGTACTACGCCCCGAGAGGGTGTCGCTGACTGGTAACCCTTGAGATGCCATAAAAATCTGATTACTAAGGCATTAAGAAATGCTATAAGAACCTAGACTGGGTATTGCCAAGGATGTTTAACCCTTCTTTGTCCTTAGATCAGTGCCGATTCTCATCACAATTTGGGTACTACGCCCCGAGAGATTATCGCTGACTGGTAACCCTTGAGATGCCATAAAAATCTGATTACTAAGGCATTAAGAAATACTATAAGAACCTAGACTGGGTATTGCCAAGACTGTTTAACCCTTCTTTGTCCTTAGATCAGTGCCGATTCTCAACACAATTTGGGTACTACGCCCCAAGAGGTTGTCACTGACTGGTAACCCCTAAGATGCCACAAAAATCTTATTACCTTGGCAGTAAGAGATACAATAAAAATATATACTGAGTATTGCTAAGGATGTTTAACCGTCTTTTTGCCCCCATTTCAGTACCACAATATGGGTACTATTCCCGGGCTGGAAGTCACTGACTGTTAACCCCTGAGATGCCACAAAAATCTGATTACTACCCCAATAGTACATACTTTAAAAAACAATTGGGTTACCAATTCTCATCCCGACTTGGGTGACTATGACTAGATGTGTACTGGATGACTACTCGCTTCGTCACTTTGTCAACGGCTGCAACCTTAAAGGGTTAATATGTTCTTTCCGCTAGGATGGACCCCAGATTTCAAATTCTTCTCTCTGAGCTCATTGTCGCCCCCTGCTGAATAAGAGGAGAGGTTGTCACACCCCGCTGAGCACGTTTCCGGCCAACGAAAATGGTCGTCTAGATCCTTTTAACCACTGATCTGAAAACATTCTTTGATTCCTAGAACTGAAATCTGAAATACTGCCCCCTATGGACAAAAATAAGAATCTGAACAAGCAGCAACCTTTCCATCTATAAATAGAGCTAACCTTTAAGTTACTTTTTTCAGGTTGGGGCCACTTCTGGTCCTGAACGTTGGGTGTTTTAGTTCCGGACTAACCGCTAACCCTGTAGATTTAGGAATTTATTTGCATCTTCCAAGTGAATCATTTTCCTGCTACGCACTTACATAATTGAAACCGTCAGTCCTAATGGCGCAACGACAGACGACCTTAGTGAATCAAAGAGAAAACTTCTGAGAATCCTGGCAGGCGTTGTAATACGGGGAGTACTGAATCACCATCAGCTGCTCGACTTTATTAACCCTCGCTACTCCTCAGAGAACGGGGCCTAGTAGGAGAGACCTTTGTCTTCAAGTGATCAGTGTGTTAAAGGGGTTGTTCCGGATTAGAAGAACATGGCTGCTTTCTTCTTCTGCCTATGGGTTGTGCTTGGTATTACAGCTTAGCTTCATTGAACTGAATAGGGATAAGGTGCAATACCATGTACAACCCATAAGCAGGAGTGGCGCTGTTTTTGAAATAAAGCCACCATGTTTGTCTAACCTGCATATAGAGCAATTCCTTGACAACCTGGACAAGGATTACGTAGACCATTGAATTGCATAATTTTTGAAAGCTCTGAACAGTAGTAGAACATAGCAAGTGTTCAATTTCCATGCGGCGCCACCACAGGACAAAGAAGGCATTACACAATTTTCACTGATTTCAATGGTCTCAGATTTAACAGGTACTCCAATTAGTAGCTGGAAACCACCCTATAGAGTCTCAACTGAGGGGTCTCTACTATTAAATAGTCTCTAAATTCCCTTTAAAGAGGACCTCCATCACCTCCAAACCTTTGCAGCCTTTAATAGTCGCCGCTCTACTGATTCCGGCGCAGTTGGAATTGTTTCTCTAGCACCCACCGTTCCGGAGCAATCAGCACTTACAGTTTCAGTACCCAATATGCTAAGTAGGCTCTCTAGTGTCAAGTAGGCAGTCCTTGTGCTGATGCAGTAGTCTGAGACCGCCCACCTGACAGCAGAGAGGCCAGCTAGGATATTGGGTAATGAAAATTACAGGAATGATTGCTCAGGAATGGTGGGGGCTACAGAAAAAATTCAAACTGTGCCGGAATCAGTAGAGCGGCGACTATTAAAGGATGCAAAGGGTTAGAGTTCTAGAAGGTCCCCTTTAAAGTTGTTTTGCTGGGACTACGACTACCTAGACGAAGCGAGATGAGCAGGAAATTTTAGCATGCAGGATACTTGGGGAAAGGTTTATTATTTTTTCGGTCTAGATTATATCCCAGAGCGTTCACAAGGGTTTTATGATCCTTCTTATTCTGATATATTTCAATTTTTTGTCTCACCACTTTTTGGAATGTTTTTGGATCACAATTGCTCCATCTGTTATGAACCATTTCCCTACCCAAAGGACAGGTGGGGTCCAAATAGAATCCGTATCCTTCCACCTCTGGCAGCACACAACATAGTCCCTTCTTTTCCCCCCTGCGGCAGTCTTCTTGGCTATACTGCCATATCCTACACATTTCTGCTCCAGAGTCAGGAGTCTATGTCTATGGACCGCCCTATAATGATCAGAGGATGACTATGCAGAGACCAGGCCATGGGGAGAGTGACTGAGCATGTGTGTCCACCAAAACACTGCTCATTGGGTGGACGTGCAGCTTGCTATACATTTTGAACACCAGGGGGTGCCATACTATGTCAGTAAATTGAACTCTTCACCTTTTTACCAAACATTGATCATTCTTTATGGTCTATAGAAGGAATATGATATTTCATTGTCTCCATATAGGTATAGGTTTGGTCCCTATTGCTGTTCTCCCTTAGTCATACATGTTCTGAGCTTCACTTCTCTTTACAGTTATGGGATCAGCTATAACCGGGTTACAATCTTAGTAGCCTGCAGTATCGAGCTCGTCCGCAATCTTAAGAAAACAGCTTCTCGCAACGTATGGATTAACTCATAAAGCCTATAAGTTCAGCTCTTTAATCAAGTCTGGAAAGCTGAGTGTGACATTCCTGGCGGCCAGCTACAGGCCAGGCAGATAGAAGCCTCAGTATAAATGAATTAGTCCTTGCTCTGTTTATGGGAGATGGGGGGAGGGGGAGCGGCTCCTCCTGCAGCCAGAGCAATGCGTTTCAGTGGGTATGTATAAGAAAGACAATAGAGGTCAAAACTGGTGGGGTGATTGGAGTGGGCGAGTAGGGAGAGCAGGGGTGTAACTAGCAAAGACTGGGCCCCGTTGCAAACTTTTGACTTGGGCCCCCCCTTGGCATAGCGCCCCCTTTTCTGGTCCCCACACAGTATAACGCCCCATTTACACATACTATAATGTCCCAAAGTGGCCTCCAGACAGTATAATATCCCATAGTGGCCCCTCCGCACAGTATAATGTCCCATAGTGGCCCCTCCACACAGTATAATGTCCCATAGTGGCCCCGCTGCACAGTATAATGTCCTATAGTGGCCCCTCCACACAGTATAATGTCCTATAGTGGCCCCTCCGCATAGTATAATGTCCCATAGTGGCCCCTCCACTCAGTATAATGTCCCATAGTGGCCCCTCCACACAGTATAATGTCCTATAGTGGCCCCTCCGCATAGTATAATGTCCCATAGTGGCCCCTCCACACAGTATAATGTCCTATAGTGGCTCCTCCGCATAGTATAATGTCCCATAGTGGCCCCTCCACACAGTATAATGTCCTATAGTGGCCCCTCCGCATAGTATAATGTCCCATAGTGGCCCCTCCACTCAGTATAATGTATCATAGTGGCCCCTCTGCACAGTATAATGTCCCATAGTGACCCCTCCGCACAGTATAACGTTCCATAGTGGCCCCTCCACACAGTATAATGTCCCATAGTGACCCCTCCGCACAGTATAACGTTCCATAGTGGCCCCTCCACACAGTATAATGTCCTATAGTGGCCCCTCCGCATAGTATAATGTCCCATAGTGGCCCCTCCACTCAGTATAATGTCCCATAGTGACCCCTCCGCACAGTATAACGTTCCATAGTGGCCCCTCCACACAGTATAATGTCCTATAGTGGCCCCTCCGCATAGTATAATGTCCCATAGTGGCCCCTCCACTCAGTATAATGTCCCATAGTGACCCCTCCGCACAGTATAACGTTCCATAGTGGCCCCTCCACACAGTATAATGTCCTACAGTGGCCCCTCCGCATAGTATAATGTCCCATAGTGGCCCCTCCACTCAGTATAATGTCCCATAGTGGCCCCTGCACACAGTATAATGTCCCATAGTGACCCCTCCGCACAGTATAACGTTCCATAGTGGCCCCTCCGCATAGTATAATGTCCCATAGTGGCCCCTCCACTCAGTATAATGTCCCATAGTGGCCCCTGCACACAGTATAATGTCCCATAGTGACCCCTCCGCACAGTATAACGTTCCATAGTGGACCCTCCGCATAGTATAATGTCCCATAGTGGCCCCTCCACTCAGTATAATGTCCCATAGTGGCCCCTCCACTCAGTATAATGTCCCATAGTGGCCCCTGCACACAGTATAATGTATCATAGTGGCCCCTCTGCACAGTATTATGTCCCATAGTGACCCCTCCACACAGTATTATGTCCCATAGTGGCCCCTGCACACAGTATAATGTATCATAGTGGCCCCTCTGCACAGTATTATGTCCCATAGTGACCCCTCCACACAGTATTATGTCCCATCATGACTCCAACGATGTTCGTTGCAAATATTGCGAACATTTTGAGTTCAGCAGAACCCAAAATTTTTGAGGTAAACCATCCATGATCTATTATTAGACTCTGGGGTCTTTTCAGACCCCAGAGTATAATGATCAGAGGTGACATACATAAAAACCAGTGGTACTCACCTCTCCTGTGGGACTACCTGCTGTTTTCGGCCCTCTTCAAGACGTGGGTTACGCTGATGTCATTATTCGTCACAACGCCGGCCTGACCACATGACGTCTGTGATATAACTACAGAGGCCCGAAGACCAAGGAGAGGCGCACTGGATCCCAGGAGAGGTGAGTACCACTGGCTTTTATATTCCCTCACCTCCCTGGTCCTCCAACCATTATACTCGGGGGTCTAAAAGACTATAATAATAGCAGTATTTGTTGGGGTTCACACCAACAAGTACTCTCTAGCGGTGGGAAAGAGGAGACACTATGGATATGCCTTTAATTCCTACAATGAGAATATCCCTTTAAAGGTGTTTTTGCGGTCGATAATAGGAATTGCTGTGTCCTCTTCACTACTTACCAAGCACAGCACCGTACAGTGTATAGTGGTCGTGCTTGGAACTGCACCTCAGCGCTATTCATTTGAATGAGACTGAGCTGCAAACCTGATGTCACTTCCTGAACAGCCATGTTTTCTAATCCTGGAAAATCCCTTTAAATTGTTCACACTGCCACTAGTGGTGTAGCGTACCTCTAAAATTCATCTCTGGGGTTCGCTCAACTCCTTGGAGTCAATACGTAGAGTCCCTTAAAGGGCACCTGACGGGAAATAGGATTTTTTGACACATATTGGTTAATGGTTGAGGACAAGATTTTTGGCTCTGAGTTTGCAGAATGTGACACGTATTAGCTTATTGTACGAAATGAACATTGTTTCATCGGCCGCCGAGCGTCAGAGCCGCTTGTCGCAGTAACAGGGGGGTAAATGGCTTTTAGCAACTGTCTCCCAGCGATAAGGCCGTCGGCTGGCCCTGAAAATCCTCCAGACTAATGATGAAAGTCAGCAATCCTGCTTGTGGTGCAGAACGCGCCCCGCCACTTCTCACTCACTTCCATGAACAGAGAACTAATTACATTTTGCAGGATTACAGTGTTTTACATTCCACCGGATCACCTCAAGCGTGAGAAAGCCACGCTACCGTGGAAAATTAAACTTCCCAAAATCTGTTATGAGCCCCCTTTTTTTTTATTAAAGGGGCAGTCTATTTTAGAGACGTATCTGCCAGAAGCGGGTAACAGGTATAATGCCACTGAAGGTGTCCATCAAAAATCCTGTGTGTCCTAAAATTTACAAGAAATTTTTCCTTAAAGGGAATGTGTCACTAGACCCCAGCATATTAACCTGACCCCACAAGTGGAAAGATTAGGGCCACCTGAATCAAACGGTGTTTTCCCCTTGTGAATCACTGCCTCCGTTGCTGAGATATTGACATTTTTGTCTATATGCAAATGAGCTCTTTGGAGGAACAAGGAGGCCGCCATTGCTTCAAGGAGCTCACTTGTATGTGGACAAAAACAGCAATATCTCAGCAACGGAGGCAGCGATTCACAAGGGGAAAACACTGTTTGATTCAGGTGACCCTAAACTATCTACCTGCATGCTGGTTTGATATTTTGAGTTCTGGTGACACACTCCCTTTAAGGACCATTTTACTAAATTTCTTTGGTGACCATTGACCCTACATATTAAATTCCCTAGGGCAGTACTCTTTAACATTATTCAAAATAATAGGCCAACATGTATACCTATACGGCTCTAAGATTAGAGTCTTGGTAGCCCCATAGACGTGAATGAAGTGCAAGTCACGTAAGCGCACTAGTGCTCCAATTACAACGAGGCTTCAGGGAGACTTTTGGTTCCCCATCCTCCTGATCACTGGGGGATTTCGGAGATTGGGCCCCCAATGATCGCACACTTATCCTCTGTCCTAAATGTCCATAATGGCACAACCCCTTTAGGGTACACTTTAAAGGGATTGTGCTGAATTAGAAAACATGGTTGATTTCCTTCTCAGGAAGTGACATCACATTCATTTTTGAGCTGTAGTAATGCCATGTGGATGCCAGGTCACTTCCTGAGAAGATCCTTTTCTAATGCTGCACAACCCCTTTAAGTGCCATGTAGTCTTGATTTCTGATTAAATTTTAATAGAATAAGTCCCTGAAATTCAAATTAATCCTAGCACCATCCCTTTAAAACCTATTCCACAAAATTCCATTGGTGACCACTAGACCATCACATCTGGTGACCCATTCCTCTTAAAATCAATGGAGATGTCGTCAATGTATCTCAGACATATTTTACAGTCCATCTCTCTCCATTGGCCGATTGGCTGCCTATACAACAATTACATTACTAGCGCTTTGGGACATATTGAAAGGGCAAATACTTTACACTGGGTATATCTGTATAACAACAGCCCCCGCCGTGCCTAGGGTATGACTCTACCATGGTGATAGATACGTCGTCTCGTCTTAGGTTATGACCCTCATACAATACCATATAGCATTCTTAGATCAGCTGCAACAAATGTGTCTCAGCTCGTGCACCATATGTATGTATAAGCAGCAGCTGCTCACCCAGCATGACCCTATAGCTCATATGTGTGCGACGCCTGTTGTCAGAATGAATACGATGCCGGCCGACGCCTGCACAAAGCAGCTGCAAATATCTTATATACTCTGCATTTCTATCTCTCACCATTAGAAAAGACCTCTGCTTGTTGTCAGTGAACGGAGCCATGCTTATGTAGGACCTGTACTGACCGAGTATATCTCACAGCAGAGGGTTCGCTACAATTGTATGATAATCAGCTGTACGGATCTCTCCGTCGTCCTAATTTGTTGCAATGTATCAGTGCAGGTAACATGTCTCCAGTCCGTAATCTGCTTACTGGGGGTGTAGTGGAACGGTCACTATCGGGCCCTGGGCCCTCTATTCTAAATGGCACAAGGTAGGTAGGGGACCCATGACATCTGTGCATTGGGACCCAGAAGCTTCAAGTTATCTAAACTGGATACAATCATAGCAAACCCTGAACCGCAGTGTGAATTCTGCCGAAGCGTTATAATATTACTAGAAACCGAACATCTGAATGCAAAGCAGCGCTCTCTCCGGTCCAGACAACACAACATGTACACCATTCAGATCTGTCTGCAGCCCTGACAGTGCCAAGGGGCCGTGGTAGCTGCAGGCTGCTGCCAAGTCTAACTGGCATCCTATTACAGGAGTCATTTATCCGCTGCATGAGGCTACTGGTAAATAAAATACTGCCATATATACACAAAAACAGATGGAGAAGCAAATGCGCGCGGAACCGGGCTGAGTTTGTCATTTGGCATCACTTATTGAGATATCGTAGCGCCCTGTCTGTTGTTTTATATAAGATTAAAGGTAAACCGACTGCATCTTTTTATCAGGCACAATACAGCCCAAATGACTTAAAGGGAGTGTGTCCCCAGAATTGAGCATATTATCCTAGGCTGCAGATAGATAGGTTATGGACACATGAATCAAACGCTGTTTTCCCCTTGTGAATTGCCATCTCCGTTGCCGAGATATCACTGGTTTTGTCAATGAATTGACGCAACAGGGCGCCGCCATTACTCCAATAAGCTCATTTGCATATCAAGAAAAACAGCAATATCTCGGCGATGGAAGCAGCGATTCACACGGGGTAAAGACTGTTTGATTCTGGTGACAATAACCTATCTATCTGCAGAGCTGGGGTGATTTGTTTGTTATCGTGCAAAGTCCCTTTAAATGACACATTCAGCTCTGCTACACCAGTATTTATGTGTATTTATCAATGCTATCATCCTCATTTTCTTAGGAATTCGGATTCTGCACAGAAAGGGAATGGTCTATAGATAAAGAACAGCAAATAGAATTATTAAATTGTACTTTGCTCCGTATTCAAGGTGCTGAAAGCCTTCTTTACGACTCTGATTCATTGACACTACTCCTCACTCCTGACCAATAGATTATATGGGGCTGAACTTTAACCTTGCTAAGGGTCTGTATGTAAATTTGACTAAAGAAGAACAATCATGATAATCATCAGGGATCCAGAACAACTACAACTCTTCATCAGCCCTACCCTTTAACTTCCAGGGCTTAAAGGGATTGTGTCAGTAGAACCAGCATATCACCCCAGCCCTGCAGATAGATAGGTTACTGTCACCAGACCCAGCATATCACCCCAGCCCTGCAGATAGATAGGTTACTGTCACCAGACCCAGCATATCACCCCAGCCCTGCAGATAGATAGGTTACTGTCACCAGACCCAGCATATCACCCCAGCCCTGCAGATAGATAGGTTACTGTCACCAGACCCAGCATATCACCCCAGCCCTGCAGATAGATAGGTTAGTGTCACCAGAACCAGCATATCACCCCAGCCCTGCAGATAGATAGGTTACTGTCACCAGAACCAGCATATCACCCCAGCCCTGCAGATAGATAGGTTACTGTCACCAGAACCAGCATATCACCCCAGCCCTGCAGATAGATAGGTTAGTGTCACCAGAACCAGCATATCACCCCAGTCTTGCAGATAGATAGGTTAATGTCACCAGAACCCCAGAACCAGCATATCACCCCAGCCCTGCAGATAGATAGGTTAATGTCACCAGAACCCCAGAACCAGCATATCACCCCAGCCCTGCAGATAGATAGGTTACTGTCACCAGACCCAGCATATCACCCCAGCCCTGCAGATAGATAGGTTACTGTCACCAGAACCAGCATATCACCCCAGGCCTGTAGATAGATAGGTTACTGTCACCAGAACCAGCATATCACCCCAGCCCTGCAGATAGATAGGTTAGTGTCACCAGACCCAGTATATCACCCCAGCCCTGCAGATAGATAGGTTAATGTCACCAGAACCCCAGAACCAGCATATCACCCCAGCCCTGCAGATAGATAGGTTAGTGTCACCAGAACCAGCATATCACCCCAGCCCTGCAGATAGATAGGTTACTGTCACCAGACCCAGCATATCACCCCAGCCCTGCAGATAGATAGGTTAGTGTCACCAGAACCAGCATATCACCCCAGTCCTGCAGATAGATAGGTTACTGTCACCAGACCCAGCATATCACCCCAGCCCTGCAGATAGATAGGTTAGTGTCACCAGAACCAGCATATCACCCCAGCCCTGCAGATAGATAGGTTAGTGTCACCAGACCCAGCATATCACCCCAGCCCTGCAGATAGATAGGTTACTGCCACCAGAACCAGTATATCACCCCAGCCCTGCAGATAGATAGGTTACTGTCACCAGACCCAGCATATCACCCCAGCCCTGCAGATAGATAGGTTACTGCCACCAGAACCAGTATATCACCCCAGCCCTGCAGATAGATAGGTTACTGTCACCAGACCCAGCATATCACCCCAGCCCTGCAGATAGATAGGTTACTGTCACCAGACCCAGCATATCACCCCAGCCCTGCAGATAGATAGGTTACTGTCACCAGACCCAGCATATCACCCCAGCCCTGCAGATAGATAGGTTACTGCCACCAGAACCAGTATATCACCCCAGCCCTGCAGATAGATAGGTTACTGTCACCAGAACCAGCATATCACCCCAGCCCTGCAGATAGATAGGTTACTGTCACCTGAATCATATGGTGTCTTCTCCTTGTGAATTATGGTCTCTGTTGTTGAGATATTAATGTTTTGTCAATATGCAAATGAGCTCTTCGGAGCAATGACAGTGTTGCTATCTTACCTCTTTGGAGCAATGGCAACACCCTGTTGCTCCAAAGAACTCCTTTGCATATTGACAAAACAGCAGTGTCTCAAAAACAGAGAGCAATTCACAAGGGGAAAACACCGTTAAGAAAATTCTCAGCACAGACACTGCTAGTAAATAATTTTTACATTTCATTGGGTACCATGTAATACTTTATTTCTCGCGCTATAGGAATGAAACACTTGTTGCTAGGCTTCCGCACATCCATCCATCTATCTATCTATCTCCTATCTATCTATCTATCTATCTATCTATCTATCTATCTATCTATCTATCTATCTCCTATCTATCTATCTATCTATCTATCTATCTATCTATCTATCTCCTATCTGTCTATCTCCTATCTATCTATCTATCTATCTATCTATCTATCTATCTATCTCCTATCTATCTATCTATCTATCTATCTATCTATCTATCTATCTATCTCCTATCTATCTATCTCCTATCTATCTATCTATCTATCTATCTATCTATCTATCTATCTATCTATCTCCTATCTATCTCTCTATCTATCTATCTATCTATCTATCTCCTATCTATCTATCTATCTATCTATCTATCTATCTATCTCCTATCTATCTATCTATCTATCTATCTATCTATCTATCTATCTATCTATCTATCTCCTATCTATCTATCTATCTATCTATCTATCTATCTATCTATCTCCTATCTATCTATCTATCTATCTATCTATCTATCTATCTATCTCCTATCTATCTATCTCTACATCTATAACATATGGAATGGGATCTTACCTGTTCCAGGTGGCGTTGGACCCGGCTCGCTTCTGTTGCGTCCCTCGCTCATCCAAGGCTGCCTGCTCTCTCTTGCCCAGGTCACTGAGGCTGGGTGAGCTCATGAATTTCGACCTGCGGAGAGTCCTCATGGTCAGGGTGAGTGTGAGCATTTGCTAATGACAGATAATCCTGCGAGCTCTCACGCTTTGCATTCAGACAAAAAAAAAAAAAAAAAAGAGGCATGACAAGATTTCTTAACACAACCCAACCGGGGCAGGAACAGACCACAGTAAGGCATGAGACAGCTGCATTGTGGCCGACGCCTTCCAGACCCAAAGATGACAAGCGGGGGGTCACATGCCCCTCTGTCCTCCTGGGCCCCCTCAGGCACTAGGGCCCAGGTGTGACCGCTACCTCTGCACCCCTTATAGTTACGCCCCTGGTGTCTTCAGTCACAGCAGCCAAGTTCCTGACTCTTCTCAACTTTTTTTTTTTCTTAAAGGGACGGAGGCACGGTCGAAAGAGAAAGAAGAAAAAAAAAGTCGCCTGCACAAGAGAAGGAAGGAGCGCAGATGTGGGACACTTACAAGGTGCTCAGAGAGTCCACGTGTGCTCAGCAGCCATCAGAGAAGAAACCGAAGGCTGGGACAATAGATGGGGAAGAAGAGTCTGGCCCGTATGGGGGAAAGTGGCCCCCGTATTCAGTACCGCAGCGCTGGAATTTACATCTCAATGCTGGAAGTCATGCAAGAGAGACGACTCGCTTAACCTCTTCTATCCCTGAAGAACAAAAATCACCAGGAAATCCTTCTTTTAAAGGGATTGTCCACCCATGATCACCTTTGGTGTTTTTCTATGTAAATAGATTCAGAATCCTGGGCTGATTCATTCCTTAATATATCTTTATAGTGGTCGGAGTTCAGTTTTGCTGGTACAAAGCTCCAAATCTACCGCATAGGTAGGTGGTGGAATATAACATTGTTATGACCTGTGGCCAACACTAGAGGGAGCTTAATGTAAACTGAGTAACAGTCCTGTATACAGAAAGCTCTTAAGCTCCCTCTAGTGGTGGCCGCAGGAAGCCGGTTCTGTACTGAAGATTTTGCAAAAAATGAACATTATATTGACACTTGTCCCTGGGTGCCGATTGGAGGATCAGAACAACGGACACACGGATCGCTGAATCAGCTGTCACCGGCGGTTCCCATTGGGTCCGTCCAGTGTCCACTGTTTCAAAATGAAACTGGGAAAGTCGGGCTTGCAAGACTTTTATGATTGAGATTTTTGGCGGTTACTGTAAACGGAAATCCAGGCCCCACATTGCGAAACGCAGCTAAAAAAACGCAGCAGAGATAAATACAGGGAAAACCCATTGCGTTTTTTCCTGCGTTTTTCTCCTCTTATTACATCTATAAGGAAAATTTTCGCGTTTCCGTAGCTAAAATTGACATGTTGTGTTTTTTGACATGCAGATTTGTGTGAACATACGCTTAGGCCTCATGTACACGACCGCACGCATTGTCAGTGCGCTATCTGTCCTGATGTATTCACTTCTATGACCCCATACACATGACCTTGTATTAGTACAGGCCTGTGTATGAGGTGGGAGCAAAACTCAGGACTAGAGATGAGCGAGTGCTATTCGAAACGGCTGTTTCGAATAGCACGCACCCATAGGAATGAATGGAAGCGGCCGGCACGCTGCGTCCATTCATTCCTATGGGTGCCTGCTATTCGAAACGGGAGTTTCGAATAGTACTCGCTCATCTCTACTCAGGCCGGGTCCTATGCCAGTCCCTTTTGCGGCCCGTGCTCATTGACCTCAGTGAATGGGGCGCAGACATACACGGGTGTCATCCATGTGTCTCGGCCCAGAGACACGCACTCACTCATGTACATGGAGCCTAAGACACTGCTATAAATCTGCCCCACTGTTGCCCATAGCAAGCACTGAGTGCCCACATTGTGCTATCGGTACCGTCTAGAAAGTCTAGGACACCTGCTCTGAGACACAAGTCTTACATGAAGCTCAAGGAAGAGGAGAGATTAGGATGAGAAGGAAGAAGACGTCTCACGTATGTGTGAGGTAATATGTGCCTCCGGGTCACTACGTGCAAACACTCACCTACACATACACACATACACACCGACACGTGCACTATCAATACATTCCTAGAGAGTGTCATGTACAATGGAGACATGGATGTGTGTAAATAATAAGCGTATACAGATCACATCATGGTGATTGATGATTATATAGAGATGAGCGGCGCTGCATAGGCACTGCTTATCTGCCCTGTAGAAGAACTCTGTCATAGGTCACCTATGCAACAACTACTGACTGACTGATATATGGTAGTATACAAGTCTCACACACCTCAGCTGCTTCAGAACATCATCATACACCACTCAGCTGCTGCAGAACATCATAATACCACCTCAGCTGGTGCAGAACATCATAATACACACCTCAGCTGCTGCAGAACATCATAATACACACCTCAGCTGCTGCAGAACATAATACACACCTCAGCTGCTGCAGAACCTCATAATACACATCTCAGCTGCTGCAGAACATCATAATACACACCTCAGCTGCTGCAGAACATCATAATACTCACCTCAGCTGCTGCAGAACCTCATAATACACACCTCAGCTGCTGCAGAACATCATAATACACAACTCAGCTGCTGCAGAACATCATAATACACACCTCAGCTGCTGCAGAACCTCATAATACACACCTGAGCTGCTGCAGAACCTCATAATACACACCTCAGCTGCTGCAGAACCTCATAATACACACCTCAGCTACTGCAGGAGTAACTCAATATATCCAGTAATAAAACCTGTACTGAGCTGATCCCCATACACACAGCATTGTCACATACTATACATAGTCCTATATGCCACTGTATGGCGCTATATGTATCTGGATGTGCTCAGTACCTGAAAGCCTGAGATGGCTGATAACAGAGGGCAATAGATCCGGCATATAGGCAGACTTTGGAGTGGGCTTACATGTGCTAGGTAGAAAATAACTGTGTATGTTACGTCTGATCTCGGAAAGATGTTGTAGAAAAATATCAAGTGAAATAAATTTGGTGTTTACCCCACAAGCCCTGTGCTCCGCCGTCCACCGCTGATTTTAATGGCAGGTGAATAAATATTCATATAGTGTTGACTTATAAATAATAAAATATTTATATCGGCGAATATTCAGGCGCGGCTGCCTTACAGGCTGCAGTATTAATGTAAGATATAAATCCTCAGGCCGTATACAATGCGTACAACTGTGTTTAAAGGCACACGCCGCCTTATACCCATATATCATCATACAGTATAAAGTGATTAATGTGATTCTAATACACCTTCATCATCATCTTCACTTATTATAAGGCTATATTTACTCTGCAAAGTGTACACAGATAGTACTGCCTCTCCTTATATATGATATATACACAGATTGTACTGCCTCCCTGTCTCTCCTTATATATTATATAGACACAGATAGTACTGCCTCCCTGTCTCTCCTTATATATTATATAGACACAGATAGTACTGCCTCCCTGTCTCTCCTTATATATTATATAGACACAGATAGTACTGCCTCCCTGTCTCTCCTTATATATTATATAGACACAGATAGTACTGCCTCCCTGTCTCTCCTTATATATTATATAGACACAGATAGTACTGCCTCCCTGTCTCTCCTTATATATTATATAGACACAGATAGTACTGCCTCCCTGTCTCTCCTTATATATTATATAGACACAGATAGTACTACCTCCCTGTCTCTCCTTATATATGATATTACATTGTCTCACCAACTACTAACAACCCCCCCCCTCCTCCTGAAATCTAACACCCTTTGTGCCTGCTCTGTATATATATATATATATATATATATATATATATATATATATATATATATATGCATCCTTCAAAAATGTTTTTAAATTTGCTTTGACAAAGGAGCCTTTGCGCTTCGAAACGTTAGCCATTTGTCATCATTATGAGTTAGCCATTAAAAAGGTATCAACTACTGAAGATCACCAAGTTTTCGTGTTTTTTTATATTTCCAACCCACTGGCTAACACGGTACAACAACGAACATTTTCCTTTTATATATGATATACACACAGATAGTGCTGCCTCCCTGTCTCTCCGTATATATTATATACACAGATAGTACTACCTCCCTGTCTCCTGCTTTACATGGAACCTGCAGAATTATGGGGGATATAGAAGACAGAGTAGCCTCAATAAGAAACTGCCCTTTGTCATCGCCCCACCCGAGATAGCAGCGAATCAATGTATATTTGCATGATGTCACATTTGTAGAGCGCTCACCTTTGATGTCACCAGGATGGCAAATCAGGTCACTCAGGTTTGTGGATTTGAAGGCGTCAAAACAACCAGAGGCCGAAACCTACATCTGATCTGTGGAGAAATGTATAAAAATAAAAATTATCAGAAATCAAACACTATACAAGGGTATCTATAGCTGATACATTGTTATGGGGGCACCAATAGGGGGCAGACTATAAGTGTAACGGCGGGAACGTTATGAATAAGGCCTAAACTCTGAAGACTAGCCTCTCTGTCAATGGTTTTATACAAGGAAACTCTCTTACCAGGTGTATCGGTCGCAGATAACTGATATATCACACTGGAATATTCACGCAAGAAACTTGTCCAACCATTTCTACACCTGATCTGAACTGCCAAGAAATTTCCACCGCTCAGAAGTTAAGAATCACCCATTATTTTTTTTCAAAATTACCGCAAATAGAACCTGCAAAACCGCATAAAATTGTACACTGTGTCTATCTAATAAATCTATGCCAAGAGCTCCACCAACTGGACGGTGTCAGTACTGCATGAATCTATATAGGGTAACAGAGGTATGGAACGTTAATGGGGCCTTGGCCCATTAGACAAGCCGACCTACACAAGACATTTTATTAGTTTAAAGGGATTTTCTATTACATATATAGATGACCTACACCTGGGACACCTGCTGATCAGCTGTTTGAAGAGGTCATGAGCACTGTGACCTCTTCTCTATGCTGATATCACGTTCATTGGTTACATGGTACAGCAGCAGCTCAATCCCAATCAAGTGAATGGAAATGAGCTGCAATACCAAATATAGTCCCTACAACATGTGTGGCGCTCTGCTTGGTAATTCAGTAAAGCAGCCAATTTACTCTGTGGCCCCTTCAACCAGCTGATCGGTGGAGGTCCCAGGTGTTGGACCCCCACTGGTCATGTATTGATTATTTATCAATATATAATTCCCCCCACAAAAATCAAAGACTAAAACCAGTGGGGTAAATCATCACCAATATCAGTTCCATTGGAGTCCAACTCTCAGCACCCCCACTGATCAGCATGCTGGTCTTTTTAATAGTGGTTGTGCCTGGTATTGCAGCTCAATCTCATTCATTTGAATGGGACTGAGCTGTCCTGAATTGTAATATCAGGTATAACCACTATTAAAAGTGTGGCGCTGTACCTGATAAACATTGAAGGAGAAGTGGTGCTTGCAGTGCTTTGATTCGGCTGATCAGTAGGGGTTCTGAACGTTTTACTTTATATGAAGGAAAGTAGGGGATTTGGAGCTTTGTAACAGGAAAAAAACAGAACTTTCTTCCCTCCCTAGAAAAGATATTGAAAAATATTAAAGAGGTGGTAAAGGATTAGAAAAACATGGCTGCACCCATTCATAAACAGCGCCATACCTGGCATTGGTTGAGGCTGAACTGCAATACCACATACAACCTGTATATGGGTGTGGCGCTGTATTTGGAAGAAAGCATCAATATTTTAGACCTATTTATAGTTAATAGTACTGTGGTAGAAGGGGTGACGGGTTCCCTGATGGGTATAAATGGGAGGAACTGGGGCTGCTGTTAAGCAGGGGAGTGGCCTGTACTCGTGGGTGGGGCTTAGAGGCTACCTCTCCCTATGCCTCAGGTTATCTCATGTAGTTGTAGTCATGTAGATCTCTTAGCACATCCGCTCCAGTATGAAGCCGGCTGGTGAATAATAAGCAATCTTCTCATTCATCCCCATCCTATAAATCAATGGCCGCCCCGACCAGTCCTGTCAGGGGTCGGAGAAGAAGAATAAATACACGGCGATTACTAATCGTTGGTTAAACACGGACTTCACTTTCCGCCTTCCATTTATGATCAATAAATGTAATAATCTTATATCTTGTGCCGGTCTGGAATCAATCATTCACATTCACGGATCATGAACCTGGATCTTTAATGCAGCGTCCCCGAGACTATAAATAATCCGTGAAACACAGCGGCAAAGTCCCAACAGGATGCAAAACAACGGGCTAATGATTAAATGTAATAAATCTGAGAAAGCTTAGAGCCAGAGAACACACAGCAGAACATACAGTCCTAATATATGCAATTACTCAGGATGGCCACAGAGAGTATTACCCCTTTAAAAGGGTTGTCCGACCCCAAATGGAACTTTCATACTGATGACGTCGAGTGCCGATCCTATACAAGTAATTGGGGTCAAGCTGCAGTTCACCAGAACCACCACTCTGCAGTGGATGGGGCTGTTGTGCCGCTCCTATTACTTCTATAGGAGCGTCTCTATTTGTGCTGCTCGTCCCCTAGCAGCTTCCAGAACAGCTGATCTGTGCAGGATCCGGGTGTCAAACCCCAACAGACCACATACTGATTACCAATCCATTTGATTGATTATCAGTATCAAAACTTAATTTGGGGCCAGAGAACCACTTTAAAGAGGACCTTCCACCAACTTTTTGCATGAGTCTGTCTAGTGCCGCCTATTGGGAGCTACCCTATAAGTCACCTTGAACCCATAAAAACGTTCATATGCTGGTTCTGGTGACAGTAACCTATCTATCTGCAGGGCTGGGGTGATATGCTGGTTCTGGTGACAGTAACCTATCTATCTGCAGGGCTGGGATGATATGCTGGTTCTGGTGACACTAACCTATCTATCTGCAGGGCTGGGGTGATATGCTGGGTCTGGTGAAACTAACCTATCTATCTGCAGGGCTGGGGTGATATGCTGGTTCTGGTGACAGTAACCTATCTATCTGCAGGGCTGGGGTGATATGCTGGTTCTGGTGACACTAACCTATCTATCTGCAGGGCTGGGGTGATATGCTGGTTCTGGTGACAGTAACCTATCTATCTGCAGGGCTGGGGTGATATGCTGGTTCTGGTGACAGTAACCTATCTATCTGCAGGGCTGGGGTGATATGCTGGTTCTGGTGACACTAACCTATCTATCTGCAGGGCTGGGGTGATATGCTGGTTCTGGTGACACTAACCTATCTATCTGCAGGGCTGGGGTGATATGCTGGTTCTGGTGACAGTAACCTATCTATCTGCAGGGCTGGGGTGATATACTGGTTCTGGTGAAACTAACCTATCTATCTGCAGGGCTGGGATGATATGCTGGTTCTGGTGACACTAACCTATCTATCTGCAGGGCTGGGGTGATATACTGGTTCTGGTGAAACTAACCTATCTATCTGCAGGGCTGGGATGATATGCTGGTTCTGGTGACACTAACCTATCTATCTGCAGGGCTGGGGTGATATGCTGGTTCTGGTGACAGTAACCTATCTATCTGCAGGGCTGGGATGATATGCTGGTTCTGGTGACACTAACCTATCTATCTGCAGGGCTGGGGTGATATGCTGGTTCTGGTGACAGTAACCTATCTATCTGCAGGGCTGGGGTGATATGCTGGTTCTGGTGACACTAACCTATCTATCTGCAGGGCTGGGGTGATATGCTGGTTCTGGTGACACTAACCTATCTATCTGCAGGGCTGGGGTGATATGCTGGTTCTGGTGACAGTAACCTATCTATCTGCAGGGCTGGGGTGATATGCTGGTTCTGGTGACACTAACCTATCTATCTGCAGGGCCGGGGTGATATGCTGGTTCTGGTGACACTAACCTATCTATCTGCAGGGCTGGGGTGATATGCTGGTTCTGGTGACACTAACCTATCTATCTGCAGGGCTGGGGTGATATACTGGTTCTGGTGAAACTAACCTATCTATCTGCAGGGCTGGGATGATATGCTGGTTCTGGTGACACTAACCTATCTATCTGCAGGGCTGGGGTGATATGCTGGTTCTGGTGACAGTAACCTATCTATCTGCAGGGCTGGGATGATATGCTGGTTCTGGTGACACTAACCTATCTATCTGCAGGGCTGGGGTGATATGCTGGTTCTGGTGACAGTAACCTATCTATCTGCAGGGCTGGGGTGATATGCTGGTTCTGGTGACACTAACCTATCTATCTGCAGGGCTGGGGTGATATGCTGGTTCTGGTGACAGTAACCTATCTATCTGCAGGGCTGGGGTGATATGCTGGTTCTGGTGACAGTAACCTATCTATCTGCAGGGCTGGGGTGATATGCTGGTTCTGGTGACACTAACCTATCTATCTGCAGGGCTGGGGTGATATGCTGGTTCTGGTGACACTAACCTATCTATCTGCAGGGCTGGGGTGATATGCTGGTTCTCGTGACAGTAACCTATCTATCTGCAGGGCTGGGGTGATATGCTGGTTCTGGTGACACTAACCTATCTATCTGCAGGGCCGGGGTGATATGCTGGTTCTGGTGACACTAACCTATCTATCTGCAGGGCTGGGGTGATATGCTGGTTCTGGTGACACTAACCTATCTATCTGCAGGGCTGGGGTGATATGCTGGTTCTGGTGACACTAACCTATCTATCTGCAGGGCTGGGGTGATATGCTGGGTCTGGTGACAGTAACCTATCTATCTGCAGGGCTGGGGTAATATGCTGCTTCTGGTGATAGTAACCTATCTATCTGCAGGGCTGGGGTGATATGCTGCTTCTGGTGACAGTAACCTATCTATCTGCAGGGCTGGGGTGATATACTGGTTCTGGTGAAACTAACCTATCTATCTGCAGGGCTGGGGTGATATGCTGGTTCTGGTGACAGTAACCTATCTATCTGCAGGGCTGGGGTGATATGCTGGTTCTGGTGACACTAACCTATCTATCTGCAGGGCTGGGGTGATATGCTGGTTCTGGTGACAGTAACCTATCTATCTGCGGGGCTGGGGTGATATGCTGGATCTGGTGACAGTAACCTATCTATCTGCAGGGCTGGGATGACATGCTGGTTCTGGTGACACTAACCTATCTATCTGCAGGGCTGGGGTGATATGCTGGGTCTGGTGACACTAACCTATCTATCTGCAGGGCTGGGGTGATATGCTGGTTCTGGTGGCAGTAACCTATCTATCTGCAGGGCTGGGGTGATATGCTGGTTCTGGTGACAGTAACCTATCTATCTGCAGGGCTGGGATGATATGCTGGTTCTGGTGACAGTAACCTATCTATCTGCAGGGCTGGGGTGATATGCTGGTTCTGGTGACACTAACCTATCTATCTGCAGGGCTGAGGTGATATGCTGGTTCTGGTGACACTAACCTATCTATCTGCAGGGCTGGGGTGATATGCTGGTTCTGGTGACACTAACCTATCTATCTGCAGGGCTGGGGTGATATGCTGGTTCTCGTGACAGTAACCTATCTATCTGCAGGGCTGGGGTGATATGCTGGTTCTGGTGACACTAACCTATCTATCTGCAGGGCCGGGGTGATATGCTGGTTCTGGTGACACTAACCTATCTATCTGCAGGGCTGGGGTGATATGCTGGTTCTGGTGACACTAACCTATCTATCTGCAGGGCTGGGGTGATATGCTGGTTCTGGTGACACTAACCTATCTATCTGCAGGGCTGGGGTGATATGCTGGGTCTGGTGACAGTAACCTATCTATCTGCAGGGCTGGGGTAATATGCTGCTTCTGGTGATAGTAACCTATCTATCTGCAGGGCTGGGGTGATATGCTGCTTCTGGTGACAGTAACCTATCTATCTGCAGGGCTGGGGTGATATACTGGTTCTGGTGAAACTAACCTATCTATCTGCAGGGCTGGGGTGATATGCTGGTTCTGGTGACAGTAACCTATCTATCTGCAGGGCTGGGGTGATATGCTGGTTCTGGTGACACTAACCTATCTATCTGCAGGGCTGGGGTGATATGCTGGCTCTGGTGACACTAAGCTATCTATCTACAGGGCTGAGGTGATATGCTGGTTCTGGTGACACTAACCTATCTATCTGCAGGGCTGGGGTGATATGCTGGTTCTGGTGACAGTAACCTATCTATCTGCAGGGCTGGGGTGATATGCTGGTTCTGGTGACACTAACCTATCTATCTGCAGGGCTGGGGTGATATGCTGGTTCTGGTGACACTAACCTATCTATCTGCAGGGCTGGGGTGATATGCTGGTTCTCGTGACAGTAACCTATCTATCTGCAGGGCTGGGGTGATATGCTGGTTCTGGTGACACTAACCTATCTATCTGCAGGGCCGGGGTGATATGCTGGTTCTGGTGACACTAACCTATCTATCTGCAGGGCTGGGGTGATATGCTGGTTCTGGTGACACTAACCTATCTATCTGCAGGGCTGGGGTGATATGCTGGTTCTGGTGACACTAACCTATCTATCTGCAGGGCTGGGGTGATATGCTGGGTCTGGTGACAGTAACCTATCTATCTGCAGGGCTGGGGTAATATGCTGCTTCTGGTGATAGTAACCTATCTATCTGCAGGGCTGGGGTGATATGCTGCTTCTGGTGACAGTAACCTATCTATCTGCAGGGCTGGGGTGATATACTGGTTCTGGTGAAACTAACCTATCTATCTGCAGGGCTGGGGTGATATGCTGGTTCTGGTGACAGTAACCTATCTATCTGCAGGGCTGGGGTGATATGCTGGTTCTGGTGACACTAACCTATCTATCTGCAGGGCTGGGGTGATATGCTGGTTCTGGTGACAGTAACCTATCTATCTGCGGGGCTGGGGTGATATGCTGGATCTGGTGACAGTAACCTATCTATCTGCAGGGCTGGGATGACATGCTGGTTCTGGTGACACTAACCTATCTATCTGCAGGGCTGGGGTGATATGCTGGGTCTGGTGACACTAACCTATCTATCTGCAGGGCTGGGGTGATATGCTGGTTCTGGTGGCAGTAACCTATCTATCTGCAGGGCTGGGGTGATATGCTGGTTCTGGTGACAGTAACCTATCTATCTGCAGGGCTGGGATGATATGCTGGTTCTGGTGACAGTAACCTATCTATCTGCAGGGCTGGGGTGATATGCTGGTTCTGGTGACACTAACCTATCTATCTGCAGGGCTGAGGTGATATGCTGGTTCTGGTGACACTAACCTATCTATCTGCAGGGCTGGGGTGATATGCTGGTTCTGGTGACACTAACCTATCTATCTGCAGGGCTGGGGTGATATGCTGGTTCTCGTGACAGTAACCTATCTATCTGCAGGGCTGGGGTGATATGCTGGTTCTGGTGACACTAACCTATCTATCTGCAGGGCCGGGGTGATATGCTGGTTCTGGTGACACTAACCTATCTATCTGCAGGGCTGGGGTGATATGCTGGTTCTGGTGACACTAACCTATCTATCTGCAGGGCTGGGGTGATATGCTGGTTCTGGTGACACTAACCTATCTATCTGCAGGGCTGGGGTGATATGCTGGGTCTGGTGACAGTAACCTATCTATCTGCAGGGCTGGGGTAATATGCTGCTTCTGGTGATAGTAACCTATCTATCTGCAGGGCTGGGGTGATATGCTGCTTCTGGTGACAGTAACCTATCTATCTGCAGGGCTGGGGTGATATACTGGTTCTGGTGAAACTAACCTATCTATCTGCAGGGCTGGGGTGATATGCTGGTTCTGGTGACAGTAACCTATCTATCTGCAGGGCTGGGGTGATATGCTGGTTCTGGTGACACTAACCTATCTATCTGCAGGGCTGGGGTGATATGCTGGTTCTGGTGACAGTAACCTATCTATCTGCGGGGCTGGGGTGATATGCTGGATCTGGTGACAGTAACCTATCTATCTGCAGGGCTGGGATGATATGCTGGTTCTGGTGACACTAACCTATCTATCTGCAGGGCTGGGGTGATATGCTGGGTCTGGTGACACTAACCTATCTATCTGCAGGGCTGGGGTGATATGCTGGTTCTGGTGGCAGTAACCTATCTATCTGCAGGGCTGGGGTGATATGCTGGTTCTGGTGACAGTAACCTATCTATCTGCAGGGCTGGGATGATATGCTGGTTCTGGTGACAGTAACCTATCTATCTGCAGGGCTGGGGTGATATGCTGGTTCTGGTGACACTAACCTATCTATCTGCAGGGCTGGGGTGATATGCTGGTTCTGGTGACACTAACCTATCTATCTGCAGGGCTGGGGTGATATGCTGGCTCTGGTGACACTAAGCTATCTATCTACAGGGCTGAGGTGATATGCTGGTTCTGGTGACACTAACCTATCTATCTGCAGGGCTGGGGTGATATGCTGGTTCTGGTGACAGTAACCTATCTATCTGCAGGGCTGGGGTGATATGCTGGTTCTGGTGACACTAACCTATCTATCTGCAGGGCTGGGGTGATATGCTGGGTCTGGTGACACTAACCTATCTATCTGCAGGGCTGGGGTGATATGCCGGGTCTGGTGACACTCCCTTTAAAATCTTTTTCGGCACCCTTATGTCACTATTGGACACAGCTGAGCTGCACCTGAAACACAAATGACTGCAGTGTCTTGTAAGTCGCCCCACTCAAGGTTTTCGATGTGACTTATTACAGAAGCAGCCGGAAGGATGCAAGTCAAGGTTTGTAAATGCAACCGACTAATAATTGCTAATAATAGCCCAGCAACAAGTCAGAGGAACAGCTGCAGTGAGGGCGACCGCCCAGACGTCTAGAACTCTAGATCAGCCAGACGTTTATCTGGAAAGATTAAACTTGGGGAGGAAGTCACGGACCGCGACTATAAGACACATGGAGCAGTGCCACAGCCCAATAATCCCGTTATCTACAGGACCCAGAATATCTGCTAAGGAATATTAATGACTAAATAGAAAAACATAAGATTTCACAAAAAAAAAAGTTTCAAAAAGGCACAAAAAAAAAGTAACCACTAGGTGGTGGTAGAGAGGATAATACATAACTATCCACTAGGTGGTGCTACAGAGGATAATACATTACTATTCGCTATCCACTAGGTGGTGGTGGAGAAGATTATATATTATTATCCACTAGGTGGTGCTAGGGAGGATAAAACATTACTATCCACTAGGTGGCGGTAGAGAGGATAACACATTACTGTGTTAACAGTGAAGGGGGTATAACACTAATCCCAATTCATTCTTAGGATCGTTTGGGGGTCCCCAAGGTCACACCAAATCCACCAGAGAGTCATGGAATATCCTAGTAATATACCATCACTTAAAGATATGGGAACACCCCTTTAAGACATACTGGCCTTGCCCACTTCAGAAGTAGCGGACCAGGGTGGCCTGGCGCATGAAAAATGTTTGGCCATGCCCCCTTTTATATAAAGCCTTTCCCCTTTTGGGACATGGCACCCCTTTTTGCGATTTACCCACTTTGCTGGAACGCCAGGAGGCCCTGAATGTTTCGGAACTATTGGCAAGTATGCTGTAGGAGCTTATGTACATGGCAATGCTCAATGGGGTTGTATCATGGGTGGCCTTGTAGTAACTATGTTGCACCATATAGTGCCTTTAAGTAAGAGTTCCCTTGTATGATATGGCATGGACTACACTCCAATTTATTGGGGACATACTAATGAATAGAAGTTAGCTGTACCATATCACAAAACTGCACTAACTGTCTGCATGAGGACTTAAAGGCAAAATGTCACATTAAAAATTCAATCCACCAAGTGGCACCATGTTATAGAGCAGGAAGAGCTGAGCGGATTGATATATAGTTTTATGTGGAAAGATTTAGCAGAACTCGTATTACATTGAACTGAATCTCTGCTCCTTCTGGACTTCGCTTTCCAGTGGGCGGTCCTAATCAGTGACTGACAGTTGTCACTGCCCACCCACTGGACTCCTAAGCCCAGGATAAGCCAAGATTTAGATCAATAAATCACCTGTTCTACTAAATCTTTTCCCACACACCCATATATCAATCTGCTCAGCTCCTCCTGCTCTATAACATGGTGCATACAGATCGGACTGAATTTTCATGTGACAATTCCCCTTTAAGGGCATTTTTGTTCCCAATAACCACCCACATTGTTCTATTGCTTTGGGTTGTTGTCCCCCATCTATAAAGCAATATAATGAAGTTATGGATTTGCTTTTAACTCTTTGAACTTCTCTTTGTCTTCGTGTTTAATATACAATAAAACCAGTTTACAGTCAATACCAGTAAGAGGCCGGCGAGGCCGAGAACTAGACGGTGAGGTTTGTCAGCTGTTGTCTTGTTTATGTTCGCAAAGTCACGAAAGGAGAAGAAACGCTGCCAAGCCTGATCACAGCTGACCTGATGGGCCATAACTGACCAATGAGAAAGGACTAAAAACAGCATGTGATGCAATGGCGCCACTGCTGTCTACAGGCTGTGACCTGTACTGCAGTCTGGCTCCATTTAAAGGGGATCTTAAGGGGATCTTATTTTACTTACAGATTTTTCTTTCTTCTGTACTGGCTCTATATGTATTTTGAGCATCATGAACCCCCTCCCCCCTCCCCTTTTCACCCCTTTACACAGTTAACCCCTTCCCTGCCATACCAACATCTGAAGCATCTTTTCATCTCCTCTCTGGCTGCCGTTAGGTGACAGACCCCGAGTAATCGCCATCTGCTCCAGTCATATGTTATACATCAGGTCTCTACCAGTATATCCAACCCCACCACCCCACCACCATACTACAGCTCATGTATTAACATAGTGGGTTGCTTTTAATCTCAAGGGGGGGTGGGGGTGGGGGCTTTTACTGTTTCTCGGCTTCTCCATACCTGACCTCTTCAACTCAAGGCTTGTGATATCCATACACAATACAATCTGTGGCGAAGTACAATGAACATCATCTCGGGAAACACTGGCACTTCACGAAACCTATCACTTTTAACATAATATAAATTTTGTATGCAGCTTTAGATGTGACTAGAGTCGTGTCGTGTCTCGGGTCTGTATTAGTTTAGGGGTCTGGTCTGAGGTCTGTATCATTTTAAGGGGTCTGACATGGAGTCTGTATTTGTTTAGGCATACCTCCCAACTTTTGAAGAACCTAAAGAGGGACAAAATGTGCGGCTCTCCCCCAGTTTCATATACACCCTTCATCTTCCCCCAGTTTCATGTCCCCCCTCCATCTCTGTCCCTAGATTCATGTCCCTCCATCTCTGCCCCCAGATTCATGTCCCCCATCTCTGCCCCCAGATTCATGTCCCCCATCTCTGCCCCCAGATTCATGTCCACCATCTCTACCCCCAGATTCATGTCCCTCCATCTCTGCCCCCAGATTCATGTCCCCCCTCCATCTCTGCCCCCAGATTCATGTCCCCCATCTCTACCCCCAGATTCATGTCCCCCCCATCTCTACCCTCAGATTCATGTCCCCTCCATCTCTGCCCCCAGATTCATGTCCCCCATCTCTACCCCCAGATTCATGTCCCCCCTATCTCTACCCTCAGATTCATGTCTCCACATCTCTGCCCCCAGATTCATGTCCCCCCTCCATCTCTGCCCCCAGATTCATGTCCCTCCATCTCTGTCCCCAGATTCATGTCCCCCATCTCTGCCCCCAGATTCATGTCCCCCATCTCTGCCCCCAGATTCATGTCCCCCATCTCTGCCCCCAGATTCATGTCCCCCCCATCCCTACCCCCAGATTCATGTCCCCCATCTCTACCCCCAGATTCATGTCTCCATATCTCTGCCCCCAGATTCATGTCCCCCCTCCATCTCTGCCCCCAGATTCATGTCCCCCCATCTCTGCCCCCAGATTCATGTCCCCCCTCCATCTCTGCCCCCAGATTCATGTCCCCCCATCTCTGCCCCCAGATTCATGTCCCTCCATCTCTGCCCCCAGATTCATGTCCCCCCTCCATCTCTGCCCCCAGATTCATGTCCTCTCCATCTCTACCCGCAGATTCATGTCCCCCATCTCTGCCCCCAGATTCATGTCCCCCCTCCATCTCTACCCCCAGATTCATGTCCCCCCATCTCTGCCCCCAGTGTCATGCCATCCTCTCCTTCAACTGCCCCCAGTTTCACGTTCCACCTCAGTGTAACCATTACACTTACCTTCTCCTTCGCTCCCTCCGCGCCTCTCTCTCTCTCACTCGCACACAGTTGTAGACGCCATGTGACGTCATCACATCGCGTCTACAAGCCAGTAGCTGGTGGCAGTGGCGAAGCAAGGAGCTGAACTGTGACAGCTCCTTGCTTCAGCCGCATATGTGTTCAACTCAGATCTACGTCCTCTGGACGCAGATCTGAGTTGAAATCGGGACATACCTCCCTCCAACCGGGACCGCGGGACACGTCACCGGAATCGTGAATGTCCCGCGGAAATTGGGACGGTTGGGAGGTATGGTTTAGGGGGTCTGCATTTATTTAGGGACCCTGGTCTGGGATTTGTATTTGTGGGTCGAGCCTTCACCAAGTCCTGTAACTTCCCCGCACATCTGATAATCCAGCATGGCCGATCGTCTTTCTCTCCTCTCGTGCTCCTAGTACACAGAATACGTTGCGCTTCACCTCATGGTCGGTAATGGGCTTCGCTTTGTAGTAATAGGAACACGGAGGACTTGTGAGGAAATCTATAACCTTCTTCTAAGAAGAACATGTTCCAGTGCGTTGCTTGTAGACGCGGCCTGTGCTCATCCATCAGGAAGGTAACAGACGGGAGGCGTTCATTACGTGATATTTGCCGCTAGACGATTCTCCGTTAGGCTTTCTGTGTTACATTTATTCTGAGAAACCGCATGAATTATGAAAGAGACGTGAAAAGAAAAATGTCTCTGGGCGTCTCAGCTCACGTCAGCGCTCTATGCCCAAGACACCGCCAGGTACGTACACGGCGCAGCTGCAGGTCTTATGGAATTTACGGAAATTGGCTCAAAAAAAAAAAAAAAAAAAATCCTCTGGACATGGAGTTAAATGATGAAGCAGCCGCCGCCACTAGGAGGCGCTATGGCGCTCATACATATATTTGAAGGGGTTGTCCACGATATTTTAGTAAAGCGACAGTAGGGCGAGGAAGGTGAAAAAAAAAATTCACCTGTCCCTGGTGCTCTGGTGTCCCAGGCCGCTGGTGGATGCGATCGCTGAGACCTAAGGGAAGGAAGTGGGATGTCACCGTGTCATTTCCTTTCTTGTGCGGTGGGACTTCCGCCAGAAAAGCCCCGAGGTTCCACAGGGACTGGACACTGGAGCAGCCGTGACCTTCTCTGGGGTCCTGCCAAAATACTAAAATAGTTACCAAGCACAGTGCCACACTTTGTATAGTGGCTAGGCTTGGTATTGCAGCTGATTCAGCTGTGGATTCTGCCTCATGAAAGGGTATGTTGCTCGCGGAAAAAGGAACCCATTGGATTCAATAGGAGGCGTTTTTTTTTTTAGCTGGGTTCTGACGTGGATTCCTTGTCAAAATCCGGCCCAAAAAAACCCGTTGTGAACCCGGCCTTAATCAGGTGGTTGGGGAAAGAAGGGGTGCGAGCAATTTTTGCAGCCTCAGATCACACGTCCTGGGGTCATGCTATCACCTCCGGGTCCATCATCAGCATCCCCGGGACCATGTAAAACAGTCAATACTGACCTGACGGCCCTTTTAATAGGGGTCAAAAACGCAAATGAAAAACACTGCGGAAAAAAATGACTTTTTAGCTTTAGGCTAAAGAGGAATTAAAATTTTTTCTTACAGTCTGGGTTACATGTACTGGATAACATTGCTCACCGACTCGCCACCCAAAAACTATTGACCTAATGGGTTGGACTGGCCCGCGGTGACCAATGACTATAACCCCTGACTCACAGTAAAGCTCAGCAACTCTCCAGTCTCTTCTCCCCATTACTGGATGTGGTTAAAACGTTCCTGCAATAACAGAAATGGAGCGCGGCCCATAAATAATGGTTTACAAGGTGACAGCGAGGATCTCAATGTGACATTCAGGTTGCTCTGCGCTACCTTGGGCCGATTTTTCGCAGCCGAGCTGGTTTCCAGCACGTGGGCGGCGGGCGGGTCATCCAATCCTCGCCAAACATTAAACTAGTCAATCTGAAAACCCGCTGAACCTTAACACCGACCTTTCAAAAAATTTCCACTCCAAAACCAGACAAAAACTTCTTCTAAAACCGGTCGGCTGCATTTGTTACCCTACCTGCCATACGGGGAAAAATATATATATACAGGAAATATAGAAAAGTATTATAAAATGATGATATTTTTTTACGAATATTTTTTAAAAATTTAATTCAGAGACAAAAAAGTAGGAAAAAAATAACAAAAACATATTTTCCAAAATTTATTTGCTTTTGATTTTAGTTGCATTTTTTATTTATTTTTTTTTACATTTTTTTTCCTATCAGTAGGTCTTTGTAGAATGGGAGGAAATCCACACAAACTCCTTGCAGATGTTGTCCCTGGCGGGATTCAAACCCAGGACTCCAGCGCTGTAAGGTTGCAGTGCTAACCACTGAGCCATCATATTGCCCCTGTGCACGGTGCATAGTCATAGCTCATAGTCATACTTATTTCAATGTTTTTTGTGCCGTCCCTCTGTTACTCTTCCTGGAAATGTATAACTACACCAAGAAACGTATTTCTAGTCAATGGGATGTGTCTAATTGTCCATACAGATCATAGAGGGACAAACACCATGGCAATTTCCAATCATCCATTTCCAGGAGGAATAATAGAGGGAAGATACAATACAGAGACCCAGAATTGATGTTTCCTGGGAAATTCAAGTAGTCACTAAACAGTCATGTCAGGACCGTGAATATGTAAATCTATAAAAAGAACGTTGAAAAAAACCTATAACTGCGGATAAATCTAATATAACCGTATACCCGGCAGCTCCCAGCACCTGTACAATCCGTCTCCGGTGACTGCAGCTCGGCACCGGCTCAGAGGCGTTTCATGATACTGATACTTGCAGCAGGTTAAAACTAGCTGTGTCCTTCCATTTTTAATGCAAGAAGTCTATGGGAAGGAAGCCAGGGACCGTAATGAGGTCTGAGGCCGGCCGGTACGACAAGGACTCACCACAACCTTCACTTAATCCACTCATTTCCAGGGTTCGGGTTTAAAGTGGCGGCTACATGGTGGGTTTATCTAAGCAAATATATCCGAGCCTTAGAAAATCCATTCTGATATAACCTACATATATATATTTTTTTTAAATTTGATTTTATGTTCAATTACATATGTTTAATTGAAGTACTATATTCTGTCATTTTTCACTCATACCACTAAGCCTAAAAATGGACTGACAGTTGCCAATTCTGTAGGGGTTTTCTTTGCAGCAGTCACCTCATTTACACCACAGACACGATTACAATAGAAGATAACACCTCTATAGATAACACCACTGTCCCATCATTACATCACTACTGACAATTGATGATGTCACAGTTTATCTCCTCCCCCCTCCCTGCACAGAGCATGTCTAGGAAACACTCCCATAGCCCTCAATGAGTCGGCTGCCTAGGACCATGACTAGGCTGTAAAGCAGATCACTAGATGCTGTTAACAGAGTCGAGGAGAAACTCATTCAAGATGGCCACCTCCATAATCATGGACAGAAAATAAAATTAAAAAAAAAATCTACAATCAGAAAAGATAAACAAACTAGAAAATGTGATAAATTTCACTATTTGTGTTTAATAAATAAATTTAAAAATTGGTGATACGTTCCATATAATAGATCGGGTGTGGGGCATTTAAAACCCTCACCTATAGACCAGGGCAGAGAACAGCTCTCTCACCAAAGTACCCGTCAAATCTGTGCATTACACAGACTCAACATCGATATAATTTTTTTTTTTTAATTTGTGTAATACTTCTTTGTTCCTGCGGGGGCAGTGCAGGGAAACATAACACTTGTTCCTAAGTATTCCCACAAACTACAGCTGACTGGTGAGACATTCTGTAACCAGTTGATTGTGATGAGAC
Source organism: Leptodactylus fuscus (assembly GCF_031893055.1). Classification (NCBI taxonomy): domain Eukaryota; kingdom Metazoa; phylum Chordata; class Amphibia; order Anura; family Leptodactylidae; genus Leptodactylus; species Leptodactylus fuscus. The sequence goes on along the minus strand of NC_134269.1, from coordinate 208,776,530 downwards.
CCTTCAAACTAAAGGGGTTTGACAAAAACAGAGTTTTTTTTTTTTTTTTAAGGCAAGGCCTACACTATTATTTTGGGGGTAAAATCACTCAAAAACAGCAGTGACTTGTTTCCTTATGGGATAAAAAAACACAAGCAAATTTTATGACCATTACCACAGGTCAGATAGTAGGTAGATTTTTTGGCATACAACTTTTTCTCCTTGCAAAAACAATCCTTCATCCAAAATTTTAATTCAAAAAAATTCACACGAGAAGAGAAACGGATTTCAAAAATTTACAGAAAACTTACAATTTAGAGGATGGAGAGAGATTTTGTATGAGAAGTTTTGCCTTTCTGTTGTGACCTCAGGCCAGCGAGTCTCCAGGTTTTTCCGTCAACTCTGATTCTACCAAAAATTTTACACTAAGGGGCAAGGGGCTGGGCAAAAAATAGACGACCTCCGAGTGTCCTTTACAGTAACCTGTGTGGATACCTGGCCCCATCTACCGTTGGTGAGACCAGATCCCATATTCCACCCCAGTGACCCAAGACAAAGGTAAAAGTGGTCAGAAATTTTTTGAAATTATTTTTGATTTTTTTTTTTATTAAATTTTTTATTATATTGCACTTGATCGTGTGATAGGATACTTTATACCGTGAACCATATCATTTCGGTCCATGTTAGGATTCTTAATTTTTGGCCAAAAACAGGAGCGGGTCCCATCATAACTTCCTTAAATGGTTGCTTTATGCTTTGGACAAGAAGAATAAGACCTGAATAAGGCCTAAACCTTTTTTGAGTAATTTTGGCCTTCCAAAAACATCCCCTCTCCTGTCTATGACCCCGTCTGATCCTGCAACTCAAAGCCAAAAATACCCCAAGGACTGAACTGCAAAACCAGACACAGACTGTAAACAAGAGCAGAGATTGGGGTTGAGCCAATCTTGAGATTTCAGGATCGATTTTAAAATCCGATTTGAGATCATGTTCCAGCCGATCCCGAGCGTGAAATTTGCTCGAGCGCCGATTGGGATCCGATCGTTTCCAATCCCAATCGCTCAACCCTAGCAGAGATAACTTTAGAAAAAAAAAAAAATTTTACTCTAATCTGGCCACCTAATTTTGTTTTCTCAATTTTTTTGTGAAAAACAAAACTTTTTATGAATATTTTGTAATTTTTGCAAATATTAGCAAAAATAAATTCGAATGCATTTATGTTTTAGCATCCTAGTATTCCTTTAGTGTTCCCCGTCCCATAAAATCACTGTCATAAATAAAATTTTTGTGTAATTTTTTTCTACTTTTTTTTTACAATTTTTTTTTTTTTTTTTTATTCCATAATTTTTTATAAATTTCTTCCAGAATAATTTATATTTTACACCATAATAGCTCCAATTATAAGGAAAATCTACCTTGTGGTATATGCAGCGCCGCACCTCCCATGAGGCGACCTGAAGCGACCGCTTCAGGCGGCGCTATGCCAGGGCCACGGGGAGGGCGGCATTTTTGGTGACCTAAGCCAGTCCAGGACAAGCTGGCCTGGACTGGCTTAGGGTCACCGTCACTGAACGGTGGATTGGGGAGGCCGCCCCTCACGCTCAGGCAGAGAGCAGGTCCTCTCCCTCCCTGCTCAAGACGCTTGCTCCGCTAGGCCCCGCCCCCTTCTGCTCGACCACGCCCCCTCCTCCGGGGGGGGGGGGCAGCTTTCTGACGTCCGCCTCAGGCGGCAGAAAGCCATGGTTCACCCCTGGGTATATGTCGGAGTATTCCTATCTGTATACCTCCAATGTTTTCCACTGTATATCCATAGAGAGGCCTAAAAATATTTGTTTTGGCAATTGAGACACCCAATAGGCCCATAGCAAGAAGTCTTTCCCATATGGCCACTTGGCTTCCTTTCCATCACATTCTATGTTCAAAGATAATCGAGTAACTTTTTGAAATTTTTTTGATTAACTTTTTGTAAAAATGTTTTTGAAATTTTATTTTATTTTTTTTTTTGTGCAAAATTGGCCGATCTCTTTAAAACCAATAGTCAATGAGGTAAATATTCCCTGTTTACCTTATGCCGGTGTTTGGCGGGGCAGAAACTTAATGGGGATTTCATGGGGTAACAGCTGGAGCTCTGATGTCAGCGTCTCGCTCCTTGACATTTTCATTCAGTAGTCCCGCAGGTCAAGAGCCCAGAAAAAACAAGATCTGAGCGGTTACAGGGCGGCCAAGCGAGGAATGTCAACAATTTTTCAATGTTTTTTTAAAAGCTAATAAAGTCCTAGTTTACACAGAGCCCGAGGATTAAAACCTGGCGGTGCGGGGCTGAGATCATGAGAATGGGGCCTACCAAAGTACGGGTCATACAAGGAGGCCGGGTCATACCTCGTACCTCATCGGCCAAGCGTATGTTCTCCCGATCCCCTCCACTGTCCAAGACCAGGCCAAGACCGTGAGAGAGTCAGCCAGTTATGCCAAAACCGCCAGATTCGGCCACGATACAGCTAACATATATGACCAGAATTTTTTTTGCATCTAGTAAGGCTGTGTTCACATCTGTGTCGGAGTCTCAGTTTGGCGTCACCGGCTCAGAGTCCCTTTAAGATATCGGTTCCCATTGTATTTTGGCGGCGCTTGTTTTAAGGGCCTTTCTTTCCTCATTTTGATATATATTACGGTATATTTTCCTATGGATCACGAGCAGCAGCCAAAGGAACCCGGGCGGAGACTAGCCAGGAGGGATAACTGAGGGTCATTGTCAGGGTTGTGTCTGCCTTTGTGCAACTCCCTCGAGGTGAGACCAAACCTAGGAAGTTGCTGTTCGGCCATATTTGTATGTGATCCTGTGATTTGTGTATCCCAGACCCCTATATTAATATCAGACCCCAGACCAGATCTCATATAATTATCAAACCTCAGACCAGACCCCTATATTAATATCAGACCCCAGACCAGATCCCCGTATTAATATCAGACCCCAGACCCCCTATATTAATAACAGACCCCAGACCCCTATAGTAATATCAGGCCCCAGACCAGACCCCTATATTAATATCAGACCCCAGACCAGACCCCTATATTAATATCAGACCCCAAACCAGACGCCTATATTAATATCAGACCCCAGACCAGACCCCTATATTAATAACAGACCCCAGACCAGACGCCTATATTAATATCAGACCCCAGACCAGACCCCTATATTAATATCAGACCCCAGACCAGACCTCTATATTAATATCAGACCCCAAACCAGACGCCTATATTAATATCAGACCCCAGACCAGACCCCTATATTAATATCAGACCCCAGACCAGACCCCTATATTAATATCAGACCCCAAACCAGACGCCTATATTAATAACAGACCCCAGACCAGACCTCTTATTAATATCAGACCCCAGACCAGACCTCTATATTAATATCAGACCCCAGACCGGACCCCTATATTAATATCAGACCCCAGGATATTCTTTTATATTAATATCAGATCCCAGACCCCTATATTATTATAAGACCCCTATATTAATAACAGACCCCAGACCCCTATATTAATATCAGACCTCAGACCAGACCCCAGACCAGACCCCTATATTAATAACAGACCCCAGACCCCTATATTAATATCAGACTTCAGACCAGACCCCTATATTAATAACAGACCCCAGACCAGACCCCTATATTAATATCAGACCCCAGGCCATTCCTTTATATTAATATCAGACCCAAGACCCCTATATTAACATAAGACCCCACACCGGACCTCTATATTAATATCAGACCCCAGACCAGACCCCTATATTAATATTAGATCCCAAACCAGACCTCTGAATTAATATCAGACCCCAGACTAATAACGCCTAGCATGCTGACACATTTCTGGTGTCTATCCGTATACAGGGGCTCATCTTATGTCCCTCCAGTGCTCATAGCTATACTGTATGCAGTGTGTGAGTGTACAGGGGGGTCCAGGGTAGAGGACCCCATTTCAAGTTAACCTCTCCCTATAGGTTAAATAAAAAGGGGGTCTGATGAGTACACATTTCCCCTCCCATAACACCCCCTACCCTTATACTGTCTGCAGCGTGCGGCCAACTAGCATCAGTTCTGCAGCTGCACCACTGACGGAGGACACCGTAACTGCCAGTCTCCAGCATTAAAGTAAATCATTGACTGGGGCCGGTATTCACACACAGCATCAATGCCTTAAAGGCTCCCTTTTTATTAGTTTTAATGTAAGCTGCGGAGCTGTCAATCACCCGGAGCCTCAGAGTGATTGACGACTGCAGCAAACAGCAAATTCTGCCACAGCAACAGCATATCATGTGCTCAACACTATGGGGGACAAAGCAGAGACGGTAACATTGTAGTGGTGGATGAGAAAATACATGTGTATATACATAGGGCTACAGATGCCAAATGAGGGCCAGTCTGGTGCCTATATATCCCCACCATCTATTTACTACCCCCGGAAACTACCTAAAACTCAAGGGGAACATATTTGCCTTTGTGGCATAAGCATACTCCATATAAACTCCTTTATTCTATTGCTTCATCTATATGGAGAGCCTAGACTTCTTTATCCATGTAAACTCCGCCCATGAGTACAGGCCGCACCCTGGATTAGCTGCCTCTATTAGCAGCACCATCAGGACCGGCCCACATAAATAGTACCAATAGAGTATCTCCATAAATTCCTTTATGCTACAACTTTTCAAAGGATTTCAAGTTTTTTTCTATGTAAACCCCACCCATGAGTACAGGCCACACCCTGTATTAGGTGCCTCTATTAGCCGCACCATCAGGGTGGTACACGTAAACAGTACCAGTAGAATATCTCCATAAACTCCTTTATGCTATTGCTGAATCTATTTTAAGAGTCTTTTTCAAAGAACTTTGATTTATTTTTCTATGTAAACCCCACCCCTGAGTACAGGCCACACCCTGGCTTAAGTGCCTTTATTAGCAGTACTGGAGTGGATTACTTAAACAGTACCAGTAGAGTATTCCATTAAATAGTACCAGTAGCGTATCACTATAAAGTCATGTATCCTACTGATACATCTATTTTGAGAGTAATTTTCAATGAGACTTGAATTCATTTTCCAGATAAACCCCGCCCATGAGTACAGGTATCACTGTGGCTTAAGTAACTCTATTAGCAGCACCAACTGAGTGACCATTGCAAAAAATTACCAGTGCAGTATCTACATAAACTCCATTATATTATTGCTACCCCAGGAGCAGTTTTTAAAAAGACTTGAGTTTTTTCCATGTAAAGCCCTCCCCAGTACTGGACACACCCAGACTTAAGTGCCTCTATTAGCAACACCATTAGAGTGGCCCACTTAAACAGTACCAGTAGAATACCCAATAAACAATACCAGTAAAGGATGTTTAAAAACTTCTTTATCCTATTGCTACATCTATTTAAGAATAGTTTTCAAAGATTTTTTTAATTGTTTTTCCATGTAAACCCCACCCATGAATATAGGTCACGCCCTTTCTGAATTGTCTCTATTTGCAGCAACACCAGAGAGCTCCACTTTAAGTAGTATCAGTAGAGTATATCCACCAACACCTTTATCCTATTGTTACATCTATTTTGAGAGTAAATTTCAAAGAGCATTGAATTTTTTTCCCATGTAAGCTCCACCCATGAGTACAGGCCACACCCAGGCTTAACTACTTCTATTGGAAACACTATCAGAATGGCCTAGGTAAACATACCAGTAGAGTTTCTCCATAAACCCCTTTATCCTATTATAATGTCTATTTGAAGAGTTATTTTCAAAGAGCCTTGAATTCGTTTTCCATATAAACCCCACCCATGAATATAGGCCACACCCTTGCCTAACTGTTTCTAGTAGAACAGAGTGCCCCAATATTTAATGCTGCCAGTAGTGTGCCCCCTCATAAAAAGTGCAACCAGTGAATCTCATATTAACATCTATAGAATTTGATGGTTTCATCCAATATTTATCACCTATTCACGTGTGATAGGAGATAAGTTTATGAACCCTGGTTGTCTGACTGCTTGGACACCCATTCATTACAGGGGTCGTATGACTCCTGTATGTATTGAGTTGTGGTGATGCAGGAGCCCTACCACTCCATTCAATCTTTACGGGGCTAGTGAAGATACCGCAGTACAACGTTTGGCTATCTTCATCAGTCCCCTGGCCTTGAATATAGAGGTAGTGCGCATGCCTGATCTCCGCTGTTGTCAAGTGGCAGACACTGGACTGCCCGTTTTTGCGATTGGTGGGGATCCCAGTAGTCAGAACCCCAATAATCGTACATCTACCACTTATCTTGTGAATACATGAAAAATGTATCATAAAATTTTGGTTTCCATCAGTCACCTCTAGGGGGAGCTTCCTGCAGACAGATGTATACAGTTCTTATTGAAGTGAATGTAAGCTATATAAACATACACGCAGCAAACTTCTCCTAGTGGAGGCCGCTGACCCCAGACCTATAATGCATGTGCGTGACGTGAATGGATACAGATGGGACAGTCCAGATAATCCATAGGATAATCCAGAGTTTGATCCTGTATGAATAGCATCCTAGTTCCCGAAAATCACTTTGAGTAGCTCCTCATAAATGTTATTGCGGTCGTGGTCGCTCATGGGAACACTTTGTCCCAATTTAATTTTCAGATCCATCCTCCTACCTTGCAGTCTGGAGAAATACATTCTCTTCTGCATGTTAACTATAGTCTACATAAATCAATGGGATCCGTCCCATAAGGCAAAGCAGGAAGACCCAACAATAGAAGGAGCACCACAAACCTTCCATCGGATGTCATAAATCCTGGAATATCTGCAGCGGCAACACATCAACATGCCTGGGATAGTGACAGGACAATGACAAACTGAAACCTTATAAGCACTGCATGGTCTATCTAATATCTATCTATCTATCTATCTATCTATCTATCTATCTATCTATCTATCTATCTACCTATCTCCTATCTATCTATCTACCTATCTCCTATCTATCTATTATCTATCTATCTATCTATCTATCTATCTATCTATCTATCTCCTATTTTATCTATCTATCTATCTATCTATCTATCTATCTATCTATCTACCTATCTCCTATCTATCTATTATCTATCTATCTATCTATCTATCTATCTATCTATCTATCTCCTATTTTATCTATCTATCTATCTATCTATCTATCTATCTATCTACCTATCTCCTATCTATCTATTATCTATCTATCTATCTATCTATCTATCTATCTATTTCCTATCTATTTCCTATCTATCTATCTATCTATCTATCTATCTATCTATCTATCTATCTATCTCCTATCTGTATCTATCTATCTATCTATCTATCTATCTATCTCCTATTTTATCTATCTATCTATCTATCTATCTATCTATCTACCTATCTATCTCCTATCTATCTATAATCTATCTATCTATCTTCTATCTATCTATTATCTATCTATCTCCTATCTATCTATCTATCTATCTATCTATCTATCTATCTATCTCCTATCTATCTATCTATCTATCTATCTATCTATCTATCTCCTATCTATCTATCTATCTATCTATCTATCTATCTATCTATCTATCTCCTATCTATCTGCTAAGAAAAGGCAATAGGTAAGGTGTTTCAGTCCACATGTCACCATCCATGAGGGCGTCACCTATCTGTATCTTTAAGACTCATCAGCAGGTTCGAGGTATGACATGTACCTGGCCACAAGAGGGAGCAGAAAGCATTGGAGTGTAAAATTGTATACATCCTTCTTATACCACACTGACCACGCTACTCTTACCTCTGTCTTCAGGCCTAGCACCTGAGCACTAACTCTAATCACATACTGACAGACCAGAATTTGATTGGTCCTAAACATGCCAGCTTATTGTAATGTGACGTTCATCTATCTATCTATCTATCTATCTATCTATCTATCTTTCTCCTATCTATCTATCTATCTATCTATCTATCTATCTATCTCATATCTATCTATCTATCTATCTATCTATCTCCTATCTATCTATCTATCTATCTATCTATCTATCTATCTATCTCCTATCTATCTATCTATCTATCTATATATCTATCATCTATCTATCTATCTATCATCTATCTATCTATCTATCTATCTATCTATCTATCTTCTATCTATCTATCTATCTATCTATCTATCTATCTATCTATGTATCTATCATCTATCTATCATCTATCTATCTATCTATCTATCTATCTATCTTCTATCTATCTATCTATCTATCTATCAATCTATCTATCTCCTATCTATCTATCTATCTATCTATCTATCTATCTATTTATTATCTATCTATCTATCTATCTATCTATCTATCTATCTCCTATCTATCTATCTATCTATCTATCTATCTATCTCCTATCTATCTATCTATCTATCTATCTCCTATCTATCTTCTATCTATCTATCTATCTATCTATCTATCTATCTATCTCATATCTATCTATCTATCTATCTATCTATCTATCTATCTATCTATCTCCTATCTATCTATCTATCTATCTATCTATCTATCTATCTATCTCCTATCTATCATTTATCTATCTCCTATTTATCTATCTATCTATCTATCTATCTATCTATCTATCTATCTCCTATCTATCTATCTATCTATCTATCTATCTATCTATCATCTATCTATCTATCTATCTATCATCTATCTATCTATCTATCTATCTATCTATCTTCTATCTATCTATCTATCTATCTATCTATCTATCTATCTATGTATCTATCATCTATCTATCATCTATCTATCTATCTATCTATCTATATCCTATCTATCTATCTATCTATCTATCTATCTATCTATCTATCTATCTATCTCCTATCTATCTATCTATCTATCTATCTATCTATCTATCTCCTATCTATCATTTATCTATCTCCTATTTATCTATCTATCTATCTATCTCCTATCTATCTATCTATCTATCTATCTATCTATCTATCTATCTATCATCTATCTATCTATCTATCATCTATCTATCTATCTATCTATCTATCTATCTTCTATCTATCTATCTATCTATCTATCTATCTATATCCTATCTATCTATCTATCTATCTATCTATCTCATATCTATCTATCTATCTATCTATCTATCTCCTATCTATCTATCTATCTATCTATCTATCTATCTATCTATCTCCTATCTATCATTTATCTATCTCCTATTTATCTATCTATCTATCTATCTATCTATCTATCTATCTATCTCCTATCTATCTATCTATCTATCTATCTATCTATCTCCTATCTATCTATCTATCTATCTATCTATCTCCTATCTATCTATCTATCTATCTATCTATCTATCTATCTATCTATCTATCTCCTATCTATCTATCTCCTATCTATCTATCTATCTATCTATCTATCTATCTCCTATCTATCTATCTATCTATCTATCTATCTATCTCCTATCTATCTATCTATCTATCTATCTATCTATCTATCTCCTATCTATCTCCTATCTATCTATCTATCTATCTATCTATCTATCTATCTATCTCCTATCTATCTATCTATCTATCTATCTATCTATCTATCTATCTCCTATCTATCTATCTATCTATCTATCTATCTATATCCTATCTATCTATCTATCTATCTATCTATCTATCTATCTATCTCCTATCTATCTATCTCCTATCTATCTATCTATCTATCTATCTATCTCCTATCTATCTATCTATCTATCTATCTATCTATCTATCTATCTCCTATCTATCTATCTATCTATCTCCTATCTATCTATCTATCTATCTATCTATCTATCTATCTCCTATCTATCTATCTATCTATCTATCTATCTATCTATCTATCTCCTATCTATCTATCTATCTATCTATCTATCTATCTATCTATATCCTATCTATCTATCTATCTATCTATCTATCTATCTATCTCCTATCTATCATTTATCTATCTCCTATTTATCTATCTATCTATCTATCTATCTATCTATCTATCTATCTATCTATATCCTATCTATCTATCTATCTATCTATCTATCTATCTATCTATCTATCATCTATCTCATATTTATCTATCTGATATCTATCTCTCTATAATCTATCTATGTCACACATCTATCTATCCCATTTCTTGCAATCACTTGTGACTTCTAGATTGACCGCAACTTAGTTGTATATATATTACCGTAATATAATAAACTAGTCATTTCACATATTCTGCTACAATGTATATAATATTCGGCTACAACATATCACATATTCCGTTACAATGTATTACATACTCCGCAACAATGTATAACATATTTGGCTACAACGTATCACTTATTCCGCTACAATGTATCACATATTCCGTTACAATGTAATACATATTCCGTTACAATGGATCACATATTTGGCTACAACGTATGGCATATTCCTCTACAACATATGACTTATTACGCTACAATGTATCACTTATTCCGCTACGACGTATCACATATTCCGTTACAATGTATCAGTCCAGAACCTTTTTCCCTCTTCCTTTCCTCCTCACATTAAGCAGGGGGATCCCTCCAGACGTCTCGGAGGTTTACCTCTCCTTACACCGTTCAGCACGCTATCCGTCCGCTCCGCCACAAGGTGTTATATTCCCGTAAACCGCAATAATCTGCATGAAGCAATGTTTACACTTGTGGTGCCTGCGTGATACCCGGCTCTGTCACATAGCGTCTTATTAAGGGCATTGGCTCAGGCACATTTTTGGCATCTCCTTGTAAGCGTCAATAGCAATTGCTTGTGCAAGCGGAGGGGACACAGGAAAACCCTGTTTATATATGGAAGACTCCCAGCCTTTGGGGAAGGGGGGGGGGGGTGCAGGGAAAATACATGCAGTTAACCGCTTCGGGGCTGGAAGAAAGGCAAGGATGCAAGGGTAGTAATTTAAGGGGTGCAGGGGAGTGACAAGTTATTGGGCGCCCCCAGGTAATGAGGACTCACCTGATTGACTGCGCTGAGGCTTCTTGCATTTGCAGAGGATCCCAGGGTAGATGTCGGAGATCTCAGGGATCTGTCAGACTGAGGCAAGGATACGAAGGTTTAGGGGGGGACAAGGGGGCTGGGGAGGGGGTGACAGTCACATAGACCCCACGTGTGGTCTCCTCCAGACAGGACAATCCCTGGCCCTGGCGTGGAGCTGTCTAAGGCTTGATCCTTTTTTGCTTTGCTGCCATCCTTGCTTGCTGTGAGTTCCTCCCCTCCCTCCACCCCAGTCCCCGGCTCATCTCCTCCCATTCTGTGATATTACAGGACCAGCGCTATGCAGGCAACACACAGGGGCTGCGCCGCCGGGACAGCAGCAAGCAATGGCAAATCCCAGCTTGTCATCCAGCTTTCCCTGACTCCTGAATGGCAAATACATTTCACGTATAAAACTGCCATAGAATCTCTGCTGGCTGACAACCTGTGCAGGAGATGTGATGGAAGTCGTATTGGGTTATCGCCCAGCTTTTCCAGAATCCTGAATGGCAAATCTATTTAGCAATTATAAATCCAATAGTGAACATTATACTGTGCGGGGGGCCAATAGGGGACATTATATTCTCTGGGGGCCAGTAGGGGACTTGTGTGGGGGGCCAATAGAGGGCATCATACTGTGTGGGGGCCAATAGGGGGCATTATACTGTGTGAGGGCCAATAGGGGGCATTATACTGTGTGAGGGCCAATAGGGGGCATTATACTGTGTGAGGGCCAATAGGGGGCATTATACTGTGTGGGGGCCAATAGGGGGCATCATACTGTGTGGGGGCCAATAGGGGGCATTATACTATGAGGGGTCAATAGGGGACAATATATTGTGTGGGGGGCTAATAGGGAACATTATACTGTGTAGGTGCCAATAGGGAACATTATACTGTGTGGGGGCCAATAGGGGATATTATACTATGAGGGGTCAATAGGGGACAGTATACTGTGTGGGGGCCTGTAGGGGACTTTATATTGTGTGTGGGGGGCCAATAGAGGGCATCATACTGTGTGGGATCCAATAGGGGGGCATTATACTGTGTGGGGCAATAGGAAACATTATACTATGAGGGGGTCAATAGGGGACTTTATACTGTGTGGGGGCAAATAGGGGGCATTATACTGTATGTGGGCCAATAGGGGGCATTATACTGTGTGGAGCAATGGGGGGCATTATACTGTGTGGAGGCCAATAGGGGGGCATTATACTGTGGGAGAATTGCAAGGAGACATTATACTACGAGGGGACAATAGAGTGTGCGTGCGGGGGATGGGGCTGTTATACTGCGTGGGGGCCATTCTAGAGGTTTTTCTTTAGGTGTAGCACTTATTGGCAGAGCTGCTGCAGAACTCCTTAGAACACCACATGTGTGTTCTTGTTATGAACAGCAGTGACTTCATTCATAAAATGTGTCTTAAAGGTGAAAGTTGCAAGAAAAATCTGGTACATGGAGAAGTTTATTACCCTATAAAGACAAAGTTGGCATAAAAGGTGCATTAGTCATGGAGTATAGGCCGGGGGATAAAGAATATATACGTCCTCTAAGGACACGACCTGGTGTTGTCACATCTATAGCATGTGCGGCATTACCTATAGGTATCATAAAGCTTTCCTATAGGTACAAACCTTCTGGACACCAGGAATCCTAGCCCTTCAATAATAGACTTCTACTGACCCCCGGGACAACAGGAAACATAGCCCTCACCTAATAGACTTCTACTGATCCCTGGGACACCAGGAAACATTACTATCACCTAATAGACTTCTACTGACCCCCTGGACAACAGAAATCATAACCATCACCTAATAGACTTCTACTGACCCCTCAGACACCAGGAAACATAGCCCTCATCTAATAGACTTCTACTGACCCTTGAGACACCAGGAAACATAGCCCTCATCTAATAGACTTCTACTGACGCCCAGGACACCAGGAAACATAGCCCTCACCTAAAAGACTTCTACTGACCCCCGGACACCAGGAAACATAGCCCTCACCTAATAGACTTCTACTGACCCCCAGGACACCAGGAAACATAGCCCTCACCTAATAGACTTCTACTGACCCCTGGGACACCAGGAAACATAGCCCTTCACTAATAGACTTCAACTAACCCCCTGGACACCAGGAAACATAGCCCTGACCTAATAGACTTCAGCTGACCCTCAGGACACCAGGAAACATATCCCTCACCTAATATACTTCTACTGACCCCCAGGACACCAGGAAATATATCCCTGACCCAATAGACTTCTACTGACCCTCGGGACACCAGGAAACATAACCCTCATCTAATAGACTTCTACTGACCCCCAGGACACCAGGAAACATAGCCCTCACCTAATAGACTTCTACTGACCCCCGGGACACCAGGAAACATAGCCCTCACCTAATAGACTTCTACTGACCCCCGGGACACCAGGAAACATAGCCCTCACCTAATATACTTCCACTGACCCCCAGGAAACATATCCCTCACCTAATAGACTTCTACTCACCCTCGGGACACCAGGAAACATAACTATCACCTAATAGACTTCTACTGACCTCTGGGACACCAGGAAACATAGCCCTCACCTAATAGACTTCTACTGACCTCTGGGACACCAGGAAACATAACTATCACCTAATAGACTTCTACTGACCCCCTGGACACCAGGAAACATAGCCCTCACCTAATAGACTTCTACTGACCCCCGGGACACCAGGAAACATAGCCCTCACCTAATATACTTCCACTGACCCCCAGGAAACATATCCCTCACCTAATAGACTTCTACTCACCCTCGGGACACCAGGAAACATAACTATCACCTAATAGACTTCTACTGACCTCTGGGACACCAGGAAACATAGCCCTCACCTAATAGACTTCTACTGACCTCTGGGACACCAGGAAACATAACTATCACCTAATAGACTTCTACTGACCCCCTGGACAGCAGGAAACATAGCCCTCACCTAATAGACTTGTACTAACCCCCTGGACACCAGGAAACATAGCCGTCACCTAATAGATGTCTACTAACCCCCTGGACACCAGGAAACATAGCCCTCACCTAATAGACTTCTACTGACCCCCTGGACACCAGGGAATATAGCCTTCTCCTAATGGACTTCTACCAAGCCATTGTTGGATAAAGACAATAGAGTTCCAGTTGGTAACAATCGAGGTTTCTTGTTCCCAAAACCTCTACATGGGTGGCTGTCAATGAAGGACATCTATCTAAGCATGGATTACTATTAATAAAACTTATTTTTTTGTTCAATAGTAGGTTAAAAGAATCCAATAAATCACAAAAATAGTCCAATTAAAATATGAAAAATACCCAAAACTACAGATAATGGAGCCCCCTCCTAATAGACTTCACAACCTACTGGACACCATGGAATGTCGCCCCCTCCTCATAGGGTCTCTCCACACAGGACCTGTCCGGGGTACTGAAACATTTTTACCAGGGGGCTTCAAGAGACCTGGGATCGGCTCTGTATACGCAGATGGAGCAGAGTTGAACTTGTTTCTGAACTATTTTGTTATTATTTGCAATATTTTTTGATATTTTTTTTTTTTTAGATATTTGGGGGGTAATAAATATATTTGTAAAAGTATATATGATACACTATGTTATGCGTAGGGTGGAGAGGAAGGGGGCGGGGCATGACATAGGAATTATACGTATATTTATGTCATGGTCTACCCCTGCACTAGCCATAAGGCAATGTATCAGGTTTGCCTGGAGTGTCCCTTTAATTCTCAGGCCTGAAGCAGATGAGACTGTCAGCGTGACAAGGTCGCCTTCGCTATTAGCTGGGGCTGAGGAAATCAAAGGTTAATAGTTTCATGTGAACTGGTTGCAGGATAACCAGATATTATTTCTCTATGCTTAAATGGCTAACCTCAGCATGTCTACATGACATAGAAGATAGAAGATAAGAAAAGCTGAGACTGCAACACACAGCTACATAGCCATGAGAAAAGGAGCTCGTGCGGGCCGAGGTGTCACAAGAGCTTCCAAAAATGTCACTAAAAACAGTCAATAAGTTTGTAGGTCAATTCCACCTTTAAAGCATAAATAGATCAAAATTTCTGCAGTGAATAATGTCTTAAAGGGAGTGTGTCACCAGAACTTGACATAGCAACCCGACCCACAGATAGATAGGTTAGGGTCACCTGAATCATACGGTGTTTTCCCCTTGTGAATCGCTGCCTCCATTGCCGAGATATCGCTGTTTTTTTCATATGCAAATGAGTTTTTGCAGCAACAAGGAGGCCGCCATTGCTCAGGGGCTCATTTGCATATCAAGAAAACAGCGATATCTCAGCAACGGTGGCAGCGTTTCACAAGGGGAAAACACCGTTTGAATCAGGGTACCCTAACCTATCTATCTGTAGGGCTGGCTTGATAGGCTGGTTATGGTGACAGATTCCCTTTAATATATGTTCATAGTAGTGAAAGCACTTTATTTATGATCTAGAGCTCGGCAGTCACATACCCTAATACAGGCATTGTAGCTCAGCAATGGGAGCCATGATGCCAATGATGGGGCATGTGACCATTCCAAACAGAGACCAGAGAGGACCATCAGAGAGACAGTGCTGGATAACCAGGAGAATCGGGGGTTGAGTAGTGATTTTTTTTTTATTTTTTATTTTAGACACTTTGCAGCTTGTGTTTCACAAACTGGACAAGCCCTTTAAGAAGTCAGCACAAGATGTTGGACCTAGAAACGGCATAATAATAAAGCCCCCAAACCGCTTATTCTAGTCGTATAGAAACGCTGTGAATGGTAAATTCTCTTTCCTCAAATATTACCCAAGCCCCTTTGAGATTTCACATAGTGTTTAGAGTGTCACATACGATAGTCTTACTTTTACTTCCTCTTTTGGTGCCACTCAGAAGGTCTTAAGGAAGTGGTGACAAGATTCACAATGTTTGTGGTTACAGGACTATGTAGGCGATACTGCTTCACAGACCAAATCGAAATATGCAAAGTAATAATGTAAATAGGGTCTAAAACTGCTGCAAAACTGGGGAACAGCGACCAAGAAAACTTAGGTTGTTATTTTTCAGTCCATTAGTCAGCAATTGCTTGGCAAACTAAGCTCAACATCCCTACGTATATAATACTACTCCTATGTACAAGAATATAACTACTATAATACTACTACTATGTACAAGAATATAACTACTATAATACTACCTCCTATGTACAAGAACATAACTACTATAATACTACCTCCTATGTACAAGAATATAACTACTATAATACTGCTCCTATGTACAAGAATATAACTACTATAATACTACTCCTATGTACAAGAATATAACTACTATAATACTGCTCCTATGTACAAGAACATAACTACTATAATACTGCTCCTATGTACAAGAACATAATTACTATAATACTACCTCCTATGTACAAGAATATAACTACTATAATACTGCTCCTATGTACAAGAATATAACTACTATAATACTTCTCCTATGTACAAGAATATAACTACTATAATACTTCTCCTATGTACAAGAATATAACTACTATAATACTGCTCCTATGTATAAGAATATAACTACTATAATACTACTCCTATGTACAAGAATATAACTACTATAATACTACTCCTATGTAAAAGAATATAACTACTATAATACTGCTCCTATGTACAAGAATATAACTACTATAATACTACTACTATGTACAAGAATATAACTACTATAATACTGCTCCTATGTACAAGAATATAACTACTATAATACTGCTCCTATGTACAAGAATATAACTACTATAATACTGCTCCTATGTACAAGAATATAACTACTATAATACTACCTCCTATGTACAAGAATATAACTACTATAATACTACCTCCTATGTACAATAATATAACTACTATAATACTGCTCCTATGTACAAGAATATAACTGCTATAATACTGCTCCTATGTACAAGAATATAACTACTATAATACCACTCCTATGTACAAGAATATAACTACTATAATACTACTCCTATGTACAAGAATATAACTACTATAATACTACCTCCTATGTACAATAATATAACTACTATAATACTACTCCTATGTACAAGAATATAACTGCTATAATACAACCTCCTATGTACAAGAATATAACTACTATAATACTGCTCCTATGTACAAGAATATAACTACTATAATACTACTCCTATGTACAAGAATATAACTACTATAATACTGCTCCTATGTATAAGAATATAACTACTATAATACTACTACTATGTACAAGAATATAACTACTATAATACTGCTCCTATGTATAAGAATATAACTACTATAATACTACTCCTATGTACAAGAATATAACTACTATAATACTACCTCCTATGTACAAGAATATAACTACTATAATACTGCTCCTATGTACACGAATATAACTACTATAATACTGCCCCCTATGTACAAGAATATAACTACTATAATACTACTCCTATGTACAAGAATATAACTACTATAATACTGCTCCTATGTACAAGAATATAACTACTATAATACTACCTCCTATGTACAAGAATATAACTACTATAATACTGCTCCTATGTATAAGAATATAACTACTATAATACTACTACTATGTACAAGAATATAACTACTATAATACTGCTCCTATGTACAAGAATATAACTACTATAATACTACTCCTATGTACAAGAATACAGTATAACTACTATAATACTGCCCCCTATGTACAAGAATATAACTACTATAATACTGCCCCCTATGTACAAGAATATAACTACTATAATACTGCCTCCTATGTACAAGTATACAGTATAACTACTATAATACTGCCTATATTATGGGGCTCCATTTTGTTAGAGTAATTTGCTTAGTAAATCTAATAAAATTTATTAACTACGAAGAAAATACTGTTATTTTTTTTTCTTTTTGGTTAATATAATTTCCTTCCATATTAATAGATTGTGCTTGCAGGGCTGGGGAAGCTGTAACGGGTAAGTCATTAATGATAAGACATTATGTCTATAATTAGTTCAGCATTATGTAGTCAGGGTAATTAGCAGCTTAATATAGTCGTGGAATATTCTAGGGCAGAGGGAAGTGGCGGTTCCTGTGTGAACACGGATACATAATGGCACCTGATGCATTCAGCACAGGAAGACTGGTAGTGGATCAAGATATTAGAAAACAAGTCCAGTTATACTTAAGTCATCCTCCTTGCTTTACATTGCAGCTCTGCTTCTTCACACTGGCTGCTGTACACGTTGAAGCCCATTAACAACGCAAAAAATAAATGTCTGGGCTGGAATATTTACTAAGTTGCTTAAAAAATCCATCTAGGTTAATACACAAAACAGTTATCTGAGATGAGAGGGAGGAGGGTGATGCGGCTGCAGTTTCTCTCTATATCTGTACATGTGAGACTGCAAACTCTCAGATGTGAGAAGAGGCAAAAGTAAGGAAATTTTTCATCGGTGAGCAGCACATAGCCCAGCTCTAACCCCAACAAACAGAGCTGGTCCTTGTCTTCTACCTTATCAGTAAAGGGGGTGTCTTTTTTTTATTCCAGGATCCTTTTGTCCTTTCTCCCTGCAAACTCTATGTAAATTTTTCGAATCCAAATTGGTAACTAAAAATACATCTAGAGTAAAGCAGTAAAGAGAGAGGAGGGGGATGCTGCTGCAGCTTCTTTATTTATGCATGCTGTGAGAGGGGAAGGGTTACAGAAGTACGGAAATATGTAATGTGAGTAGCACATAGTACAGTTCTTTACTTGCAGTCGGTAGAGCTTGTCTCCCTTTTTATCTTAGCGTGAGAATACATGCTGAGAGAGGGTGGGAGGTGCAGAATTAGGGAAACATCTGATTGGTGAGCAGGACCTATCACAGCTCTTACCTCTTAACAGTTTGAGCATATCTTTGCCCTTTATCTGAATAGTGGAGGAAATGAAGTGGAGTAGAGGGAGTAGGGGATGCTACTGCAACTTCTCTCTCTTTCTGTACATGCTGTGAGAGGGGAGAAAGAACAGTGGTAGGGAAACATTTGATTGGTGAGCAGGACATATCACAGCTCTTACCTCACAACAGGTAGAGCACATCTTTGCCCACTATCTGAATAGGAGAAATGGAGGAGAGGGTGTAGGGGACGCTACTGCAACTTCTCTCTCTTTCTGTGGATGCTGTGAGAGGGGAGAAAGAAAAGTGGTAGGGAAACATCTAATTGGCGAGCAGCACATAGCGCAGCTCTTATCTCAATTCAGGTAGGACTTGTTCTCGCCCTCTCTCTTATTGTGAAACATACAGCTCTTACTTCAGACCAGGTACTACTTGTCCTCACCTTTTATATTATTTCAAGAAGTGGAGGAGAGGGAGGAGGGGGATGAAGCTGAAGCTTGTCTCCTTTTCTGTGCAGGCAATGAGAGCGGAAATGGAACAGATAAAACGCACATATAGCACATCACTTACCTCACTTCACTCCACCCTTTATCTTATTAGGAGAAGTTGAGAAGAGGGAGGGGGGATGCTGCTGCAACTTTTTTTTCTCTTTCTGAACTTGCTGTGAGAGGGGAGGAGGAGCAGAGTAAGATAGCACATAGCACAGCTCTTACAACGCACCAGGAAGGATGCAGTCTGGAGATACTAAACTATTACAATATACTATAATATATTGATATATTGGCAGTATTACTGTTCATCTGTCCTCTGCAGATTTCAGAGGGTAAAGTAGTACCACAAATATTACAGAGCTGTTTTGATGACTGACACCCCCCCCCGAGCTGACACTTTGGGAAGCTCATATTTTCAGTTTCTCATGCACAGGATTTTTGCTACGAGTGCAAGATGGCAGCCAAATGGCAGCTGCCCGGAGTCCAGCAGATTTCCTGTTTCACTGTGTTCCCTGGCAGGGCTCAGATTCTCTTCATATGTATGATGATGAATATTGCTGCAGATTGCTGGACACATTTTGACAGCTGGGGAAAGTCTGGATACTTGGAATTAAACATCCTAAATATACATTTATCCCGGGGTTCCTCTAGTCACACCGAGATCTGCTAATCCAGGAGAGGAGATGTACACCCCAGGTTACCTGCCAGGGACATGGATATAATATAGCACTTGTCTCTGCCCTCCTGTGTCTATGTAGGGGGGGGGGGGGGGGAGCAGGAAGATAGACACAGCCTGTTACATCATCGCCCCCCCCCCCGCCCCAGCGAGCTGTGCTGTTTTGTAGCTCTCGAGTTACACCATGTTTACATCAGTATTGCCTATTGTGTATGATATAGCAGTATTATTTCTATGTATAGTATAGCATTTTTTATCTATCTGTACAAGATAGCGGTATTATTTATGTGCATAGTATAGCGGTACTATCTACGGGGAATAGTATCACAAATTATTTTCAGGTATGGTATAAAGTTTATTTTATATAACAGAACAAACATTGTATAGTAGTACTATTAATGTGCATAGTATAGCATTGTTATTTATGTGTACTAGATAGTGTTATGTATGTGTACAGGATAATGGTACTATATATGCTTACTGTGTAGCAGTAGTACTTTTATGTATGATATAGTGGTGCTATTTATGTATTTGATATAGCAGCAAAATTATTATGTATGGTATGGCAGTACTATTTATATGTATTGTATAGCAGTGCTATTTATTTACTTGACATAGCAGTATACCTATTGTGTATAGTATAGCAGTACTATTTACATGTATGGTGTAAAGCTTCTATTTATTTATTTGATATAGCAGTACAATTATTATGTCTGGTATGGCAGTACTATTTATATGTATTGTATAGTAGTGCTATTTATTTACTTGACATAGCAGTACAAGTATTGTGTATAGTATAGCAGTACTATTTACATGTATGGTGTAAAGCTTCTATTTATTTATTTGATATAGCAGTACAATTATTATGTCTGGTATGGCAGTACTATTTATATGTATTGTATAGTAGTGCTATTTATTTACTTGACATAGTAGTACACCTATTGTGTATAGTATAGCAGTACTATTTACATGTATGGTATAAAGCTTCTAATTATTTATTTATTTGATTTGATAAAGCAGTACAATTATTATGTATGGTATGGCAGTTATATTTATATATATTGTATAGAGATAATATGTATTAACTTGACATGGCAGTACAGGTATGGTATATATGGTAATATTAGCAGTACTATTTACATGTATGGTATAAAGCTTTATTTATGTATTTGATATAGCAGTACAATTATTGTGCATGGTATGACAGTACTATTTATATTATAGCAGTACAGCATACTACTTTGTGAATGCGATGGAGCAGAAATATTATATCCGTATACCTGCCTATGTATATGGGAATGCATGTGTGTGTATAGGTAGGTGGCCTCCTCCCCTAAAAATAAGCTGGACCCCAAGACGAGACACTTCATGAGACCCTCATGTCATACAACATCCTGATCTTCTTAAACCTATGGACTACCAACACGCGGGCCCTGGTGGCGGCTGATGTACAGCCGCAGAGATCTGTCTTGTAATCACCATGTTTTGTTCTTGTATAAACACCTTGAGTACTTGTGATTGATTCCGGGAATCAGCCCGGATTCACATGGTGCAGTTTTATAGGTATTAAAATGCATGAGCCGATCTCTGGCCGGTATCAGCAAGGAGGAATGTGGTAGAACAGGACAACCTGAGAAGATCTGGAGCAGAAGTCAGTGCTGGAGGGGGCAGCTCTGGTGTCATGGACTATTCATTGCTATATACAAAGTATTACATGGGGGCCCTGATTAAAGGGGTCCTGTGTCCTCCATTTGTACAGTTGTACACGTGGTTGGACCCCAAAAAGTCAGACGTCATGACCAATCCTGTGGATAATGTGCTAACAATGTTGAGCAAGTTATATCCTCTACTTACCTCCAGAGCTGCACTCATAATTCTGCAGTGAATAAGAACACAGCTGATAGATTGCTACAGATGGATACAGTCTAGACAATCATCTGTGAGCTAAGCTGATACAATGTAACAGAATATCATAACAACAGATGGAATCGCCTGCAAGGACGCACTTCAGGGGGCAAATTTCTTAAGTGTAGGAGTCTCAGGAACAACATTGTAGTCTGGTCTCATTCCCCAACGACATGGGGTCCCGGCCGGGGTTTCCCTTTAAACCCATGCCTGCCAGGAGTGAGTGACACTGTTGTGTCTGGGAGCAATGTGTATTAAGCGACAACAGAGGAGAAATCTTTCTGGCTGATGTACAAGCAGCCCGCGCTGTGATCTCCTTCCAAGGTTGCACGAAACTTGGAAGCCGAAATACTTTTACAATCCAACAAAGATACTTTTTGTCACCATAAAATGCCGCAGTGGTTGGCAGGCGTAACCATTCAATAACTTCATTGAACTCCCAATCACAGTTGTTGCTCTTCAGACACAAAGAACTAACACAGATGTTCGACACGTACTACTGCAGAAGCAGGCGGAACGAGACAACGCCGGAAAGTCCTGGAGAAGACCGGTCTGGGCTAAATCTGGAATACAGGCCTTGTATCACATTTATTAGGTGGTTTAGGAAACTTCGAGACCCGATCGATAAGGGGTGTGGTTTAGCCAGTAAGGGGTGTGGTTTAATAAAAGTGGGTGCAGTTTAAAATGCAAAACCGTGCACCAAAATTTTGCAAAAAAATAAGCCGACCAATGTGTGGTGTAAAGATTGAAAAAAGTATTTAACTCTAGCAAGATATACCAGATACAGCAGGAGTTAGGCTATGTTCACACCTGTGCCGGAGGCTCCATTGAAGACTCTACTGCAAAGTCCCCTGAAAATGGGTGGATGGAGAACTTTTTCCTTCACTGGTTTTTAGGTGAAAAACAATAGAAACCTGATAGACCCGATTATAGCCAAAGGGGTCTGCTGGGGTCCGTGGGTAATCACTGTTTAAGCAGTCCTCCTCTCCGTTGTTTGGGTCCCCCAAAAGACCAGAACAACAGAGAAGTTGCTCTGGTGAACATGGCGTAACTTGGAAATTTAGTCCACATTTAGATAAGAGGACGGATGAAAGGAGAGAAGCTGGAAGTGTGCAAAGGTCAGAAGAAAACAGCTTGGGAAAATAAAGAACAGTGGACAGGAGAGAAGAAAGAACATAAGAGAACAGAGGAGAGGAGTGAACAGAGGACAGGAGAGAGGAAAGGACAGGACAGAGAAGAGAACAGGAGAGAGCAGAGAACAGATGAGAACAGAGGACAGGAGTGAGCAGAGAGCACAAGGAACAGGAGACAGCAGAAGACAGGAGAGAGCAGAGAACAGGAGAGCAAAAAGGACAGGACAGAGCAGAAGACAGGAGAGAAGAAAGGTTCAGAAGTGAACAGAGGACAGGAGAGATGAAAGGACATTAGAGAGCAGAGGACAGGAGAGATGAAAGGACATAAGAGAGAAGAGGAGAGGAGTGAGCAGAGAACAGGAGAGAGCAGAGGACAGATGAGAACAGAAGACAGGAGAGAACAGAAGACAGGGAAAAACAGAGAACAGGAGAGCAGAGAACAGATGAGAGCTGAAGATAGGAGAGAGCAGGAAACAACAGAGGACAGGAGCGAGCAGAGAACCTTCTATAGACAATTCACTACAAGAAGGAGCATGTGTTGTCCATGATCACAATTTTCCCTTATAATAAGGGATTTCACTGCTGCAATCCCTAGTGATCAGAGAAGAACCTGCCAACAAGTCTTCAATTTGCCAACAGCACCACCACA